>NC_090437.1:786543531-786845460 GCF_031143425.1 Pleurodeles waltl | reverse complement strand
TCTATCTCCACAAATAGAAGTAGATGTTCAAACAGAAATTCACCATGGAACACGTCTTGTAGTTGAAGAACTGGATCACACAAGAAAACTCATCCAGTTGATTAATGTCTATATCCACTCAGATCCAGTGACAAAAAGAGACCTCACAAGAAAACTGGTAACAAAATCGCATGCATTGCACTCCAAAATCAAGTATCTTCCTAACTAGCGACTTTAATATGAACTTCCAACCATGACAAACCACTAATTTTAATGTATCACAGGCAAAGCTTGCAATCAATTATTGATTAAACCTTGGTGTTATTAAACTTATATCCCTTGTTAAAATCCTTTACAATTGAAACAACTACAGACATGACCACCTTGCCCAGCATGTACACTGTTGATTACTAATGAAGAAATTGTTTGGATTGTTCGATACTCTAGATTGCGTCCATGGGAAGGTAAGAATAGGAAAATGTGAGCATGAACACAGTTACCTGATATTGTCTTGGGAAGTGTTTTGCTGTACCTTCATTACATTAAGTGTAATCTTGGCACCCATAAAAGAAATGCCTCCTACTAATCACATGACTAGAAAAACATCTGGCCTGATTACTAGCAGAATAGAAACTAAACCAAGCTCTCTAGAACCAGAGGATATGGGCACCTTCCTTACACATTCTCATCTAACTGAGAACTGCTGAAAAGCAGTATAAGACACAGTAACTGGAGGGTAAGGGTGTTCAGTCATACCTTTTATAGGCAATGTTTATGTAAGCAAACAAAGACATTTAAAAAACTTGAGGAATGTAGTAAATTCTGTTTTCAAGACAGTCCAATGGTATAGTTAATTCAAAAATACCTGAGGTACCCTGGTCCACCTACGTAAGTGAGGAATTAGCCAGAAGAAAACTCATTGCAGGGCACACTCTTCAGAATCCGCATAATACACTATTGAAACACCTGTAGGCCCCATTAGCCAAACACAGAATAAACGCATTGGTTTAGATTAGGTGCCAAGCAGAATCACCTTTAATAAAAATAAAAAAAACTATCTCACAAGCACAGTAGGATGGGGATCCCAGTCCAAATGCTATTCCTTCTGCCTCCTTTTGGGCTGGTAAACTCACTTCTCTGTTCAATCTTGCATCCATTTCAGGAACAATACCAGATAGTTGGCGTGGATCCATAACAAACCCAAAAATTAAAGGTTGTGATAGGTCAAAACCACAAAATTGATGTCTAATAGCTGTGTTGGGCTCAGAAGCCAAGTATTTGACGTCATTGCTACTGGCAGACCTAGCAGCATGGTCTAGTGCAAATAATATTGTTCCCTTAAGTCAAACAGGGTTACTAAAAGGTATAAGCAATTCTACAAAAATTGTGGCTCTGACACTTACCATCAACAAACAGAAAAAAACAAAAACACCAGACAATTTATGTTTTGTCAACTATTAAATCAATGTTTGACTGCATGGATCAGGGTGCACTATAGGCAAGGCTTGATATATGGGGTATATCATCACACCTGGTGAGAGGAAGCCAACAGCTCTACACAAACACCTGTATCAGAATAGATATAGGGAATGGTGAAATCTTTCCAGGAAAATAATGACTAATCAGGTTCTCAAGCAAGGGCGCATGCTTGGTCCTTACTGCTCTCTTCAATCTCTCTAATCTTTACTTTAGAAAAGTCCTCAACATGACAAACAGCCATTCCCTACATCTTTGATAATCTTGTTTAAGCCAATTCCTGTAGTGAGATGACATCTTCCTCTGCAGTTCTACAAGTGTCAGCCTCCAGCATTTGATAGATACGCTATTTAAGTATGCTTGTGACAACTAATTTGAAAGAAACAAAAATCAGACAAAGTTATGACCATTACAAGGCATAGCAAGTGCCATACAATGTGGTCTCTAAACAAGCAGCCCCTTGACAATGTGGATACATATAAATATCTGGGTGACCTGATGGGTGATAAAGGAACCTTTCTTCACCAAAGGCAACAACAACAAAAATAGGCAATGCACTTATTGCAGCCTTCTGCACTCTTTGCAGAAACCTAAAAGGCCATAGTTTTTAGGTGATGCTAACTGGCGAGGCATCAAAACCTCTCCAGACACTCTGTAATGAGATCCTTTTAGGTCGAGACTCAGCCTCCCTTGACAGGTTAGTTGTCATGGCATATAGTCAAGTCTTTAAGATTCCACAGTCACAGCCCAGATTTGTCTAGAATTTGACCTTACTAGGCAAATAAGTGCCAGGCAGTGTGCCTTTGTAAAGTGTTGTTGCAAGTTGAGGCACTCCAATGAAAATACTTTCAACAAAATTCTTTGGTCAACAACAGCTTTTCTGTGTCATCTTTCAAGTCTTTACTTGGACATGCAATAGCAACAATACAAGTAAAAGCTTTATGGGACTGGTCATTACCATATGCAACTGTTAAAAGGATTCTAAATATTTGCCTGAAGGACAAATCTTTAATTGAATTACAATTGAAATTGAAGTCAAACTGGCTTTGACAAAAAGTTCACACACATGGATGCTGACCAATAGTTACATGCAGCTTAAATAAGTTTCATGCCTTAGTTCTCTATACACAGCCATTATCAAGCAGAAATGTTTGACTCGTCTACATGTCCCGCTTCCATCTTTGGCAGAGAAACCACCACGGAAAGCAGTAGAGGGCATTATTTGTTGTTGATGTGGTTCACCCAGAGAAGACCTACTCCATCTGGTTTACATCTACCCAAACTTAAAGAAAGCTAGTCAAGACTTACTGATAAAAGCATTCAATTCCAGAGGGATTCAAAGTTGCAGGGAGGCCATTATTGCTTGCTTAAATCCTGATGAGCCTACATTGAACAATTAATTCATTAAATTCATATCAAGTTCCAACATGTTTTGGTTGCTAGGTGCAGAGTGGGGTTATTACATTCTTGGCTCGTGGTATAATGTATTTCGACACTCGTTCCGAGAAACTTTTACATAATTTTAATGAGCTATTTATTGTAACTTATTCTTTTGTTACGTTTTTAAATAACTGATGCAAATAAATAACTTGGCATTTGAAAATGAAATTGAAATTGATTTGAAAAATACTTTTCCAAATAGCAAAGCAGGATTAGTACATCTCACAAAGGGATTTTGCCACCACAAACTCTATGATTTTGAACATCACAGGGTTTGCATCCACAAATATTACTGGTACATCTGGTCCCCACTTCTTGCTGCGCATAGGAGATAGAAGGCCTCATGGTGAGTGTGGAGATCTAAGGTCCGCCACTCGTGCTTTGACAATCGGACCACCACACTCTAAGCAGACTGACCATCCAATTACAACCCCGGTGGGCAGACTCATCAGTGGACCACTGTTCCCATTAGGACATGGTTCCCGACAGCATGACAGCAGTCAGAGTTGTACTCAGCCAGGGTGGCGCTGAACTCAGCGCTGCCTGGCTACTAACAACTCTCTTCACTGCCAGCCTTTCCATGTCGGTTTCACCGGCATGGAAAGTCTGGCAGTGAGGATGTGTCGGAGGGCCCCACTGATCAGCACCATCAAAATGCACACTGTCTGCTGTTGCATTCCGAGTGTGCTCATCGGCCCCATTCGTGCACCGAAATAGCACTCAGCTCCTGTAAGGGTCTGACTGACGGAAACGCTCTATTACAATGTTTCCACCAGTCAGAGCAGTTGGGGACATTGTATTAGGGTGGGGGGGATGCCACTGCTATGACGGTGGCCTCCTCCCAGCAAATTTTGCAGTCCCAGAGAGGGACCACCAAACTTGCATTGAGGCCATATGTCCAGAAGCAGCTTTGTTGTATCTGTCAGTCATTGTTTATACAATTGTCTCTTAAGAATTAGTCTTTATAAATTCCTTGCATTCCATTATATTTTTATATTTTCAATTTTTCAAAGTTTCTAAGTGCTTGGTGAATTTATTTTTAGCAGTGGCTTACAACTTTGTCAGAAACACAAAGTGCAGGTCTGATTCGGTCTTTAAATTATCCAGGATCAGTTTACTGTTGTATGCACTGAATCCAATCAGTTGATGTTGACAATACACTTCACATAAAAATATGTGGCACAAAGAAGAAAAGCATTTGTAAAATAAATTGGAAAGAAATGAGAAAGTGAAGAAAATGTTGTGTTGAGTTCATGTTGTTGTATTGGCCAAACTGTATTTCTGATTTAGATACAAATTAAAACTATAACCTCTGAAATATTGATATGCTTTTAAAGAATGTGCCTTCATATCATACTTTTTTCTATTTAGTGAAATAAATAATACACAAGAGTGATGTAAGTTTCGATTCAAATGTTATTGTTCGCTGTCATCTTAACTTTCTTCTTCCAAAATTAATCTGACCTGTGAATGAACAGCAGTGCTGAGGTATGTGAGAGATCATTCAATATTCACATAGCTTCTTTGTATTTTATATTACGTCTTGGTGAAGAACAAGCGTTCTATCTCTATGCAAGTAAATAAGTACTGTTTCTGAAACTATAGTTAAAAAGTCAAGAAGTTAACTTAATTGGTGCTTCAACGTTTTCTTTCTATACAGTTACCTACAAATTACAATCTCTTTGACCGTGATTGTAAACTACAATGTGAAAGACTAACTCAGAATCAAGGCAGTGCTCAAGCGCTGTTCCTAAACTGAATAAAATCGTTCAGTTAAAATAAAAAGCATCCATTTTCATGGGGTAATGTTTGATACAAGAGAATTAGTACCCACTGAAATCATCCATTATATATGTGATCCTTTCATTTAAACATTAAATTGTACAAGTAAAATCAGATCAGTGTTATTGTTGTTTCAATAATATCATTGTTGCAGAATATCATCGTGAAATATTGTGACATCAAGAATATTATGGGACAAAATATTAAGTAAGTGGTATCTGTTATTTTAAAATGCATCTGTATAATATCTATTCATGTTCTGTTGGGTATGTTTTGGTTTATTTACAATGAATACATTATTTACTTATTTTAATGATGTTTACATGTAGGGTATTTTATCATGTTTTATCATGTGAGCATCTGGGCAACGAGTTTGCCACTTGCCTGTGGCCTCCAGTTCCTGCTTGTTCTACCCTGATCTACTTGCCGCTGTTTGACCAAGTGACACCGTCACTGCCCGGGTTTGCAATCTGGGTTTACCCTCCCAGGTTTTCCTGCTCACCATTCTTCTTGCCAATAGAAGCCCTGCCCAACCCTTGGCCTACTTAATACAGGTTGCAGTGCATCTGCACAGCAAGCATGCCGCTGGTGTACCAAAGACATGCCAAAGACAAGCTCATCAGCGCCTGTCGACACCTGGACCCTGGCTCCATGATCATCCAATCCATTTCCACAACCATAGCCACAGCCAAACCTTGGAGCCAAGAAACACAGCCACTACTCCTCTGCAATGCTCTGTGACCTCAACATCACATACTGGCAAACAGGCTGCTGCGATGCATCCCCAGCACCACAGTAAGACCTTTCTCATGCACCCATTGTGAATTCACCTGTGACACCTCAGATGCCGACACCACTGCCTCCAAACAACAAAGTCATGCTACCACTACCACGCTACACCAAGGCCCTCATTACGACCATGGGGGTTCGAGGACCACCATGGTGGACCTGGCAGTCTCACCGCTGCGGACCCAGTGGTGCAGACCGTCATATTAGGAGCACAGCGGTGTGGCCTACAGCATACAACCATACGGCCGTCAGGCCCGCCAGTGCGGGTGGACTGCTGTGGCTCGTGGGGACCTCCTCCGGGCCAGTGGCATTCCCAACTCTACCGGCCTTATTACAAGGATGCTTACTACCAGGGTTTTCATTGCAGTTGACCTGTACCTGACCACCACCGCCGCCACCGATCGTCCTGGGCCCCAGTCCCCCATTGCTGCAACGTGATCCTATTTGTTGTGCGAACGGCCAATGGTTCACCGCCGTGCAGCGTCCGCCGTGCCCAAAAGTGCCCAAAAGTGCATCGTAATATTGCAGCGGAGTTGTGACAGCATGGCAGTGGTAGTAGTGGGACTATCTCTCTCACGCCCTCATTCGGCCTGGCGGTGTGGAATTTCAGGCGTTTTTCACATTGTGACTCATAATGCAGCGGTCACTGAACCGCCACCACTGGTGGTCCGGTGGTGGGTTTTTGCTCGCCGGTCCAGACCACAAAATGCTGACGGCCCCAATGTCTGCCATGCTACTCAAAGTCTAATCCATTGGGAAACACTCAACTGAAATTTGGGACCTCCTCAGCAGCAACACACCGGACCTTCTCTTCCTGACCAAAACATGTCTCAAACTGTCTTCCAACCTGGACATCACTGCAACCATCCTGCATGCCTACAAAATTAGACACCAGGACCAAACCCACAAACCAGGTGCATGACTCACAAAACATTGATTGACTGCATCACCTCCACAGACTCGGACACCAATGTTATGGAACACCTCCACTTCAAAATACGAACAGACTACAATGCCACTCTGAAGGGAACACTCACTTACCATCCCTCAGGCCACTGAGTGGAATTCTACAACCACATTACAGAATTCATCACCCCCATCCATCAGATAAACCAATTGCATCTTCCTTGGATACCTTAATTTCTATATAGAAGACACCACAAACCCCAATTCCATGGCTCTCCTTTACAGCCTCAACAACCTCTAACTCAACCAGATCATCCAAGGGCCAACCCATACAGCAGGCCACATCCCCAATTTTTTCCCTCCAGCAACAGACTCACCACCACCCACACGACCCCACTCACACGGTCCAACCACTGTATCATACATTTCAAGAGACCTGCCCACCAAGTCACCCCACCAGAAAAACACAAGACACTGGGGCAAAATATCCAAAGAAACCTGGACCAAGAACCTACAGGAACTCCCACCCAACCACACTAGAAACCTTGATGTTGACACCAAGCTCTTCAATAACTAGCTCACCAACTGCGCCAACTGGACTGTTTCCACCAGAAACAAGACCTCTACAAACAAACAAACCAGCTGGTATGCAAATGTGCTTAGGGAGTCCAATTGCCACTACAAACTACTTGAGAGAAAATCAAGACATGACAAAAACACCACTGCAAGATCCACATGCAAAGACGCCCTCAATACAACCACCAACAACTCTGAGAAGCAAAGAAAAAGGCCCTAGCTCTCAGACTCGAAGCCAGCCTCAACAATGCCAAGGAACTCTTCACCATCATCTAGGAGTTTTTGAACCCCACAGCTGCCAACAACTACATCATCCCATCCAAAACATTGTTCAACAACTTCCCAAACATCTTCAAATAAAAGATTGCCAAGATCTACAACACATTCTATACACAGCACACCAATAAAAATGCCAAGCAGGACACTTCCCTCATCCCTAAACAACAGCTAAGCAACTGGAAACCCCTTTCGAATGAAGACACAACTGCACTGATGAATACCATCCATTCAGGAGTTCCCTCTGACCCATGCCCCAACTTCATATATATCTTTGGAAGAACCATTATTTCCTCCATGCTCTCTACTATCATTAACACTTCCATGACCACCTCCACCTTCCTGTCCTGCTGAAAAATTGTACAATTCAACACCCCCTCAAAAAAACTAACAGAGGACCCCCAACACACTCAGTACCTACAGACCATGCCGCCCCTGCCTTTTCTAACTAAAGTCATAGAGAAAACCATCAATACCCACCTGACACACCACTTAGAACTCTATCAATTTCTGGATAATTCTCAAGCTGGCTTTCGTACCAACCACAGAACAACAGCACAAAACAGCCCTCATTTTGGCCACCAATGACAACAAATGCATCTGCGACCAAGGAGAAATGGCTTCACTCATCCTCCTTGATCTCTCCACAGCTTTCGATACAGTCTCCCACAACTCATTCATCAGAAAACTTCATCACTTGGGTATCTGCAGATGGTCCCTCAACTAGATATCCTCCTTCTTCATTGACATAACGCAACGAGTTAGACTTCCTCCTTACACCTCAGAATCCAAGAAACTCATCGGTGAAGTCCCTCAAGTATTTCTGATTATCCCAACACTCTTCAACACTCTTCAACGTCCACATGACGCCCCTCGCAAACATGTTGATCTTCCCAATCAACTCAACTCAAATATCACTTCCAAAGCAAATTTCTCCAACTGCATGAGCAATGTCACTGCATGGCTGATAAACAACTGCCTCCAGCTCAACAAAGACAAAACTGAAGTACTTATCTTCAGCAACAACCACTCCCCCGGGACATCTCTTACTGGCCCGCTGAACATGGCCATCAACCCACCACTTCGGACCATGCCAAGAAATGTGAGATAATCCGGGACACCAGCCTTTACATGAGCAAACAGATCAGTGCTGGAGTGAGGAGTCAGGCTTAATTTAGAAGGCAACGTGAAGTATTTGTGCAATAAATTATGAAATAACACAGTGAAAACACCACAAAAATGCACCACACAGGTTGAGAAAAATATGAGATATTTATCTTGGTAAATTAAGGTCAAAACAATCAAGATTTGATAAGCACAAGTTGAAATATCACTTTTGCAATGATGAGAAGAGTCTTTAAAAAGCAACAAATGTCTCTTGTGTGCACAAAGTACCTGCTATGCTTTAAAATTACACACACGGAGACCGCAGAAGAGGAGATGTGTGGAAAAAGAAAGGTGGGTGTCAGATTTCCATATACGCACAGACGATGCGTCGATTCTTCACATGCTTCAAGGGCTTTGCGACGACTTCCGGCACGCAGCCATCGATCCTCACTGTAATGCGGGATCTTTTGACACTCAGGGATGATGCGTGGAAATCCTGGGCATTCAGGATGAAGTCACAGGTGCTGTGTCGATCCGGTGGGTGATGCAACAGACTTTCTGCCTCACGGCAGGCCCTGCTTCAATTCCTCATGCAGGAAGTCAGGCTGCATCATTCCGGTTTGGCTGTGCGTCGATCCGGTGGGTTGTGCATCGATGTTCCGGTTGCAACGCTGCGTTCTCTCCACTCTGGGAGCAGGGCTGTGTCATTCCGGGTCGGCGATATGGTGATCCTTTCACAGCTAGTCAGGCTATGCGTCAATTTCGGCAGGCTGTGCATTGAGTTACGTTGCTCAAGGAATTCCTTTTGAAGAAAATAAGTCTTTTTGGCCCTCAGACTTCAGGACCAGGAGGCAAGCTCAATCCAAGCCCTTCGAGAGAACTTATCAGCACAGCAATAGGACAGCAAGGCAGCAGGGCAACAGCAAGGCAGCATTCCTTCACAGCAAAACCGTCCAGGTGAGTCCTTTGGGCATCCAGGCAGCTCCGCTTTGCAGGTTGCAGGATCTGGTTCAGAGTGTCTGCCCCAGGAAGTGTTTGAGTTGGTAGGGTCAGGGACCCAGTTTTACACCCAAAAATGTCTTTGAAGTGGGGGAGATTTCAAAAGAGTGGTTTTGAAGTGCACCGGTACCTTTTTAGTACAGGTCTGTCTTCCAGGGTGCCAGTCGGGGGTGTGGCAGTCCTTTGTGTGAGGGAAGGCCACTAGCCTTTGAAATGTAAGTGTCAAGCCCCTCCACCCTTCCAGCCCAGTAAGACCCATCTAGTGTGAAAGTGTGATTGAGTATCCTGTGTTTGTAGTTGTCTGGGTGAAATGTACAATGGAACTGTCAACCATCCCAGCCCAGATGTGTATTGGAGACAGGCTGTAAGGCTCCAGATTGATTTTAAGTACAGATAAATGCTCACTTTCTAAAAGTGGCATTCCTAAAATAGTAATATAAAATCCAAACTCACCAGTCAGCAGGATTTTGTATTACCATTCTGGCCATACTAAATATGACCTGTTTACCCCTTTCTAGTCAGAATCTACCACTAAAACAGTATATGGGGTAGCCCTAATGTGAGTCTATGAAAGGAGCAGGCCTCACAGCAGTGGAAAATGAATTTAGGAGTTTTCCACTACCAGCACATATAAAACGCACAGGTATATGTCCTGCCTTCTCCCTACATAGCACCCTCCGTATAGTTTACCTAGGGCCTACCTTAGAGATGACTTATATGTAGAAAAAGGGGAGTTTAAGGCTTGGCAATTACTTTCAAATGGCAAGTCGAAGTGGCAGTGAAACTACACACACAGGCCTTGCAATGGTAGGCCTGAGACATGGTAAAAGGGCTACTTATCAGGGTGGCACAACCGGTGCTGCAGGCCCACTAATAGCATTCAATCTGATGGCCCTGGGAACATGTAGTGCACTTTTCTAGGGACGTAGAAGTAGATCAGATATGCCAATTGGGTACCAATCAATGTTACAATGTTTTAAGGGAGAGAGCATATGCACTTTAGCACTGGCTAGCAGTGGTAAAGTGCGCAGAGTCCTAAAACGAGCAAAAACAATGTCAACAAAGTGGAGGAAGGCAAGCAAAAAGTTGAGGGTGACCATCCTAAGGCTGTAAGGTCTAACACTGAACATCCCGTGAAATAGCCATATCTCTCCACATCTCACCTCCACTGGCTCCCAGTCCAGGAAAGATGTAAGTTCAAGCTACTCATCCATGCCTGCTTAACATTGGTCCAGTGTACCTCAACCATAGCCTCAACTTCCACCAACCCACCAAACAGCTTCAATCTGCATCCCAGGCAAAAGCACACCTCGCTCGCATCAATAAGACCAGTATAGGAGGACTATCCTTCTCATACCTCATTGCCAAGATGTGGAACAACCTCCAGAAACTCCACAGAACTACTCCCTCCCTCATTGACTACTGAAGCAACCTCAAGACATGAGTCTTTCAGATGAAACAAGCATGAACTCCTCCTCCCCCTCAGGCCTACCCTACTCAGTGGCTGGATAGCCTTCCGGGTGATAAGCCATGTTCTACAAATTCACATAATATAACATATTTTGGTAATTTCATTTGAACAGGTTGATGGTTTTGTAGGATAGTATGACTAAAGAGTTTTCAATATATTTTTCTAGTTTTTCTGGTGATAAAGTATTAATTGGCTGTATATTTTATTGTGCTAATTAATAACATTATGAAAACATTATTAATTTTGCATTAGTTATTTTATAAATTTATATTTGTTTTATTTCACTTTTTTTTATTTTGTATTATTTATATTTTTATTGTAATATAATATTGACACATACATTTCAATATCTTTATTTTTTGGCAGGCTGTTGGGTTTGTAGCGAAATAGGCTGGGACATGTTTTTAATTACATACATATTTTAATACATAAGAAAGTTAATTTGTTCATTCATTGTTTTTGATAATTGCATTCATTATTAATTTTTTGATTTTAATGTTTCAGTTTAATGCAATTTAAAAAAAAAATAGTATTTCTTTACTACAATGTTTAAATTTAGTAAATTTTGGGCTTGCACAGAGTCTGTGGGTAGTACTATTTGTGTATATATATTTTTTTTAAAGTGTACTTGTCACTTAAATCTTAAATGGCTCATTTGATTAATTGATTACATTTTAGTTTATTATAAAAAAGTCTGTTGAAATGTAAACCTATTATATTTGTTTTTTTAATATTATTAACATTGTATTATAGGTCAAATATAACTTTTAATGGGTTATTTGATTCATTAGCTATTTGCCTGGGAGGTCATTTTAGATAAAAAAATTTTTTTTTCATGTGGTTTTGTTACATTTTGGTTTGGTATATTTAATAATACAATATATCTTATATATAAATCATGTTTCTATTAAATGTATATAAATGTATATTTTAATATGCAGTGTGTGTTATGATATTATATTGCTTATTATTTATTATAGTTTATTAGCTATAGCTTCCATTTCTCATTTGTTAACTTTTTAATGATTGGCAGGGTAAATGTTTTCTGGGACCAACACTTTCCTGAATGTGGGTAAGTTTGTAATGGGAACAGTAAATCTGACTTCTCCTGAGTCCAACATTGCCAATACTTCCTAAGTTAAAATAGGTGCAGTAGAAATAGCAAAGTTATCCCAGCCATAGTGCAACATTTTCACTAAAGCGACTTAGGCCCGTATTTATACTTATTTAGCGCTGCATTTGCGTCATTTTGTTACGCAAAAGCGGCGCAAACTTATTGTATTTTGTAAGTTTGCGCCACTTTTTCGTCAAAAAGCGGCAACACCACTCATGTTGTTTATATAATACGATGCAAATGTACTCGCATTTATGTAGGGAGTACAATACGCCCTGTAAAGGCGAGGATTGGAGAACATATTTGTATGCTTAAGAATGGTGATAAGATATCCAATAGTTGCCCACATCTTATCATGTAACTCACAATCAATTTATAAGAATTTTGAATTTTTTGGACTAGAACATGTTCCCCGCAATCCAAGGGGTGGTAATCGTGAATTGATGCTACGTAGGAAAGAGGCAATGTGGATAATGAGGTTGAAGGCTGTAGAATCAGGCCTCAACTCTGACAGAGAGTTGGAGTTCTTTTTGGGTGACCATTGAGAACATAAATGTGTTAATCACCAGTCATGTTGAAGATGTTTGGATTGTTCCATGTTTTAATTTTATATACACAGATGTTGTCATTATTAACCAAAATAACATAAATGGGTTAATCACCAGTCATGTTGAAGATGTTTGGATTGTTACATGTTGTAACGTATATATACGGATGTTGTCATTGTTAACCAAAATTCTCACACTATTATTCCACTACTGGATATTTTATGGTAAACCTAAGGATATCATTTTTCTTGACTAATTAATGTCCCATCTCCTATTATTCTATCTTTCACTTTATGGAATTGTCTTTTTGATCTCTTGGTTTCGAGATGGATGTTGTGATCATGATAAAGATAACGACCTATGTCAATATTTATAGCAGCCTGTAAGTAGTTGATGGATTAGCCTGGAATAGTCAATGTGCCTAATAAGAGTTGGCGGTCTGCTAATTGTTTCATTTTCTAGTTGGGGAACATGTGTCATTGGTAACGGCAAGCGCTAACTATTTTGTTTTATTTGATTGTTTTACATTTGTTTGCATTAGATATGAGCTTATTTTCTTTTTCGGGTTTGTTATGGGTTATAGTGTAAATTGTACATTCACTACAGTCTTTTGCGCATGAAATTAATTCCCGTACTCGTGTTTTGACATTACACTCCGTAACCGCGTTCTTTAAAAGCAATGGATTGCAGTCCGATGTTGATTTGGGCTACGCGCGGTGATCTCGCGCTCCGGAAACACTTTGTACCTTTGTTGATGCGAGACGCGCTGGTGCGTACTCGCAAGGTAGCGTTTCCTGAATAGGGAAACACCGTATCAGGATCGCTTGTTTTTGCGCTCCGGAAACACATTTAAACCACTATTGATGCCAGACGCGCTGGTGCGCACTCGCAACGTAGCGTTTCCTAAGCATGGAAACGCCGTATCTGGATCGTTTGGAATTCTAGGAGGTGAGGACCATTAAGATTTTGTTTTGGACTATCAGGGCTTTGATAATTTAGGGCACTGATTAACGGAGACTACTGACTTGGCAACTTTATTTGTTTTGTAGCCTTGAAGTGTACGGCTATCAATTAATGAGCCTTTAAGAACCAAGGAACTTAATGTAAGACTTACACTTTCTACTTATTGTTGTGCTTTTAAATTGGAATTCTGGACACATATAGAGTTGTACCTGGTGTTCTTCTTTGTCTAAATAGGTATGCTATTTAGATGTACTGCACATTCATAAAAAAGGACACTACTTATCTCTTGAAGCAACTTATAATTAATTGGAAATTGTAAGTATATGAGGTATGATTAGGTAAATAATACGACAATTCATTTGCTAATGTCCACTATTTTATTGTTTGGTGAATTTCAAATTTAGACACTAGCATAGAGTATTCCTTGTGGTGAACTAATAAGTGGTTTGCAGTGACATATGTGTGTTTTTAAACCGCTTGTGTTTTTGTAGGTTATTTGGTGATTGGTAGCACTTTGACCATCTCTACATGTTAACTTGATGGATTACTAATGTGGGTGTGTGTTCGTTTTTGAAATTACTTAAATGGAATTTTCATAACTATGATAGTCACTTTTCCTCTCACACCACTGGGTGCTTGCTTTTTTCTGCTTTTTTCTGGTTACATAAGGGTACCCTTATTTATTATAATTAAGTATCATGTAGTTTGAGCATTTTGGTTTCTAATACAAATCATTTATTTATAATGTAGAGCCCTGAAGAAGTCGTTGGGGACTAAAGGACTCTCCCATGACGAAACACGTGTTGGCTCGAAGTGTATTTTCATGAAGGATGCTGTTAATCTGAAGATGTGATCCAATAAATCCTGGATAGGATTGGACTTTATAAAGACTGGCGTGATATTTAAGATTGCATTCATTTGAACTTTACTCACTTGAGTTTTGACTTATTTAATTGTGATTAGGAAACTTTGATAAATAAGGGGGGGGGGGCTCACATTGTGCTAAATTCCCAGTTCAACTTGGCAATATATCCCCCTTGCCAAGCTTCAAAATTCCCTTTTATTGTATAAAAGTCACCCTTAAGGTAGGCAATAGGTAGCCTATGTGTCACTGTGAATTGTAATTAGGCCTGATTGGAGCTTGCGGAGTTCTGCTGTGTGGAATTCTATGGAGCGGCCCAAAAACGCTTTGAAAATCTGTGGGATTACACCGGTGGGCAGAGCTGATTGTTGCACCTATTTGCACTATGTTTTTGATGTTTAGTAGTGCGATGTGTGTTCTTGCGCTGGAAACTACACTCAAACATCACCATGTGATCTGCATTTGCACTGCCTTGTTTTTTTCTGGTCAGTGCATTGATCCACCCTTAATTTTTTCAGTCCTCCCACATCTGAATCATCCACCCCTCATTTTTCTGTATTATATCAGTGTGTGTCTTTCTGTTTGTGTAGTTTAAATTTTTGTCTTTTTTTTAAAAGATTTGTGACTTTTTGGTACTTTATTTGGTTTTTCATTTACTTGTTTAATTTTTCCTTGCTGTCTTTTTTTCCTATTTCTTCAAATTTTTTTGACCACCCAGCATCATGGCAGAGCAGGGTGAGAGGGCTGAGAGAGTGAGCGGTGGTGCCAGTGTGGCTGCTAGCCACACACCTCACAGTCATAGGCACCACTAAGGGGTGCGTACCTGCACAGTTGTTTCAGAGGCGTAGTTGGTAGCAATTGTTAACGTACTGCTGGGCAGACATTGAACTGAGAGCAGACCTTGCTTGAACTGCTGGATATTGGGTTTGGTGAGTAATTATTTATTTGCTGTTTTCTTCAATGATAATTGTTTTTTAAATAGCATGATGCTCACACTCAGAGTTCAGTTAAGTTTACGTTATGACAAATATTATGTGATCCAGTTTGAGCTAGCCATGTGCTTGTTACTACTTAATCGTACTTGTCAGCCCTCGCTTGGGTTGATTATTTAAAAAACCATACTGACTCCTCTATCCTGTCACTAAGATAGTGGCAATAGTAGTAGTAAGTAATATCAGTGAGTTAATGTTCTCTGTGCCTTTCTTTATGTAGCTCATACAGTCTCAATCGCAATCTCCCTGTGATATGTAGCATGCATTTATACATTGAAAAGGGAGACTGAGTTGACTCATCAATGTGGTTGAGAAGCAAATGTCATTTGTTGCAATACATTAATAGTTCCAAATGTAGTTTATGTTTGGGAAATTTGGAATGGGTTTTAGGTTTTGGAAATTAAGATTAGGTCAACTCGATACTAGGACCATAGGAGATCTGATTTATAAAAGTACAATGTTACTTCATTTGCCTGCCAAAATGTTTTTGGGGAGATTAACTGTACCACTGATCAATTTTTTTGATTTTGTTTATTTCTGACTCAACACCCAATGGAAAGATTAAGGCTAGTTCAGAGGCATATCAGGGAGACGGTTGCCACCATCTGTATAGCAGGTGTTGGATCTGCTGGCACCAATGAAAGAGGAAAACAACCCAACTTCATGCTATGGGTTCCAGAATGACCAGAATCCTCATTGAGCTCTGAATACAGAGCTGAACACAGAAAGCAAGACAAAGCCAGACAAGAGACAATACAATAACAAACAAACAAGTAATCAAATACAATTTATTCGATAATTTCTACATACTATATATTAAATCTAATCAATCGATGAAAAAATAGAAAAACTAACTGAAAAAACATAATTAAGGCCACCCCCTAAGTTAAAAACCAAAGGAAATTCACAATCATACAAACTCAATCACACTCTAAAAATACACCTGAGTACCAAGGATTTGCAAACAAAAAACGAAAAACAGCAATGTTTCTCCTAGTGATATTAATCAGAATAATGAACTCTAAATCTAGAAAAGAGACAAAAAAAATATTCCTTTTTTGCATTGATATAGAGTCTCTTAGATTAATTGCTTTTATAGTTATGGTGAAGCAACCATCCAATCCAGAATCTTGGTCCCGGTGTGTAGGTGCCGACGTACGTTTCTGTGAAGAGTGCCCTAAACAGGACTCTCACCTTCATCAGGGCACACAACTCATTTGAATGCCAATAACGATCCCGGGGGGGACAATAGCAATTCTCATTTAAATACTTAGGAAGCTGTTATAGTTCCATTTTGGATGAAACAAATATGGATAGAGTAATCTCCTACAGCAGGGCCTTACAGTATCTAAACCTCATACTGTCTCCTTAATCGTCAATGGAATATCGCATATAATTCTCTCAGAGCAAATGTATATACATGGTAGAGATGTCGTTCAGTCTCCAACAAAAATCAAATTAACCTGGCCTGCTTCCACAATAAGAGCCAGAATCTATCGATGTTACGGGCCCCATTGCTACAAGTGTTGCTGCGGAGGTCTAAGTCACCATACAATCTGCTGGCCTCCATACGTCCTCTTGTTATATAATTATTATTCCCATAACTTTTACTTCTTCCCATTTAGAATAATATTTCATTTTGTTTTTCTATGCCTGTCTTCTTTTTTTTCCTACCTTTCGTTCTATCTAAGGTTTGTTAAATTATTCATATCCTTGCATTATCATAGTTATTTTTCTGTACTTCAAGTTTCTGTAGTTGACATCCTCCTCTCTGTACTTATCTGTACCTTTTTCTGTTTTGTTAGTAAGCTTTCCCTCTTCCCTGACATATCTTGTGGACTGGTACTGTAAGATTCACAGAACAGATTTTAGGACAGGTACTTTACTGTGAAAATTGCATGCTCAAGTAAGCTTCTATGCATGTTTGTTGAAAAGGATTTCTTTTTCTTGCTCATGCTCAAACAGTAAAATGCAAGAGTGGCCATGGTCATGGTGGACTTCATCAATGTTGTGTTGTATGTATTATCATTCATTTACACAGTAGTATACCATGCCAGAGATGTTGATGACTTTGCAGCATGGCTGAAAAGTAGTATGAGGACAGCACCATTGCATTTGCCAATCAATACTTCACCATATGTCCTTCATTTACCAATTATTCCACCTCTTAATTGCACTTCAGTGACTCAGAGTCATTGTAGCACTGCCCCTCTATTATGAAACATTTTTGGTTGGCGTAACTTGACTACCTGGCTTTTTAACAGAGTTAATGAAATAAAATTCCTACAGTGAATGATAGAAGAATATAGATTTGTAGTGATCTATTGAAGTTGCATTTTGTTGAATTTCTTCTTAAAAACGAATAAGGGGAGGCATACGTGGCATCTAAAATGTGTAATATTTTTTCCAGCCGCACAGACCAACAGTGCCTTGGCCAACGGCAGCACCAGTGCGCCTAGTGTGGCAGCAGGTTTGAGGGGGAGAACCAGTGGCAGCAGTGACGGGCGTTGGTAAGTGACATTGCTTGCTTATTGACAGTTACTAGTATAGTCACTTCAAGGGCACTGTTATCCCCCCGCTTTAACAGCTACAGCGGGGTTGAGTGCTTAATGGCCTCTTCTATCAGCAACTAAGAGACAAAAGCTCATAATGAATGCTAAAAATGATGGGTTTATGGAAAAGCGAAAGAAGGTTAGATGGCTAAAAGAAAGGATGTGTGGAATGGTATATGAGTGAAAGGATGTGTGGGTGGATGAAAGGATGCATAGGTGGGTGATAGGATGCATGAAAGGGTATATGGGTGAAAGGATGCGTTGGTGTGTGTTGGGTGAATGGGTAAAAGGATCCTTGGGTGGGTTAAAGGAAAGGTGGATGGATAAAATGATGCATGGGTAAATGGATGGATCGCTGAAAAGATGTTTTAAAGGGTGGCTAGGTAAATAGATCAATGAATGGATAAATATATGGTTGGATGGATTGGAATGGTGAAAGACTGAGTGAGAGAATGTAAAGCTTAAATGGTGCATATCAAAGGGAGAATAGAACAATGAAATGATGAATGGATAACTGCTAGGATGAAGAAAAAAGGGAGCTTTTCTGGAGAGGGACGTGTTCACCTACTTTGATTGGTTATCAAAGCTTTTTCCAGAGTGGCGGTGTTTTAATTGTTTGTCCATTCCCATAGCCCACTGTATTTGACAAATATATATATTCTCTCACCCATCATCATTCATCACCTCCATGCCCATGGTATTTAGTCACCCATGCCATGACCTAACTGCAGCATAATTCAATTTGGCCTTTACAATAGTGTTGTATGTGCAATGTGCGACTATAGGAGGCTGGCCTGGCTTATAGTGGGTACCTGATGGTACTTACACCTTGTGCCTGGTCCAGTTATCCCTTATTAGTAGATTAGTAGTGTTCTAGCAGCTACGGCTGATAGAGGTAGCTATAGTAGAGCAGATTAGGCTGAACTAGGAGACATGCAAAGCTCCTACTATATCACTTATATCATTTAGCAATATATCACAAGGATCACAATACTCAGAGTTACCAAAAATAAAGGTACTTTATTTTAGGAACAATGTGCAAAAAATATCTCTGAGGATATACTCCCTTAGGAGGTAAGTAAAATACACAAAATATACACACAAACCAAAATCAGGTAAGTAAACAGTTAGAAAAGTAGTGGAAACACTGTAGAATACAATAGGATGCAATATGCAGGGGCAACACCAACCATATACTAAGAAAGTAGATTGCGAACCACTTAGGGACCCCATGCCTAGTGTAGTGTAAAGAGGGTCGCTGGGAGTGTTAGAAAATACTAAAGGTGGTTAAGATATCCTACCCCAAGACCCTGAAAGGGAGGAGTAAAGTCACTCTACTTCCCAAGTAACAAACTAAAGTCATGATAGGAGTTTTTTGAAAATACAACAACTGACTGCAAAGCACTGAAGACTGATTCCTGGACCTGAGGACCTACAAAAGAAGGGGACCAAATCCAAGAGTCATGAAACTGCCCAGGGGGGCCAGGAGCCCACTAAACCCCGGATGAAGGTGCAAAATGGCTGCCTCTGGGTGGAAGAAGCTGAAGATTCTGCAACAACAGAAGATGCCAGGAACTTCTTCTTTGAACGGAAGATGTCCCATGGTGCTCTGGAGGATGCAGTATTTGTTTCCATGCAGAAAAACTGCAAACAAGCCTTGCTAGCTGCAAAGGTCGTGGTTAAAGAAAATGAGTGCTGCCCGGGCCCAGGAAGGACCAGGAGGTCGCCCCTTGGAGGAGGAGACAATGGGGGTACCCAGCAGCACAGAGAGCCCATGCAGAAGTAGGCAGCACCAGCAGAAGCACTTAAACTGGTGTTCAAGAGAACTGAGCACTACAGTCATCTCCACACTACAAAGGAAGGTACCACGAAGCCGGTGGTCAACTCAGAGAGTTGAGCAATGCAGGACGGAGTGCTGGGGACCTGGGCTGTGCTGTGTATGAAGGATTCCTTGCAAAAGTGCACAGAAGCTCTAGCAGCTGCAGATCAAGCAGTACACAGGATTACTGTCTGGCGTGGGGAGGCAAGGACTTACCTCCACCAATTTAGACAGATGGACCACTGGACTGTCTGGGTCACTTGGATCCAACTCCTGTGTTCCTGGGACTATGCTCGTCAAGACAAGAGGGGACCCAGAGGAGCAGTGATGCAGAAGTTTGGTGCCTGCCTTAGCAGGGGGAAGATTCCCTCGACCCACTGGAGATTTCTTCTTGGCTTCCAGTGCAGGGTGAAGGCAGACAGTCCTCAGAGCATGCACCATCAGGAAACAGTCGAGAAAACTGGACGGATTAGGTGCCACAATGTTGCTGGTAGTCATCTTGCTACTTTGTTGCGGTTTTGCAGGCATCCTGGAGCAGTCAGCGGTCGATCCTTGGCAGTAGTCGAAGAGGGAGATGCAGAGGAACTCTGGTGAGCTCTTGCATTTGTTATCTGATGAGAAACCCACATGAGAGACCCTAAATAGCCCTCAGAGGAGGATTGGCCACCTAACCAGGTAATTACCTATCAGAAGGGGTGTCTGACGTCACCTGCTGGCACTGGCAACTCAGAGGCCTCCATTGTGCCCTCACACCTCTGCATCCAAGATGGCAGAGGTCTGGGAAACATTGGAGGAGCTATGGGCACCACCCCTGGGGTGGTGATGGACAGGGGAGTGGTCACACCCCTTTCCTTTGTCCAGTTTTGCCCCAGAGCAGGGGCTGGGGAATCCTGAACCAGTGTAGACTGGTTTATGCAAGGAGGGCACCATCTGTGCCCTTTGAAGCATTCCCAGAGGCCAGGAGAGGCTACTCCTCTCAGGCTCTTAACACCTATCTGCAAAGGGAGAGGGTGTAACATCTTCTCTCAGAGGAAATCCCTTGGTCTGCCTTTCTGGGACTGGGCTGCCCAGACCCCAGGAGGGCAGAATCCTGTCTGTGGGTTGGCAGCAGTGGTAGCTGCAGTGAAAACCCCAGAGAGCTAGTTTGGCAGTACCTGGGGTCCATGCTGGAACCCGGGGATGCACGGAATTGGCACCCCAATACCAGATTGGGCATGGGGGGACAATTCTATGATCTTAGACATGTTACATGGCCATGCTCGGAGTTACCATTGTGAAGCTCCATATAGGTATTGACCAATATGTAGTGCACGCGTGTAATGGTGTCCCCGCACTCACAAAGTCTGGGGAAATTGCCCTGAACTATGTGGGGTACCTTGGCTAGTGCCAGGGTGCCCTCACACTTAGTAACTTTGCACCTAACCTTCACCAAGTGAGGGTTAGACATATAGGTAACTTATAAGTTACTTAAGTGCAGTGTAAAATGGCTGTGAAATTACGTGGACATTATTTTACTCAGACTGCAGTGGCAGTCATGTGTAAGGATGGTCTGAGCTCCCTTTGGGTAGCAAAAGAATTGCTGCAGCCCATAGGGATCTCTTGGAACCCCAATACTCTGGGTACCTAGGTACCATATACTTGGGAATTATAAGGGTGTTCCAGTGTGCCAATCAGAATTGGTAAAAATGGTCACTAGCCTGAAGTGACAATTTTAAAGACAGAGAGAGCATAAGCACTGAGGTACTGGTTAGCAGAGCCTCAGTGACACAGTTAGGCACCACACAGGTAACACATTCAGGCCACAACCTATGAGCCATGGGGTCCTGGCTAGCATGGTCCCAGTGAGACATATAAAACACACTGACAAATAGGGTTTTCACTATGAGCACTGGGGCCCTGGCTAGCAGGATCCCAGTGAGACAGTAAAAACACCCTGACATAGACTCACAAACAGGCCAAAAGTGGGGGTATTTTTGACATTTGGCTAATTTTTCTAAACAAGTGATTCACATATTTCATGATGTTTATAATGGATACATGCCTGTTCAATTGTTTCCCTTTTGACATTCATCATCTACAGTGAGGCATGTGTTGGTAAAAAATGACCCTGTGACTCGTAATCAGTCACATCAAATTACAATGACCCTAGGGGACCAGCAATGTACTGCTACTCTGTTACAACAATTTTAAACAAGTGTTTGCACAAACCACTGTTTACAATATGTCTTTTTTTCTATTGTGATATAACTACTACTGGTAGTCAACCTACAGGCCAGAAGATAGTAGCCCAGATGTGGTGGCAGAGGTTGGAGGTCATCCATTTGGAGTACCAAATGCTGGTAACTCTGCAGGAGGAAGAGGATGAGGTAGCTGCCTTTGCCTCAGGCCACAGTTCCTCCAGCCAGCTGGCAGCTCCTCCAGCATCTCAGCAGCAACAACATTGCTCAGCCTGCGTTTTTCAATATCAGGAGTGCCTGGACCTCAGAATGGCACTCATCGAGAGAAACTTTGATGATCTCTGGACCCACATAGAGAACGCCCTCTTTTAGCCCTTTTTTCAATTTTTATTTTGGTGAAAGAGATATTTGTTGTGGGTGGAGAAGGTTAGAATGGGAGTTGGGACCAGGAGTTAGACTTTGGACTGTTAATTTTTCTTTCCACATTAGTTGGGTCGGGTGATTTGTTTGGGGAGAGGGTTGGGCCTCTTGTGGGTGGAAAGTGTGGGTTTTATAATTGTTAAAAAAAATGAAATGGAAACAATTAATTTTATTATATTTATTTCTTCAATCTTTATTTTTAGTTTTTTACTTTGCACTGCTGTCTTCTAGCATAGCCTGTTTTTAATCTTTATTAAAAGTGTATACTAGTTATTTATACTCTTCTCATACTACCCTCTGTA
Organism: Pleurodeles waltl; assembly: GCF_031143425.1. Lineage (NCBI taxonomy): Eukaryota > Metazoa > Chordata > Amphibia > Caudata > Salamandridae > Pleurodeles > Pleurodeles waltl. Next base: position 786,822,910 of record NC_090437.1, on the reverse strand, counting down.
ACTGCATTGATCACTGGGGGGGAATTGCCATTGCCTATATTGCCTACAACAACCTAGATAAGCATAAACAACATCTTCAGTAGGAGTTAATTAATAACTAAACTAGTTCAGTTAATTCTATAGTTCTCTTACTTGAATACATGAAACACAGGCTACTACCTCTCTCAGTCTTCTTATTGCAGGGTTTTCCAAGGTTCCATCTTATGGTTGAGGTCGTGGTATCAGGCTGGTGTGCTAACAGGGAAGAAAAATTCATAAGGAAGTTCCCACTCCCTCCTAGGTGAACTCCAACTGTAGGATTCATCAAAGGATCATACATCACAGGCAACTAGAGTGAAAGAAACTACAAAATAAAGACTTACTGGGTTATATTATTCATAGCATAACTTTAGAAAGACTGAGATCAGACTACCACTGTGATACAACAAAGAAGACCTGATATGATAAAATCTACCAATAGTGACTTCTGAGAACTGTGGAGCTAGTCTTTAATTAAAATTAAACTTATAAAATCCTTGAATCTGGAATGGACGAGATTAAGCATTTAAGCAATGCAAAACAAGGTCTGAACTATGATGTTGATGAATGAGGCGTGGGGGGGGAATGGGGCCGGTGTGGGCTGTTGCTTAGGTAAGAAAAGATCCCACAGTGAGTTGGTGTCGCTTTTACCACATCTGCCCCACCATAATGTGATCCATTTATGGTGTAAAATTAAGTCACACCTCAATAAATCACACAGTGTGGGGGAAGAGGATTAGGGGTTCAATGAATGGATGAGAAAAGGCATTTGGAGAAAGGTGTGACAAAGACAAAAGCTATAGGATGTAAATATTCATAAGGGCGATGAGCATCACACCATCATCACCTGTTGTGGAAGGAAATGAAGGAATAAGTATGACACCGTTCAGTTAAATGCATTGCAAACAATAAATTTCGCTAATTCAGAAAGGACAAATCGCCTTCAGGAAAAATAATAACCCAACAGGCCCCAAACATTGAAATCATCAAAATCATGGTTACTAATTACTTAAACATTCTCTCTCACTGTCTGCCACCACATAAATCATCAATCATTACTCACAATCTCTCAATAATATATCATCACTTATTGGTACAATAGTTACCTCCTCCAGTCCAAGCATGGTGGTAGATAGCCAATTGTATCTCCTCTTTGATGCAAGCAACACATTGGAATTTAGCAGTCTTGCAAATGAATGATCTTCTGGGGTAGCCCTGCTACATGATGATAAATAAAGGATAGGCATGCGAGGAAGGTAGGCATTGTCACCAATGTCCTGAAGGGAATGGGAGACTTCTTCACTTCACACTGGTCTAACTCCAATCCGGCCATATATGTGCCTAAAACTGCATAAGTCAGGCACAAACATAATCTTCCACTGTCTATATCTTTTTTCAGCAAAGAAAGAAGTTCAACGATAAATAATTAAAAAGTACTATGGTGGCATAGTCAGTCAGTGAAGTAGATGTCATCCTCAAACTCAGGTGGTTAGCCCAGAGGTTGATCAGCTGAAAGATTTGAGTCTGACCAATCATCATTATCCTCCTCCAGTGCTATTTCAAGAACAGTGTAATTGTGTGGCATAATTGTGATGGTTCATTTTGATAATGGTGAATCTCTCTATGTTATGAGATGAGAGACGGATGCTTCTCACTGAAAACTGTACCAGCAGCATTGAACACATGCTCAGCAGATACCTGGCTAGCGAACAAGCCAAATACTTCATTGACAGCCTGCTGAGCACTGGCAGTTGACACATTTTCACATATCAATATGCCAATGGGTTTTGATCCATATAGACATCTTTTGGGTCCTTCTAGAACATCCTCACTATGGCCATTGGTGATGTAACTTGCTCTATCTCTTTTGCCTGCATCTCTGCACTGAATGTAAGACCTACCACTTTAAACCAAGTTGATGCAGAGTTTGGGACCAATATTTCTGTCCTTGTAGTTGTGGTTGTTTCCAATGTTCTTATTGCTTGTGTTGGCTGCTATGAGACAAGACTGCCCTCTCTGGAAGTTGAAGGAGGTACCTCAGAACTTCTGCCTGAGAGTGAGGCTATTTCCAGAAGTTCTTTTCCAGGTCTCCAGCTTGCTCAATTATCCACCTCTTGTATTTTGAAACTTCCCCTTCAGAAAAAGGGATAAAAGTTGTCAGACAAGTTTTTTTATATCACAGATCAAGTAGTGTGGCACAGATGTACTCTTTGAACAACATGATGTCTCTTTGCAGCCTTGTATGAACAGCCAGGTGAATGATTAAGCTCTTAAAAAATCATGCGCCTTTTTAAACTGGTCCTGTGGTAGATGCAACAACGCAACATCTTGGCCATTCATACAGTCATCCTTGCTGATTTCCAAAAGGAGGTAGCATCTGTGTCAGGCTATTGACTAGGCCCCACTTGTCGTTATCCATGATCATGCTTTTCCCAATTGCTCCACCTCCTCTTTGAATGATATAGTAATTGATCTTCTGAACTGCTTAAACAGACTTTGCAACGTGTAATAGATCAAGGTCCAATGTATTGGCTCCTCCTGCATGAGGGCTTTAACTGGTACTTTATTAGATTGCTGAAGAATCCTCCACTGCTTCCAGACTTTAACAGAAAGGCCGAAATGAGTGCAGATTCTTCTGCAGGTGGTCAGCATGTTGCTAAGTTATATTTTTTTAGAAAGTCCTGCACAACCAGGTTGATGCAATGCAACAGAGGACTCTGAAAAAGCCACAATCTGCCATGGCCTTGACTATATTACTGCTTTTTGTCCATGACAAAACTCTAATTTTGAGACCTCTGGGTGACAGCCATTCACACCCTTGCTGTTAAGGTATTCCAAGATGTTTGCAGCTGTATGAGAGTTCTCCATGATAAACATGGCTACTGTTGCATGCTGCTGAATGCCCTTAAAAGTATCTTCAGTGCTGAGATCTATATATAGTTGTTGCTTAACCCTAGCAAAAGAGATCCAGTGTGCAGTAATACACGTGTATCATTTGCTTGACAACTGGTCCACATGTCTGTCTTCAGGTGGATAGTAAGCACAGCACTTTGCTGCAACTCTGACAAAATAGGTCTTACTTGTAACCTTCCTTTTAGGGCAGATGACAGCCACAAATGTAAAAATCCCACTCCTTCCACTAAAGAAAAAGGGAGGAGGACCAGCACTGACATTTTAGCTAGCTTCACATTGTACAAACTTAGCGTTGGGTGATTGCCGTTGTAGGGCCCCCTTCTGCCTAAACATACTGTAATAGTAGGCTGGATACTTTTCTTTTCCACAGCCACTGACAGAAGGTGACTTCTGAGAAGTTGGAGGTGTAGACTCATTGTGCATCTTTGAGAAGTCACGGTATGCTGTAGTTTCTCAATCTGACTCTGGTGTCAATTTGAGGTTGCTGAGACAGGTGATACTGGTGCACTGCTAAAGACAGGGCTGCTTTGTGTGAAGATGTCACCCTCGTCTTCCTCATTACCTCCCACCATGATTGGAGCTGATGATTCCCCGCTCTCCTCACCTTCATCACCACCATTTGTAGAAATGTTTTTAAGTTCCTTCTCCTACAATTTTCCTTGATGTTTTTTCATTTGGATCCTTTGGCCTCCAGTACCGTAAGGTGAACCAGGCTTACCTCGATGTACACTCATGTGACAAATGGGGTAATATTGCAATATAATCCTCCTGCTTGCTAATCATAAAAATGTCCCAAGACAACTTTCTTAGTGTGCCAGTGTCAATGCCTGAAGAAGAACTGGAGGTAGGCATGTGTGTCGTTGATTGCTCTCTGCAGTGCATACTTCTACTGAGGTACAGGTTGATGAAAGCCTTACAAATATGGGGGCTGGGGCTGGCACTGGTACCTGTGCTGCATCCCCCAGAGCAGGTTGAATAGGACGGGTAATGTTAGTCTCCTCTTGGCCAGCTTCCATGACAATGACTGGTTCATCATCCTCTTTATCTACTTCCATAATTCTAAGGCTTTCAGCAACTTTTCTTTTTCTTTGCCTCTCCTGGTGTGTCTTGGACTCTGTTGAGATCATAAAGGGAGCTTGGTGAAGATGGTGGAGTACCATTACCTTCTTCTTTCTTGCTGGAGATCTGGGAGCCAATGTTTCTATAAGAGGAGGTTCCTGCTGGGCAGGAACCTCAACCTCCTGTTCTGCTCCAACATCAGGAAGATCTACTATTGCTGGCTGCAGCTACTCATAACTTAGCCTTGTTTCCTGAAAAAATTGGGGACTACTTTGCAAAAGGGACATTTCCAATTCAATGTCACTTCTCGTCAGGCTAACTATGATTGCAGTGTCTGCCTTGCTGACAGACATGGGCTTGGGCTTATGTTGGGATGGTGTAGTTGATGCTGGAGTGCTGCTCTCAGCTCCGCCCCCCCACCAGAGGCCAGTGCAGAAAGCACACGCCTCTGGAAAAAGGTTGCTGTAGACACTCCAGCGGTGGAAAGCTGCTTTATCTCGCTAGCCACTTTCTTGACTGTACCTTCCTTTGGGGCCATCTTAAAGCTGTCAGCTGTGAACTGTCAGTGGCACTGAGATGCACAAGCTGAAGAGATTGGAGGACTGACATCACATGTTTTTGTACAGCCCATTTGTCCAGCAGTACAGTGGGTAATATCTCTTCTCTTGTGGACCTAAAATCAAACAATCAAGAAAAACATTTAGTGAAATGTGACATTGTTGCAGTTTGAATTAGTACAGACAAAGACAATATAATTTAGTGGATACTCACCGTATTATTATCCTAAAACAACAATATATCTAGCCACAGCACCATAACATAAAATTTCAATTCCAATCAGGATACCAGCATAAAGATGCAACTCTGTGCTTTATGTGCATCTATTATAAAGGAGACACCTGTGGTAATCATGGAGGTCCATGGGAAAATGGAATAATACTTAAATAAATAAGGCTGGTATGCACCTAGGGCAGGCAGAGCGGTCCTTGGGAAATGGAATAGCACCTAAAAAAACTGAATACTCTAGTGCGGGTCTCTGTGCCTATAGCAGTCAGTCAGTAGATGGATTCTGGCTGGATGCAAAATGCAAAAAAACTGAAAATATAAATAAAACAAATAAAAAATAAAATGAAAAAATATAAAAATAAATAAAAAATGTTAATATATGAAAGATTATTTGCTGATGTGTGTACCACGAGAGCATAAGAAACCTACTGGATGGCAAGGAGATGCAGGTGAAAAATGCAAAATAATGTACATAATATAAAACAATGTTCAACATAATCATATTCATAATATAGATATACTGCAATTATCCTTAAACATATTCTTAAACTGATATCAGGGAGGAGTAAAAAGAATTAACAAAAAGCCATAGCCCTGTTCTATAACTCTCCCTAGAAAATGGCTTTGAAAACAGGAATAAACAAAGGGTGGCTGTACAAAATGGCTGCTGCCCACATGGTCAACCAACAACAAGCAAAGAGGCATTAGGAGCAAAGAACACATTCGGGCCTATGGCAAAAGCACACTGACTGGCTGCACAAAATTGCCACCAACCACGTGGTCAAACAACAACAGCAAGCAAAGAGGCATGGAGAACAAAGAACACATGTGTGCCTGTGGTAAAGCACGCTAGCTTGCTCCACAAAATTGCCTCCGGCCACTTGGTCAAACCAACAACAGCAAACAAGGAGGCATGGAGAACAAAGAACACATCCAAACCTATGACAAAAGCACACTGTGGCTACACAAATTGGTCACCAGCCCTATGTCAACCAACAAGCAAGGAGGCATGGAAAACTGAAGGACTCTCAGAGGACTACTTGCTGTTGTGGCTTGATGTGTACTCCACAAGATTGCTTTGCTGTACCTAGAAGGACTGCTTTGGTGTTGGAGACTGTCTTGAACCCACAGAGTCCTACCCCGCTGCTTCACCCCAGCCTTATCATCTATACCCAGGACTCCTAGAGTGAGTCCAAAGGCTAATTTTCAAGCCTTCTGTTCAGTTCTGAGCCTCAGGGACAGAGAACGCTCCCTCCAACTTCAACCCACAACTGGACCCAGCCCAAGTGAGTTCTAACCCTACAAGTGGTGCCCCTCCAGTCCTGGACTCTTGGAGGCGGTGCTAAAGGTGCCCAGATAGCCAAATACCAAAACTTGGGATTGTTTGAGAACTAGAGGAAGACCAGGACCAACCTGTTTGTTTAACTGTCCAAGGTTCATTGCAGATCAGCCTGACTTCACATTAGCTCCTGTTATGTTCTTCTGCACAGCAGCAAATCCTGTTCAGTGGTCTCTAGGAAAAACCCTGGTCTTCTGGAACTCTTGTTGACTACATACTTCAGCTGTAGATTTTCAACCCCCAAAAATGTACACACTTAGAAATCTTCACTGTGACTTTGTCTACCAGCTCCCCTATGATGACGTGCCCTCCTTGGAGATTGCCTTCAGCCCTGCCCCGCGGAACTTTGCCTTCTCAGAACATTTTTAAAAAATTCTTCTATGTCCGAAGATAAGCTGCGACTGGGCTCAGTCCACTTTATATATCTGACCTGCCCTCAATCAAAATGTGGCATATTTTTCAGCTTTGGCATGGTCTTGTGCAACTAGATGTCCATGTTTGGTGCTTTGATCTTTTTGATTGTTTATTGTAAAACACTTTAAAAATTCATACCTTTGGCTCTGATGATTGGATTTTTATCATTATGAGTGTCAAATAAATGATTAATACTGACTGTATTTTTCTAAATTGGTGTGGGATTTTTCTTGTGTTGTGTGTTTACTTTATTACTGTTTGAGTGCTGCTTAAATTCTTTACACTTACCTGGGTTAAGGTCTTGAGGGTCCCTATGCCAAGTCTCAACAGACGGTATTTCCACCCTCAGGGATCACCAAATCACCATCTGGAACCTTCTCCCAGTTAAATCCATGAGGACCTCCTCATCTGAGGTGTCCTCTCCTATCGTTATACTGGACAGCTCAGTGCTAACCACTCTCTGTGAACAGACTGGGTATCTTCTCTTGTGCCCCGCATATTGACAGTCAAAGCAAATCCCATGCTTGTTATGGTCCCCATTTATACCTTGATACCCCTTTCCTTTGGACTGGGAAGAGTCTCAGGGCCCACCCTCATTAGAAGTCTTTTGGGGGCCCTCTGAGGACTATGGGCCTTGTTATGACTTTTACAGTCTGACAGTAAGACCGCCAGGGTGGCGGCCAAAAGACCGCCATGTTGGCGGTAATCTGACCACCGTATTAAGAGTTATGCTATGAAGTCTGCCAAAAACCAGTCACATTTCTGAAACCACCAGGACACTGGAGGATGAAAAAGGGGCAGTCTCACCACCAGCACCGCAAGGCCAACAGAAATCCTCCCATTATATTACAATCCACAAATCATGACAGCTGTTCTTCCATGGCGGAAAACCACTGGTGGTGCGTACCGTGGTGCGTACCATGGTGATCTGAACTCACATCACACTGAACACAACATCACATTGGATAGTTTGAATATCCCACACCTGACACACACCGACACATCTACACACTACACCACATAACACACCCCTCCACAACCCACAATTCTTTGCAACCAGAACACCACACACAGGCACAGAGGAGGAATTATAATCAAAGATTTTCTTTGACAACTTTTGTCACCTATCCACATTTCACCATGCAAACATCACACACCTCCACAATATACACATCACACAATTTATCTTCACACACAGCACACACCAACCTTCACCCACTCACATCACAGCACCTACACCTCATCACTAACTTTTTGTTCAATTTTAAATTTTTTTAACCACTACCACACCATCTTTACCACCACTACAATGTCCCCACACAAACACCCACATCTCACTGATGATGAGTTGATGGACACAGTGGAGGAAATTGTCAGGGTGGAGCCACACCTTTTCGGAGTACAGGTCCAGCAAACATCAATCGTCAGGAAAATGAAGTTGTGGCAAAGAATAGTCAACAGGGTTAATTCTGTAGGCAGCTTTCCATGCACAAGGGAGGACATCAGGAATAAGTGGAACAACCTAAGGGGGAAGATACCTTCCATGGCCACAAGGCACCAGCTGGTGGTGGGCCCCCACCTCCTCCTCCTCCTCCTTTCACATCTTGGGAGGAGAAGAACTTGAACATCCTGCATCCTGAGGGCTTGACAGGATTTCCTGGGTGGGGGGGGGTCTGGTAAGTCCCTGCAACATTCATGTCAACCATTTTTTTTGTCCTGCACGCTCACTCACCACCTCACCCCAACCTAATTAACAAACCACCCACCACCCTCTCTCCAAATGCCCCAATACCCCTCTCTGACATGCCACAGATCTACTAAATTCACCTGGCTCCACAGCCCCTGGGAATGGCAGGTGAAGTACTGGTAACTGATAGCACTACAACTCCCAGAATGCAATATTCCACCATTTAGAAAGCCTGAACAGTGAACCAAATGTGAGATGTCATGCATGTGAACCTAATACCTATCTAACACATCATGGATGTTCCACTGTGAAACAGTTTATGGCAATGACAGCAATGCAATGGCCCACTCCCACTATCATCATAATCAAAATACAGGTACAGCTGAGTGTCCCGTCAAACTGCCCTTAAAAAAATGGCAAAAATGGAATTGACTCACCTGAGCGGGGGAAGGAGGAGACTATAGATGCCAAGGTGGATGCACATGAAGTACTTCCAGATAGAGGTCAATTTCAATTGCTTACTCCCATACTGTGCTCCTACTCTGATACTATTCTGCATTGTGCAGTTTTTTGTGCCATGTATCATGCCAGACACTTCACTAGGCAACAAAGGTTAACATCCATGTAAATAGTTAGACAATATAAGAGGGTATCAGCAGTCCAATAACTACCGACATAGTTTAACATGTTTGAGTCTGATATATGGTATTGAACTTTAAGAGTCTCATGCGGTACTAAGTAAGATTTGGCAGCAGCTGTCATTGTCATTTCTAGGGATCATGTAAAGGCACTGTGTGCATCTCACACAACTTTAATAATACTCAAACTAAAACATCACTTGCTGTATCACTTACAGCAACTCTGTGTTCCAAATCTCCTGGTAGGTAACCTTGCCATTAAGAGGATACCAGAGATTGCCAGTATCCCTCTGGTCGAAGGCCCCAGTGAGGACAACACCCCTGGATGTGTGGACACTGAGGACAAAGCTGGCCTATTAGGGGCACCTGGTCAGTCAACAATCGTCAGCCTCACAGTGCCTATATCGATTCCTACCAACCCTGTTGCATCCACTTCACAGGCAACCATTCACCCCCAAACCTGTGTCCCAAGGACTGTTTCTACCATAGTGTGCCCCAGTAAAGATACCTGAGTCTCTTCTGGTCACCCCTGACAATGGTGGTCCTGCCACCAGTAGGAGGTGGCACACTGTGCCAGAGGCACAAGCATGTGGGGGTAGGGTGCATGGGAGGGATTGTGTGAGCTAGAGACTAGGGGCTCAAAGGGACAATACTGACCATCAAACCATTACCCAAGTCTTGGAAGCCTACTAAAATTCCAAAGGCATGATGGGCCAGGTAGTCACCATGATGGGGGAAATCGAACAGCTGCAGAGGGACAACCACCAGGAAGTCATGCAGCAGTGGCAGGCACAAAATGCCATCCTGGTTTCCATTGATGGTATGCTGAGGGACATCAACACTACCCTGAGTAGGTCTACCATACAACATCAGGTCTCTTCCACTAGTAATGACTCTTCTGGCCCTTCAACATCTACGGCTGCTAATGGAATGGAGGCCCTGCCAGGGGAAGGACATGCCTCAGACACCCCAGCCTCAATAGCAGAGGAGCCCCCCACAAATGTGGACATCCACCTAGACACCCAGGAGGAGCAGATGCCAAAACCAAACCCACTGCGAGGATGTGAATCTCTCCTGACTGTTTCCTCTTGTGTGTCACAGGTGCACCCTGTTGACTGTTCTAAAACCTAACTCATTTTTCCTATGGTGCAAGGAGACTGGACATGTGTTTCCAAATGGTGTAGCACCTACGCTAATGATTTCAGCCACCTTGACTGAACCATTCACTGTTTACTTTGTGCTATTTCATCTTCAACTCACACATATTGTTTTGCACTCCCCAATAAATACAACTTTAAAACAGGTTCTGTGTAAGTGTAATTCATCAACCATGTACAATTGTCATATATGATAACTCTATTATCAATATGTCCCTCTGTATTGTATAATCTTTTTTATGGGCATCACATGTGTACTGTATCACCAGGAGACTCATTACATCAGGATTGTAAAATAGACATAAGCCAAAACAGCTGTATTGGACATCTCCACACATTTATTTCTAGATTTCCAAACAGCAGATAGAGTAGTACTGCTAGTAACATCAGATTGTCAGATTAGGTGTCATACACAACTAACCCACAGGTTACAGGAGTTAGGGATAAGTCAGTCTTCCTACAAGCCTAGAGTTATACAGATTGGTCTTTTGTATTGCCAGGTAAAGGCTTATCACATACCCCCACTTTAGCTTCCTAATAATAATTACCCATGATACAGACAGAGGTCGGTACTATTCGCCCCAGTCCTGGAACCTTTCACTTACCATGGTCACGTACCTGTAGGCTTGCCACTCACCTATGTCAGTCCACAGAGACATGAACATTGGTCTGCACAATAGTAACACATTGACAGCCATATTCAAGGTAGGTCACATACAACAGAAACTATTATGATGGTAGAGGCTATGGTTTAACTTGTTCACATGAGTCAGACACATATGGACACACACATTACACCATTTGACCACCACCAGTACTAAACAGGTCTTTTTGGTTGGAAAACACACTTCCAACCCAATGTCTTGATAGTCTGGCTATATTAGTTACACTCCTCATACTCCTGCCAATCAGAATCTGCTTTTATGCGTGTCCACATCTCATTTCTGTGTGCAATTCCCATCTGCCTCTGACACTTTCTGTGACTTGCCAATGATGAAGAGCCAAACAGAAACTCAGCAAATCAGTGATTGACAGAGATAAGGGATAGGACGTATCTGTAAACAAACATCAAGTCATTTGTGCAAGTGTGACCTTGCTTGTGCAGTAACATCTCAGGACACTGAATGCCACAATGTACTGTACACAATACTATGTTACAATCTGCATGCATACCTGACTAATGTCATTGGAGCTAACTAAGTCCTCACAGATGAAGGCAAATAGGAGGTGACATGTCAGCCATCAATTGTAGGTTACAACGTGAAATATCACTATTAAGAAGACATCACATATCTTGAGTCAGTTGAAGTACTGATTGATGAGATCTGCCCTGCAGTCTCCAGCTTCATCTTCATCAGGTTCATCCTCACTTGACAAATCAGCATTTCCACCCACAGGTTCTGCTGCTACCCTCCTCCTCTGGTTTGAATGGCATCTAGCATCTCAGGGCAAGGTTGAGAGCATGCAGCAGGCAACAATTATTTGGCATTCTTTGTTGTGTGAGTAGAGGAGGGCTCCTCCAGATATGTCCAGGAAGCAAAACCCTGCGTTCAGGAGCCCAAATGCCCGCACCACAACAGGCCTTGTCCTTCCATGGGCCTCATTGTACCGGACTTACCCTTGGTTGGGTACCTCACTGGTGTCAACAACCAAGGACGGTTTAGGTAGCCTGTAAGGAATAGTTCCTACAACACAAACATATATCTTGGGCATGCACATTTGTGATAGCACAAGATAACCTATGCACACACAATTGTCAAATTTGACTTACCAACCAGCCAGGCCCTCTCTGTTTAGATTTGTGTCATCAGCAGTGTGATATTGCTGTTCTGCATGATGAAGGAACCATGGAATTATCCTGGATACTTTGTTCAGACTTGTGAAATGTACTGGTCTGCCAAACACACCACTTGGACGTTTATAGAGTGGTAGTTTTTCCTGTTCCTGTATACCTGTTCATTGGCACTGGGGGAAACCAAGGCTGCATCGGTGCCATTTACGGCTCCAACCACACATCCCTAAAACACTGCCTTCACATTAGCCAAATCTACATGTTGACAAAACCTGATGTAGCTCTCCAGGTGGTTCAGCAATGCACAAAGTACTTCCTTCAAAACTAGACTGAGCATGGGCTGGGACATCCCTGCATTTAGGTCCAATGTATTTTGAAAGGATCCAGTGGCCAGGAATTGTAGCACTGACATGACTTCAAGGATGAGAGGTATGCTTTTGGGATTGCGAGTGGAAGGTATCCAACTGATCACAAAGATCCATGATTTTATGTCTATTCTGGCAACAGATCTGTATAATGTGTCCCTCTTCCATGGTGTCCAGGTCTACTAGTGGGTGATACATTGGAGTTTGTCTTCCTCGCCTCATATCAGGGTAAATATGTGGGAAAAAATAGATTGTAGGAGACTTTTATAATGTACACATAATGAATATTTTCAAATAGAAGTCATACATATCTCCATATGATGTCAGATACAATATATGACATTAGAAGTACAGCATATTGCTATGCATCCTATGACAGTCCCCTAGGTTCACATTCTCTGAATCCCCTGAAGTACTATACATGCATATTTATCTGTGACTGTCAGTGTTTGATAGTCCAACCATAGTTTACATGTGAAATATATTTTTTGCACCTATACTCCATTCTTGTTTTACTAGGATGTTAAGAATAGATTATCATTTACATTACCACCAATTCCTCTTTTTCCCAGCTTTTACTACTCACATGCACAATTAAACCACTAAACCTTAAGCCAGCACTTACTAGTTGTTTGCACAATATGGAGAATCATCAATGAGTCAGATTCCATTACTTATCCATATATATAATTGTCTCTAAATGTCAGCTGCCTGATCTACTGTATTGGACATGAGGGAGTAACCTAACTCGGACGGTGGATGTCGTCAAGGCAGTAGGTAGTCACAACTGTGGTGGACATTGCTATTTGAACATATTGCTGCCTTTGAAGGACCTGGGCTAATGGCAATGTCCGCTGGCGGTAAAGGGCATGTATGTGGTGAAGTGACTGCCATCTTCTACAGTATTGCTCACTTGACTCCTGCCACTGCTGCCATCATGCCCTCAACTACCTGAGCTATTGTGTACTGCCTCTGGGAGCTATCATGCCACGTCCTGTGGGTGATAGGGCCCCAGCATTGACTACAGAAGAGCTCAACAAGCTTGGGGATGAGGTCCTACCCCTGTATGAACAGCTGTATGGTGCACCAGAGGAGCAGGTGAGTCCAATGGTATACCAATGTATGAAAGGTAGAGTGTATGATGGTGAACATGCAATGTGAGGGAGTGAGGGATTGGGGAATCATGTATGGGTGTAAGAAAACATGTACATGTGCATAGGCAGACATACAGTAGTGATACATGGTAGCTAGTGGGTACGCTAACTTCTATTATATACAACATAGATTGCAGCAGGTACAACAATAATGGTGTGAGAAATGTTCTTAGAGACATACCACGTTATTGATAATCATGTGGCCTGCTCATATGTGTCTAGCCAATACCAGGTACTGTTCATGCATGTTGGTTGGGAGACTCCACTTCACACATGGGCTGGCTGCAGATGGTAAATTGTGAATGGATTTTGACAGAGAAGAAGGGTATGTTTGCCTACTTACTGTGACTGAAGTGTTCTGACCACTTGTGTAGGGAAGGTGCATGTGAACATAACCTTCTCCTTTTGTCTGTCTCATCCATGCAGGTCAAAGTCCATCAAAAGAAGGAACTCTGGTGTGCTATTGCCAAGCAAGTGCAGACCCTGGGGGTCCACAGCTGGTGGAGCACCCACTGTAGAAAGTGATGGGAGGACATGGGACTCTGGGCCCAGAAGACTGTAAAGGCCCAGATGGGGATGGCCTACCAACGAGGGATGGGTGCCTGTCAGACCTTAACTCCCCTAATGGCTTGCATTTTGGTGATGGCCTATCCTGAATTGGATGGGCGTTTGAGGGCAGCACGGTAGCCACAAGCGGATAAGTTTGGTGTCAGTGTATAATGTGTAAGTATTTCAGGTGTGACAATGTGGTAAGTGATAAATGCCAAGTGTCCCGTAGATACACCTAGGTGTACAGGTGTGGAGATTTTATTGTGTTTAGGGACATAAACCTCAGCAATGTGAACCATATTCTATTGAAGCATTTGGTGATGCACATGTGACAGTGTGTACCACTATACTTCTCTATATATAACCTGGTGGGTCATCCTTCCTACCTACTGATGCATACTCCAGATGTCTCCTGTAGGCAAGTTGTTCAGGTCTTTGGTCTCTGTCCATTACTATTCCACTGGATATAGCTCCATGTGCAACATAGGGTGTGACAGGTGAGAAATAGGCCAGTTGTTCATGAGTTGTGAACTAGATATAAAGTTCATGTGTGGGTGTGATCTCAATCTGAAATGTTGCATGGCACACTTGCTACACTTACACCTCAGAGGTGTGAGGAGGTGTCCCCATTGTTAAGTGTGTACTGTACATTGGAAAACATTGATGTATAATCAGGGTGGACATCCTACATGATGAAAAGCATTGTGTTATTTCTACATTTCTAGTGCAAGATATGTAATTTAAATGAGAGTTCAAACCATTTGTCCCATATACATGGTATTGTGAATGTAGGTGGCTAGCCTGCTATTCCCTTAGCCAATGTATTGTGGCATGCTACTTGGGGCAGGACATCTTCAAAATGGTGCAGTATACACTGTTTTTGCCAAGTTCGTGTATGCATTAGTAATTCCTACCAAATTTTAAGATTTCTGATCCACTTTGTTTACTATGTGAGAATTAGTAACATGAGCAGGTCCACAAAGTATGTATCACCGTTTGCAAAAACCCTATTGGTATATGTGTTGTTGAAATGGATTTAAAATCAATTATACTCCAACTTTGGATATGCCAAATGGGGCAGTTGCAACTGTGTTTTTTGCATTTGTGAATATAAGAGACACAGTTACAAGTTGTGAGTGTGATTGCTAAGCAACATGCTGTGTTGTAAATGGAATGTGATGAGGTAACTTTCATAGGACATGACATCTGGTAATGGACTGAGCAAGTGAAGATTTGGAGTATGTATCCATGTGATATCAAAGTCAACACTAGTTCCCATTGATGGAATGTTGTTCCACAGTGATGCTCTGCATAGGCACACACTAATAATATTGACAAATCATCTTGTGAAGGTATAGTTTGTGTTATAGCTGTACTGATAGGATGGTGATGTAGTGGTCAGATAGTTGGCTTATGTTGTGTGTGACATTGTTGTCATATTGGGTTGTAGAAAGTGCGTTGTTGTGACGCAATGTTGTCTCAAACTGTTTTTTACCTGGGGGTGTTGTACATATGGATGTGATGTTACTGTTGTATATAGTGTAATGTTTGTACGTGTGAAGAATGTGATGACCCTACCTCTCTTTCTGTATCTCAGCATAAGCATTGGCAAGCGAAGAAGAAGGGGCACAGCCAAGTAGAAAAGCTGCTGGCCACAGACCCAAAGTCATGATACCACTGACACCAAGGGACTCAGTGGCATGGAGGGCAAGGCGAGACAGCATCTTGTTATTCATCTTCAGAATCCTCCTCCACTGGACACTCCCTGGTGGTGCCGGACCCATCTAGGACCACCTCAGCATCATCTAAGTCCACCACTCAACTTACTACCAATGCACTCCCTGTATCTCCCTACCAAGTTGGCTGTGCCCGACAACCAAAGAGGGTGGGCATCTCCTTTGCCTCAGACACCTCTGCCCCTGCCAGTCCTGCTGCCCTCTGTGAGGAGTCTATTGACTTCCTGAGGTTGATCTCTGTGGGTCACTCAACTATCTTGAGTGCCATCCAGGACAGGCAACTCAGATACAACAGAGTAATGCATTCTTGGAGGGAATTCATGGTTTACTGACTGGCCTACAGAGATCCTTTAAGTCACTGTTTGTCTCCCATCCACCATCCACCTTCCTCTTCTCAAACTCAAAACCCCCCTTCCCAACCCAGCCAAAGCACACAGACAGACAGGCTCCGTTTTCCCTATCCAAGCCCGTCCCTTCCACCTCCAAGGCCTCCTCTACCCCTCCTGCAAGTACCCATGCCTCTCTCCTCACCAATAAGTCTACACCTCCCAGGAGAACCCAACCCTCCCCTAAGCGTGGACCTAGAGCCCCCTCTCTCAAACCCAAACCCAAAGGATCACGTCCGAAGCCTGCGCCCAACACCCCCACCCCGATAATCCCTGAGGTGCTTGCCTGCCCCCTTAATGCCCCTACCTGAGGAGGTTACATGGCAGTCAGGATTCAAGTTCGGGGCATACAAATGTGCATTGTGAGCTGTTGCATATTTTGAAATTGGACTGGCCTATGACCTTGGACATTTAATTAATTATCTATTTTATAATTAATACATCTTTGGACCAACCAGTTGTTGGTTTCAATGTTACATATTTGTCCTGCAGTAAATTTCAGAGGACAGATTTGTTTATGTCTGTCATTGTTTGTGTCTGAGTAAGTGTCTGTAAGTGGTGCTTGTGCTAGCTGTTTTTTGGGCAGCATGTGATGTGTGAAGTGCTTTTGTCCCCCAGTGAATGGTGTATGTTGTGTGATGGGCATTTGTATGTTGGGAATATGTTGTTGTCATGTTATTGACTGGTGTTGACATGTGTTTGTTGCAGTGTTGTGTGGCTTTGTGTGCTATGACAGTGTTCATGTTTGGTGAATGGTATGTCAGATTCAATATGCTGTGTGTTTGCTGTGTATGTTGATTGCTGCATTGTATGGGTGAATGATTGTGTGTGTTAGTTCCCTCTAAGTGATATGCTATGTTGTATGTGTGATTTGTCACTGGGTATAGGTGCTTGCCAATGTATTGATGGTGTAGTGGCTGTGGTGTTGTTGTGACGTGTTGTGGTGTTGTGTGTTATTGTGTGTTACTGAGCCGGTGCTGTGTTTCCGGACGTCAGTGAGTGTTTTCGACACGTGTGTGTGTGTGATGGTTGTAGTGTGTGTACTGTGTATGTGAGGGTGTGTATGTGGCTGTCTGTGTGTGTGCATCTCAGTGTCAGGTTATGTGTGTGTGCCACCCTCACCCCCGTTCCTGATGGTATGTTGTGTGAGCATACGAACTTTGGCAATTTAAAACACTGACAGGTAAGTGTGTGTACTTAAAGTTGCTGTTATAGTCTTTGGCATTGATTCTGGGGTCTCTGGATGAGTAGGTGCAGCGGGATGACGTGGAGATCTATTTCCATGGTGTCTCTGGATGAGTATGGCTTCCTGAAGGTGAGTATCTCCTTTTATGCAGTTAGTTTCTGCCTGGGTGTTGGAAAATGGGTTATTGGTAGGGCAGGTAGGTACCTACACCTAGCAACAAGCCACTAACCTCCACATAGGTACAGTTAGGTCTCAGTAAATTAATCCCAGCTCAACCCTTGGTAGCTTGGCAACGAGCGTCAAGGCTTAACTTAGGAGACAAAGTGTAAAGCATTCAAATATCACAAAACAGTAATTAAATAAAACACAGGAAACAGTTTAAAAATCCAAAACCAATTTATAAAAATAGTTTATATTTTTATCTTTAAAATGACACAAAAACGATTAAAATCGGTTCAGGGGAACCGGAGATATGAATTTTTAAAGAATTATTACTTTTCTAGCGCTTAGAAACAAAAAGCACCAATCGGGTCATCTGGTTGCACCTCGACCGGGGCAAAGTCAAACTTTCAGGCCGACCGCGATGGAGCCCTGCTCGGCTACAGGTCGCGGGAGGCCTCGGTTAAAAAGTTACCTTCTGACTTAGTCTTTATTTTGAAGTTTTTCTTCACCGGGACGAACCTGCCAGTTGAATCCGACCTCCTGGAGCCCTTGTCCGGATACGCGATGTGGGTTTCCTCGGTGGAGACTTTTACCTTCGGACTTAGTCGTTTTTTCGAGATGAAAATCCTTCGACCGGGGTAAACCTGGATCTTGATCCGACGTCCATGGAGCCCTTCTCGGATACGATGGCTGGGAGGTCCCGGTCAACTTTTTACGTTCGGACTTAGTCTCTTTTTTGGATGTTTTTCTTTACCGGGACGAACCACGAAGTCAGGCCGGGTCGCGGTTGAGGCAAGCCGGCTAGAATTTCCGCGGCGGGTCGGTCCCTCTCTGGAGCTTTTTTCCAAAAATTCTCAAATCTTTTCCAAACTTCTGGGGCTTCACCCAGATGTTCTTTTAAGGTTCTTTTGGGGTCCACAGCTCACCCCAAGGGTCCAGAAGTTCTGTGATGGTCCTTGGGGGGTGCGGACTTCAACTCCCAGAATGCACCTGGCGCAAACTCCTTTTTGGCCACTGGACAGTGGTCAGCTGGTCGTTTTCTTCAGGAGTTGGTGCAGGGGACTCTGGTTAGCAATTTTTCACCTGTAGCAAACTGGGAGTCCCTCCTTGAACCAGTTGAAGCCAGGCAAAGTCCTTCTTGTGGTGAAGCCCAAGTGTGCAGCTGGTGCAGTCCTTCTGAGTGCAGGTTCCAGGTGCAGGGCAGGGGTCCAGCAGGGCAGTCCTTCTTCTTCTTTAGTTCCTTTCTTGTTGAATTCTGGAGGGGATCTGAGGTGTGGGGGCAGGTCTGCCAGTTTTATCCTTGCTCCTGGGTGAAAAGCAGGGGGGTCCTGGTCCTCCAATCAGGTACAGGGTCGTCCCCCTGTGATGACCACTTCCTGGGAAGTGTGGCAAAAATCCATCCCAAAAGGCAACAGTCTCTAAAAATCCAACATGGCTGAATCTGATTTTTGGAGGTTACATCTGGCTGAGCCCACCCACTGGTGTGGCTAAAAATCATAAACACACCCCTCTCCTGCCCTCTCCTAATCTAATCAAGGGGGCACCTAATTGTCTGGGGTTGCAGGATGTGGGGATGTTGCTGGGTGCTTCAAATGTCCTTCTCTGCCTTTGAAGACCAGTTTGGCCGCCCTCCCCCTTCCTGCCTCACCATCTGCTGAGGGGAGATTCTCTCCCCCAAGCACATTCCTTTGTGTGAAGCCTGGCCACTTCACACCTCATCAAGGCAGCCTGGCAGAAGCTGCTGCAGGCTGGCCAATCAGAGCACAGCAGCAAAAACAATGCAGAGCTGAAATTGGCAACTTTTTAGGTAAAGTCTAAACTTTTTACCTGAACAAGTTATATTAAATCCAACAACTGGAAGTTGTAGGATTTATTACAACAATTAATTTGATACCAAATTCTTGGTATGCAACATTTAAGGAGACTTTAAAATTTAAAATAAAGTCTGCCCATTCTAGCCTATGAAGGCCATTTACTTCAATGAGGGAAAAACTAATTTGGCTGTTTTTACCTCACCAGGGCTTATAAATCTATTTTTATAAAGTCCCTGCTTATAGTTACATGGCACCCAGCCCTAGGGGCACATAGGGCACACCTTAGGGGTGACTTATATGTAAAAATAAGGTAGTTTAAGACTTTGGAAGTACCTTTAATTCCAAAGTCGAATTTGCATATAACTTTAATTTAAAAGCAGCCAGCAAGGCAGGCTTGCTTTTAAAATGACACTGGGCACCTCAGCAGTGCACCTAGGTGTGCACCACCTATGCTGTGGTCCCTAAACCTACATGCCCTACCATATACTAGGGACTTATAGGTAGGTTAACTTAGCCAATTATAATTAGCCTAATTTGCATATCCATTTTACACAGAGCACAGGCCCTGGGACTGGTTAGCAGTACCCAGGGCACCATCAAAGTCAGGAAAACACCAGCAAAAAGAGGAAAATGGGGGCAAAAAGTTATGGGGCCTCTGCAATCAGCCCTGTTTTCTCACACTGGGTTTCCGTGGTGGTACCATCGAGGTGGAAACCTTGCCAGTGTGCAACCTCGTAATCTGTCCGGCGGAAACATGGTCTCTGCCGGCCTGCTGGTGACCATTGTTTGTGGCGGCCAGATCGATGTGGCGGTGCCTGCAGTGCTTTGGTTGTATTTTGTTGGGAATACATCCATGGTCATAATTTGGTGGTCTTCTATGACTGCCACCACCTTCATGGCAGTCCTGAGACCACCAAACTCATAATAAGGACCTATGTCTTTTTACCTTTGTCAGGGCTCACTTTTTTCCCTACTGTGCTTTTTTAATGGGTAACCCTCGACCTGACTCATTTGTCTGCTATCTTCCCCAGCTCACTGGAAGAAGACAACTCCGAATCTACTACATGCTGTTGCAGGTTCCGTCTGGAACAATTTGTCAAAATGTGCCCTTTTATCAATGGATTATTCAGCCTATGTAACCACTTTATTGCTTTTATCTAGCCTTCTGTATCTTGACTGAGGAGTCTACAAAGTTTTCCCAAGTTTGGTTTTGGCCTTTATGGGTGTCATTAAGCTTGAGTCTGTACTTCTCTGTGGGGAGTCCAAACACTTCTATGAGGACATCTTTCATGTGTGTGTAGGACTCGGCCATTTCTTGAGGAAGGGCCAGAAGGGCACCTCTGCCCTTAGCTGGGAATAACTACCAATGCAGAGAACTCCTGTGCTGATGACCTAACCTACTCTTTTTGCAGGTCCTCACCAAGTGTTCAAACCATTTATCAATGTCAGCACCTTCATTGTACATGGGGACAATCACTTTGAGGATCTTAGGGTCCAAAGAACCCTCACTTTCCCTATTTACTTTGCTGCCACCATCCTTGGGAACTAGCCCCAGTTTAATCCTTCTCAACTCCAGGGCTATTCTCCTCTCTTCGAGTTCAAGCCTCCTCTCCTCAAGGGTGAGATGCTTAGGCTTTTTCTCAAGAGTTGCAGCCACCCTACTAGTGGGAGGGCTACTAGATTCACTACTTTCACTTCCCACTTGTGAAGGGGGCCTGGGGAAGTGTTGAGAATAATGGTCCTCACCCACTTCCCCTTCACTTTCTTGGGCCTGGTCATCTTCCTCTACCTCAAGGGAGGTCTCCTTCTGAGGAAGAAGTCTCTACCCAATGCTTGCTTTCCTCAAATGAGGTGAGGGCCTTTTCATGGTCCTCTCCTTCAGCAACAGCGCTGAAGATGATGCCCTTAACTTTGCACAAGGCTCAAAGGTCACTCAACCCTAGAGCTTGCAGTGTTGACAAATCGAGGATCTCTCCGTGCTCCATTGTGTTTGATTTATCTTTGAAGTTGGTTACTTTTAAAACTTTTTAAAATACTTTTACCTAACTTCCTAGATACGCTTGAACACTTTAGAACTTTCTGTACCTATTGTAATGGAGATATAACACAGTGTCCTAGCAATTCTGATTACACTTGGTTTAAAAAAAGCTCTAAAATATGTTTTTGTGTCTAAAGACAATTTGAGGATTTCTCATGCACCAAAAATATACTTATGTCGAAGTGGTGAAGCAAAACACATGTTCTAGATCCTAACACTGAAACACCAAAGTAGCAAGGCTGTAGTATTATGTGTTATGACTGGGGGGGTGTCACCATGTTATACTAGCAAGTTCCTCAGAAGTGGACCTAAAATTAATACCAGTAAACCTTAGTTCAGTCCTGGTAGAGTGCCAAAGAGCAGTCAGCCTACTTAGAGGAATGTGTTAAGCATTTCACAACACCAACATGCTTGATAAGTAATTGACATGACTCAAAAGAAATCTGACCCCAATTTCTAAAAATAAAGGAATTTTAATTTAGACACCAAAACAAAGTTGATACATTGCAGATAAGCAGAGTTATTGATTTTAGAGTATTAAATAAATCAGTACTTTACAGAGCTGTCAAACTCTATCATTGTGGTCAATGGGAGAAAACACAGTATACAAAAGGTCACTTGTGGGGTGAGTTCCGTGGAACACACATGGGCTAAGGTCTTACGGGTCCCTAGACTAAGTCTCAACAGACAGTATTTCGTTACCTTGCCCAGGGAGTCTGGGTGCAGAGGTCTTATGGCTGTCCTTGGTTCTGATGGGATCCATGGACGCTGTCAAAATTGAAGCACTTGACAAAACCACACTTGAAAATGGATCTACTTTCTACTCTCCGAAAGTAGAGGCCTTTGAGGTCCCAGGACCTAGATTCCACAGCTGAAACTTCACTACCACATCCAGTGGCACCGGATGCAGACATTGCCTTGCAGCTGTAAATCACGTTAGGATCACACCAAAGATGCTTTGCCACTCACAAAAATGTGCCCTGTTCAGAATACAGGATCTCAGCAGTGGAGTCGTTAGTGACGTCGATCACTATTGATGGGAGTTGCTCTGGAGTTGATGATGCCTAGGAAGGGGTCGGTTACCGGGGCTGGTGATCAACAAGCCTTGACAGTGGCAAAAATAGTCACCAGGTTCCTCATTGGCTGTAGATCGACAGGAGTGGTATAGCAGCTCGAAACTTGGTGTGACCCTCACTTCAACTCTCAGGCCACTGTTTCTCTTTGGGCTCACTCATGAGGGACCTGATGAGTTGCACTTCCTGTGACACAGCACAATTACTCTTTTGCAGGGGACTGGTTCTGCCAGTCCAGCGGAGTCCGCTTTGGTTTCTGGCATCCACTGGAGTCCTTCTTGCAGGAAGCAGTAAGTTTGTGCCACAGACAGAAGACATTCACACAGTTCGAGCACATTGATCCTTAAGGCATTTAAGTGTCCTCTCTTTGCGCTGCAGCAGAGTCCAAAGTCCTCTTGTCGGTGGCGTCTTTTTCTTTGTGCCCCTTCTTGAATTCAAAGTCAGAATTAAGCCCCTTAAAATCTAGTTCAGGGGATGTTAAGGATGTGAGGGACAGTGGCCAATGGGCTACTGGTCCCTGTGGCTAGCCTGCCCCTGTAGTGATTAGATCCTGTGGGTGTACATCACTGTGCTCTATCTCAGGATCATCCAGTATGGCAAAACCCTTTCTTGGCTGCACAGACCTCCTAGCCCACCTCAAAGATGTGGCTAGTCTTTTGGGCGTGTGCACCTCCTGAATACCTAATTTTCCTTCCTGACAGCTTGGACAGGATGTGAGGGACGTTGTCCTTGAGTGGGGGTAAAAAAACATTTGAAACTCATTGATTACTGTAAACACTAGCCATCCTTGAGGGAGGAGGTGTGACCTAATTCCTGCCCAGATCCTTTGTCTCTGCTACGGGGAAGGGCTAGCACAACCAGTGGGAGGGCATACTCTTGTTTTAGTGGCAAACACTCAGGGAAGCCCACCAAGGCAGGAGAAATCTGACAAACTCAGTGGACATCCTCTGGGGACGTCACCTGGGTACATGCTAAGTAAACCAGGGCATGAGAATTATGTTCATTATGTTCAGGGTTAAAAAGCACAGTGTTTTACACCAAACATTGGGGAATTAAGTTGGGCCATCATGGATCTGGACATCTGGGATTCATTTGGGTTCCAGCCCATGTTATCCTATGGACCGCCAGTCACTTGCAGTAGCATTAAGTTGTAAATGTTATTACAGGGACATATATGCTTGCACACTCATAACACAATGCACCCTGCCTCCTGGGATAGGGGAGCCCTGCCTTAAGGGTGGCTGATCTGTGTTATGGGCAGTGAAGGGACTCTGCCTGCACCTGGTGTGGGAAGAGTCAAACTCAAGCAGGCTAGCTGCTCATGCAGGCTGACATGACAGCTCTGCAGGCTTCGCTTGTACTCAGGTAAAGCAGGGTGGCACAATCAGTGCTGCAGCCCTGAAGACACCCTTTACCATCCCTGTCCTGGGTATCACTGGTACCATTTACTAGGGCCTTACGGGGTGGTAAAGTCCTTCCCAAATGGGTTTACCAATCATAGAATAATTTGTTACGGGAATGAGCACTGGCAGTGGGGTCTGCTTAGCAGGCTCAGTGTACTTTCAGTTCAAAATCGACAACATCAAGCAGCAAAAAGTGGGGGCAAAAAGTAGAGGACAGCTGCAAAGAGCCCAGTTCCTTAGAACAGCCATATGCATTTTCTACATGTTAAATTTTTTTAACTTTGGGTTTTAATATTTGATGAAACAGTAGACAGTTGTATTTAGTACTTGTATTTATACATTAAATATGTATTATACTAATGAACATTTTTACTATATGATTTGAAAAAAATAAAAATGTAATAATAATTTGAACTCTAAATTTTAAAATATATAAGCTATGTGCACACATTTACATTAAATGTACATTTCTTATAAATTCATACTGTAAAACGAATTGCAATTAATGTATTTATCAGCACTGTAATCATACTTTTTCAGTAATATTTCATTATCTTGATATATATTGTAACAATTTAAATCCTATTTACATTGTATATACATTGGTACAATGTAAAATATGTTTTGATATGATTTATTTCTATTGGTTTTAATGGAAACATAGGTGTTGATTATGAGTTTGGCAGATGGAAAACTCTGTCTGCCAAACTGCCGGCTGCAACCTACGCAGTGACCTCCCCGTCAGAGCTATTATGGGTTTCCTGCTAGGTCAATGGGCAGAAACGTAGACCTAGTGGGTGGCGAGATGGGGCCACTCACCTGAAAAGCAGGATGTCTGCAGGGGCGATGGTATGCCCCCGGCCTCCAGAAACACCTCTTGGCACTTTCTGGTGGACACAGAAACTCCTGCAGGTGTCTCAAAAGGAAAGGGGGAGTGGAAGAGAAAGAGACAAAACACTGCCATGTCTTGTATGTTCGGGGGGCAGGTCGTTGTTGGCAGAGTGATAGTAGAGTTAGTGCACTCAACTTCCTTGAAACTGAATCTCTCTTCCTGAGATGGGCACAGGAGTGGTAGAAGAACACCAGGATTCGCCAGCACTTTTGGATAATAATACCCGTTGGCACAATTGCTAACACTGCATTACCAAAAACCCAAACTGAGTACCATAACAATAAGTACTGCAACACTAGGGCTGGCTTCACAGAGATTCACTGTTGCACACTACAATTAGAACTGTAGTTGCACTTATCATGCACATGAAAGACAGTACTCAGTAGAGAGAAAGTACTTCTCAGCCATCATCTTTTCCGGATTGAAATTAGGTGCCTTTAGTATCTACTGGTAGTGGGGTTGGGTTAAATTTTTTCCATTCTGTGATGTGTGGTTGGTGGGCAGTTCAGGTAGTGTGTGTTTCCTGCTTTTTTTCCTTAGTTACATGTTTCTGACAAATGAGAACTACGTTACAGCATTCTGAAATGCCCAGATGTTTTTTACTTGTCAAGTGTTTTAAGTGTACCGATTTCTTATTTTGCAAATGTCTTTCACCCACCCATAGAAAAGGGTCTACATTTCCCAAATTGAAATGTTGTACTTTAGATGATGACAATGCAACAGAGCTGAGCGGGGACAATGATGTATTTGAGAATGGAAATGTGATTAATCTAATTTAGTATTTTTTAGGGACTCAGGATTTTAGCTTAGTCCTTAGGCTTTCAAGCCTGTGCCCCCATCACCTAGTGACCTTTAACCTACTTAGCTTGCTCTATTGTAGTCCATTTATTTTATTATTTCTTTTAAGATGACTGTCACTGTTTATAGTTATAGAAATGTTTTGATTTGCATTATCAGTGCCACTCTCTGAAGGTGTCATTATCAGTGTAATGATCAGTCATGTACGTAGGTATTAATATCATGTCCCTTTCTCACTAACGTGTGACAGGAACATAATGCGCACTTGTTGTGGATTGTTTATATAATTACTGCCACAAGTCTGCCTCCTTATCAGTTGTTTAGGAACATACCTACATCAGGGGTCCTACATGATCTATATAAATACATCTCACACAGACAAGGTCATTACAGGGATTCCTTCCAGATGTCATCTACACTGCACATCTCGTGTCACCCCGAAGTCTGACCTACAGACCTCATTCCAAGGTAATGAGGGTCAAGGGCACTTCTCATGGACATGGTACTGGCAGATTAGGTTTAGCATACCCAGCTCTCATTAGGTTTGAGATTCGGTTCTGTTTGCTAGGAATTTTACATATCATGTTTATTGCAAGATGGTAGGGGTTTTTGTGTTCACAACTCTTATCTTCACAATTATGCTTCTTTTACTGTTCGTTATCCTATTAATTGCAGCTTATACATTTTTTTGTAGATTGCAGTTCTTTCACTATATATATGTTGAAAACTCTCCTGCATCTCCTTCATTGCCAGTGTGTGACTGAGACTTGTTGCTAACATGCGAAAAGGATAACGTCCGTTCCACCACAACCTCCCTGAGATGTTGCAATCTAGAGTTTATGCGCAGAGCTGCCAGAAATCACCTTTTATTGTTTGGGTTCTTGGTGAGGTACTGCCTGTGAGCCGCGAGGGTTGGGCCGACAGTTGTGACTTGTTGTGAGAGTGACTCAGTCAACTACAAACAAGCGTGCTGTCATCCCCAAACCAGAAGTCTCACCAGGAGTGAGAGACCAACTACGACAGGAATAGATTTTAAATTGCGCTGCACTGCTTCCTTACAGCACTCATATACTTTGCTATTAGTGGTTCTTGATGTGCAAGAAGGTTGATACCAGGACTGTAAAGGGCAATGCCCTCTGCCTTGTTTCAATACTCTGGCTGTAATGGTTCTATTTGCCACACACCAAACTCTGTTCATGATCCACAATATGTACATATTGGCATCTTACTGTGAAAAGGTACAGTAGTACAGAATACAAGCTGCTAGTGTGGCCTCAGAGTACTGGCACACTTTTACTCGGTGGAGGCAACAATCACCTGGGGTTTCTCTGTAACTATGGTTCCCCCTTGGAAACTTTGTGGCTGCTTTTAACACCTTCAATACCCAGAGTCCACGGCTGAGACCTGAAAACTTGTAATCCTGATGTGGCTGATGACTCCAATTATTGGCCTAGTCCCTACACCATTCTAAGTAGATGAAACATCATCGGCTGTGCTGATGGATGATCGTAGAAACTGTGAAAATAGGTACATTTATTAAAACGTGGAATAGCGGGAATGAGTCAAACCCTTGGCTTCCTTAAGAGCCGTGTTTCAGTTAAGAGTGAGGGAAAATAAATCAGTGTTAGACTAAGGTGATTTAACAAACAGAGACTATTTACCGATTAGAGGTCAATTGCACAATACGTAGCACCTCTCTTGTGAAAGATTTCCCCTGCCACCTCATTCTTCTCTGGCTTTGGTAACAATCCTTGTTGCTTATTTTGTACAAGGCCGGATACTGCAACATCTGGGGATCAGAGAAAAGGGACTACTCCCTTGTAATGCCTCCACTTTCTTCAATATACAAATATTAATTTAAGGAATGCTTGAATTAATCTCAGGTAAAGGTAATAACTCAGGCCGTATACCAGTTCATTATTGTGCCCAGCACCCTTTGATGTGACCCCAAGTAATTGCCAATGGCTGGCAATAGTTCATGTATTACATCCATCACTTTTTTGTATACTCTACTTCCTGGAGCAGCATGTCCACAGCAGAAACAACGAGGTTGGTGTGAAATACATTTCTTTATGTTATATCCTGGTGACAAAAGAGACACTGGCAATTTGGAAATATTCCTAGAAATGTTATTTGTGGTACGCAGTACAGTGACTCAGAGCCCAAATTAGAGTTGGGTGGTAACAAGTATTTTTCCATTATATGGTGAATTCCTTGCCTACGGACATATTGACATCGAGATATAACGTTCAGTAAGCCGCAACTCCATTTTCTTAATTTCTGCAAAATCATAAACATATCTGCCTTTGATGTAGATATTGTCTGTCCTTATCTTTCAGAGAAACTGTGAGAGTGTCAAGCCATTAGATATAAACATAAATAAAACCCCTGATGCTACATTATTCTGGAACAAGCGCCTCTTATCTCTACTTAAAGGTCTAACAAAGAACAATAGGCAAAACATTGTCGTCTGAACTGTGTGTTTTAACCTTCTGTGAATTTAGGAATGTGCCCTAAATTAGTATCTTGATGATTGTTGTTTATATCAAACATTCCAAAGAAGACATTGCAAATTCCATCTCAAATAACATAAAGACATGTTAGGAGAGGTCCTTCTCCCAGGTTATGGTGAGTAAGATAATGCCCGACCAGAAAATGATCATGAATGCCAAGGATGCTGCCACTATATCACACCTTCTACTGAAAGTTGATAACGAGCCTAAGCCCAGGAGGAGCTGATGCTGATTCTGAACTTGTGTTTTACCTTCACAGGAAACATGTACTCCTTGACTCCTGATAATTGCAGAATTTTGTCATAAATGCAGCGCGCTCATCCGCTCTATGAAAATCTGGTGCAAGTTATACTTTCCATGCTTGCCTAGATTAATGCATAGAAGTAGTTTTAATGTGTTAGGTTTTTAGATGAACATTTTAACCATATTAGAAATGATTATCAAGTGTATTTGTGCTGTTTTAATTGTATTCTGTGTGTTTTTTAGATGTGCTGAGCAACAGGGTTCAACTTTTGAAATAAAAGTGCTTTTCAGTTTAAGTGTCTTTTTCATAGTGCATCGTGTGTGTGCATAATTGAAGAGAATGCAAAACATGTGTTTGTGATCACCACAGTGTCACTAAGATTGTTAATAACCCCAAAGCGTTGACCCCACCTAAACTATGTATTGGATGGAGTCTGGTGGGGCTACAAAAACCTGTCTTTCACATTACGCATTGGTGCATTGAACTAAGTTCACTGGTGTCACCTGTGGGTGGGAAAGCAAACCTTGTAGAGCTGAGCCAGAGACTCAGTTTATGCAGCACTGGCACCGTGCTGGACCTGGATGTTTTAGGAACCCCTTGAATAGTTTTCTTTATACACACACACATGAACCATTATCACGTTACTACGGAGACATGGTACCCCACTCTGGTTTCCTAATTCTTTGATTCTGTTTCATTTGAATCCGTTCGTATGGTGGCTCCTATTGAGGTGGGTGGCAATTACATGGAAGAAGTTACTCAGCATCTCATATTGGGTTAGATTGGCTTTCCCTGAGACATTTGAACAGGTATTTATGTATTCTATTCATTAACATTACAAGGAATAAACTGGAAAATTATATTTTTTAATGTAACCATAGGCACTTATAATTAGTATTTTGTAGCTAGTCAAATTTATAGAGGCTGAATGAAACATAATAAAAAGATACCAATGCCATTTCGATATTTTCTATGAATTATGTGGTCGATATAACAATGGATACTGTGATATTCCTCCATTAACTATAGTTATTTTGAGTGAATGGCTTTGAATATTCTATAGCTATTCTTAAATGTCTGAGATAGAGAAAGAGATCACACATAGGGCTATCATATCATAAGATTATATTGGTATACATTTCATCACTATGCTTGTTATGGTAAATAAAACACTTTAACTTTAATCTGTTTACATTTTTTATCACAGGTGATGTGATAAAGCATCTGATTAGAAATTATTAAAATATAGATATAGAATATTTCATGAAAATATGGCTAGTGCTTATAGCATGTAGCAGTCGAAATAAATCCTGGATACTGCATAGGATGAAACATGTAAGTCGATAAACTAAATTGTGTCACTGACTTTTTCTACCAGCTAATTAGAAGTCTTTTTGATACAATTAAATACATCAGTAACCATGACACACGTACATTTCAACTTGAATATGAATTTCATAGACTGTGTTCAATCATACACAAAGTTTGTTTCACTCGCAGATTGAACAGAATAGGAAATAAGAACTCATTTCCCACCACGCTTTCATATAGCTTACCACTGAGACAGCCTGCAGACAAGAGTGGGGGAAGGGCTGAGCAGTGGCGTAGCGTGGGCTGTCAGCACCCGGGGCAAGGCAAGTAATTTGCGCCCCCTAACCCGTGGATTTTAGCACTCGAGTCTCTTCCAAGATGTTGCGCCGGGTGTGGCCGGCCCCCCCTGTACCCCCCACGCTACGCCACTGGGGCTGAGGCAGTACCTCAACCTTCAGTAGCATCATATGACCAATAAAAGCATAACCTTCAAATGTCAGCACTCCTTAGGTAAAGTGAAACTAGTACAAATTCGCTAGTGGCACATTCACCAAACTAAAGTTTACAGACTAGACTTCAAGTTAAAATAGGCTGTAGTTTAAAAAAAAACGAAACAGCACTAAATAATCTGTGTATTGAATGTGTGACGGTCCTCTGTCGAGCTTTAAGCGCAAGAAGAAATACAGAGATGTAGGAAAACTTCAGGCTCTACCAACCTAAAGCATCTAAAACAATAATACACAGACATGTGCTCGTTATACTTAAGAGTACAGCAAGAAAGATAATCTCCAAGAAATAGGTAGACATTAAGAGGCTAACAGCAAAAGCACATTGTGAGAAGGTGCCTCCTTTTGTAGTGTCATCCTCCTTTTTTGTGGACTGATACTACGGGCTTTTAAGCTATGCAAACTGAGCACTGCATTACTGCCCCCAGTATTTATGCTCTAACCTCAAAAAATTGGTAATTATTGCTAACTTCTAACTGACATATTTAAATTACCAGTAAGGCCATAGCACATGGTACTCCAATGGCATGGAAAAGTTAAGGGCCTTATTTATACTTTTTAGTGCAAAACTGCACTAAGGCAGTTTTGCCCCAAAAAGTTTTGCACCGGCTTGCACCATTTTTTAGCACCAGCTGGGCACCATATTTATGGAATGGTGCAAGCCGGTGCAAAGGGTAGGCTAGCTTAAAAAAAAATGACGTTAGGCAGTTTTGAGTCAAAATAAATGATTCTGACCAGATTAGCATCATTTTTTGATGCTAAGGGGCATATTTATACTCTGTTTGCACTGAATTAGCATCATTTTTGTTTTACTCTAATTCAGTGCAAAACTAACTCCATATTTATACTTTGGTGCTAGACCCGTCTAGCACCAAATTTATGGAGTTAAAGTCATTTTTTGGAAGTGGAAACCTACCTTGCCTTAATGAGATGCAAGGTAGGCGTTCCCGTGCAAAAAAATGACTCTATGGCCTTAACACCATATTTATACAACCATGTAAAAACGGTGCAAGGGAGGGAGGAGGGGTCAAAAAATGGGGCAAAGCTTGCTTTGCCCCATTTTTTAAGACCTGGGTCAGGGCAGGTGTTAGGGGACCTGTGGCCCTATTTCCATGGTGGAACACCATGGAATAAGCCAGAGGTGCCCTCCCTAGGCCCTAGGGGCACCCCCACCCACACTAGAGAGACTGCGAGGATGGGGGACCCCATCCCAGGTAAGTACAGGTAAGTGCATTTTATTTTTGAAAGTGCCATAGGGGGCCCTGAAATGGGTCCCCATACATGGCACCGGGTGCAATGGCCATGCCCAGGGGACCCCTGTCCTCTGTGCTGGCCACTGGGGTGGTGGGCATGACTCCTGCCTTTTCTAAGGCAGGAGTCATGTGGCATGGTAGGTTTAGCACCATAAAATGACGCTAATCTGGTTAGAGTCATTTTTTTTTACTCTTTTTGATGCTAAACCCTCTTCTTCTATACTGCCAGCCCCACCCGACTAAAGTAATTTTTTAAAACTCTAGCCTACCCTTTGCACCGGCTTGCACCATTCCATAAATATGGTGCCCGGCTGGTGCACAGAAATGGTGCAAGCCGGTGCTTAACTTTTTGGTGCAAAACTGAGTTAGTGCAGTTTTGCAGCAAAAAGTATAAATAAGGGCCAATATTTTGTACGTTTGCGCCACTTTTGTGTCATAAAATGACGTTAATGCGGTGCAAAAAAAGTTTAAATCAGGGCCTTGGTGCTAGATGGGTCTAGCACCAAAGTATAAATATGGAGTTAGTTTTGCACCGAATTAGAGTAAAAGAAAATGACACTAATTCGGTGCAAACAGAGTATAAATATGCCGCAGAGTATAAATATGCCCCTAAATATGGCGTTAATAAGGCCATAGAGTCATTTTTTGCACGGGAACGCCTACCTTGCATCTCATTAAGGCAAAGTAGGACTCCACTTTCAAAAAATGACTTTAACTCCATAAATTTGGTGCTAGAGGGGTCTAGCACCAAAGTATAAATATGGAGTTAGTTTTGCACCGAATTAGAGTAAAAAAAAATGACACTAATTCGGTGCAAACAGAGTATAAATATGCCCCTAAATGGCTCATGTTGTGCCATCCACTAAGTTGACAAAGGAAACATAGCTACAGGCCTGTGTAGCCTGACTACTACAGCGTACTCAACCTTTATTTTACTACAAGTTTTATTTTGATACAAGGAAGAAAGCAATGACATGATATGTTCCTGGTTCTCAGTGCATTAGTAAAGGGCTAGTAATACGGCAATGCTGCACAGAGTGTTTTTGTTAGGTTCTTTCAATGAGAAAAGTTAAATGGCCTGTAACTGCTGAGAAACAAGTCTGGACATCTATGTTACATAAAGGAAAAAGGAAATTATGGGAGGGCAGGGTAGAAAAAATGAAAAGGGAAAGAGAGTAGAAAACCCCAGGTATTACATTATTACTTTAGAAGGAGTTTTGCATATTCAGATGTACATTCCGAGTTTGGCGGTCATTTCTGAAACGCCGTGCAAAAGGCCTGCCGCATTACGAGTGACCAACACAACACCGTCAAATTTTGACTGAAAAAACAACACCATTGGCCCAAATGACGGAATGAAGGAGGCGACTGCACCACCACCATGCTGAGAAAATGCCTCCCACCAAATTCCAATTCACAAATCAGCATCGCAGTAACCAACACGGCGGTAATCCATTGGTGGTCCAAACTGCCGCAGGAAAAAAAGTAGCCACCACCAAAGCAACACTGCACCAGATAGGATAACACCAATAGCAACACCTGATACACCTGCACACACCTGTCCACAGCACTACAAAACATCCCCCACATATACCCAGAACCCTTTGCAAATAGAAACCTTGACAGAGCGAGAGAAGAGCACACTGAAAGGAGGCACTGCACCTAGATACCAAAGGCACCATCATACTAAGCATGCATCACACAACACACCACTACACCCAAACACCACAGAGCACACGCACATACCATTACACATATTCACAACTGCAAACAGCACACACAGAATCACTGCACACCATACACCCCTACCCAGAACACAACCACCATTGCATCACAAAAAACCCTAGATTCACAGAAGAGGAGCTCAGGGTAATGGGCAAAGAAATAGTCAAAGTGGAGTCGTGACTCTTAGGAGCACTAGTCCAGCAGACGTCCATAACCCGGAAGAACGACTTATGGCAGAGGATAGTCAACAGAGTGAATGCATTGGGGAACTATCCACGCACAAGGGAGGACATTAGGAAGAGGTGGAACAACCTTAGGGGGATGGTTCAGATCATGGCTTCCAGGCACCAAGTGACGGTCATGAGGACTGGTGGCAGACTCCCATCACCTCCCACAGAAATGTCACCGTGGGAGGAGGTGGCCCTGGCCATACTACATCCGGAGGGGCTGACGGGAATTGCTAATGGAGGACACTGTTATGTCATGTCCCTGTGCACAGCAAATACCCCCACAAACCTTCACACACCCTTAAACCACATGAACATGTACAATCCAAGCACTAGCCCCACACCCTTACTTGCATGCCCCATCTCCCCACTGACGCCATTCCCTCACAGCCCAACCTAGTGCATGTATGCCTCACACAGCAGAAAGTACCACAACTACCACAATGCACACTCCCTACCTTTGCCTGACTGCTAGGTCCATATCACATCTCTGCAATTGCAGAATAAACCATGTCACTCTCCATCACCAATAGGTGGTAGGAATGCACAGCACTACATGGCAATGACAGTAGCAAGACAAATGTAAACTGTACTGCAAATTAGGGCCATTGCAGCCTTCCACAGATGGGAACACAAGCAGAGGACTGGAAACTGTTAATGCCATTACCACCCTGCAAATACACTGAATGAGGGAATACGACCATGTGTGTCATTGCATAAATAACATCATCTGACACAATAGCTCTCATCTCACTGGTCTCCCAAGTACTGACACACAGCAGAGGAGCCCAGTGACAGGAAGCCCAGGCCTGAATGCAGCAACAATAGGGGAGGATTCACGTGCAAGTCTGGATTCGGACAATGAACCTTGCCCATCAGGCATGAGTCGTCAGTCCACCACCACCAGCCTCACCCTGCCCACAACTCAAACCACCTCCCCTGTGGCAGTCAGTGCACAGCAGATCCCACCTTTCTATACCTGTGTACCAAGGTCACAACAATCATCAGTTGCCCCACAGGACAGGGAAAGGAGTCAATGATGAAAACCCAAGCCAATGACGGTCCTGGTGTCAGTCGGAGGGGGCACACTGCACCAGGGGCACAGGCACACGGGGAAAGTGCCAGCGGGTGGAAAATCGTGGGACAAGGGACGAGGCAGGTACAGGACAAGACTGGCCAGGAGGCTGTCTCCAGGGTCCTGGGAACCTACCAGCAAACCCAAGACCAATTGGGCCAGATGCTCACCAACGTGCAAGACACACAAAGGCTGCAGGAGGAATACCAACAGGAGGCCAGGCAGCAGTGGCAGGCACACAATGCCACCATGGCCTCCATATTAGGGGAGTTCAAGGAACTCAACTGCATCCTGCGGACATTTTCCACACAACAGCAGGCCCCATCCAATAGTCAGTCAACACCACTGCCCTCAACATCAGCACCTGCTACTGGAATGGAGGCACAGCAGGAGGACCCACAGGACAACAGCACCCCTCCCTCTTCTGAAATGTCACCCTTGTGTGCCACTGTTATACCCTGTTGGCTGGCCAATACCAAGGTCATATCATTCCGAGGCAAATGGACACAGGACCTATGAACCTAACAGCTGGACCACCCAATCTGTTCATCACCTAGAGCACTACCCCACTCCTCTGGACTGTGGAATTCTACACTAAATAAACACCTATCATCACAAGTCATGGTGCATGCCTCTTTCTTGTTAGTATTGCCAAATATGTTGAAGAACAACAAAAGAATACACAGGTCTACACAACCTATATGTCCAAGTTACAGATGTAGTGGTATCCTCCAGCAGGTGTGTAAGTACATCCATTTTGTTTTAACATCCACTGTCAACTATGCCAACAGGCAAATCAGCAAGCAGACTGCAAACAGAGATATCACCTGAAGAGAGATAAATAAATGGAAGGAGGTACAAGGTGATAAGGAATGTAATCCACAGTCATACATCAATAGCTGTTGAACACAAACACATGATGAGTGTACCAACAGCCATGTTACACCATAAGTAAGGGACGGCATTGCATTCACACACATGTGGGACAGGAAAGATTATACATAGGTAACATCCTCAATTGCACAACTCCCTGAGTAGTTAAGAACAGGTACTTGACACCCAGCAGATGTCAAAGCATGATATGCCTACACAGCAGGACAAGACTGATAAGTCCCTCTCACTCTAAATCTTTACAACAACTTGAAGGCTGTACCACAATGGAACCAGCATTCCACAAAAGAACTTAGCAGCTGTGCATTTCCACTACCTCTCATGGTAAGTCACCTACCCTTCAAGGTCGTTACCCAACATCTAAGGCTCCAATCCCCACACCTACATTGATGCATGCAAATACTGGCTACAGATTGGCTTCAACAATACATCTCCCATGTGTAGATGATATGTAATGCAGACATACCTGTACATCAAGGAAAGTAGTGACGAATCATATCAGTCTTGTTGTTGTGTGCCTCATCCTTATCAGCCTCGCCCTCAGCATCAGAGTCACTAGCCACAAACACAGCTCCAGCATTAACGTCCCCCTCCTCCAACATTGGGATGTGACTTCTGAGGACCACATTATGGAGCATGCAGCATGCAACAGTGATCTTGCAGACATTCCCTGGATTGTACTGCAGTACACCCCCAGACACAGGAAGACAACAAAATCTGACTTTCAAGAGACCGAAAGTACGTTCAATCACACGCCTCATCTGGCCATGTGCCTCTTCTCCCCTAATGCCGTTGCATGTGTCACAGGTGTCAGGAGCCAGGGCAGGTTGGGGTATCCGGAGTGACCTGTGTTGAAAAGAAAACATGTCCATGGGTAACATTGCTAGGTGGAGTGATGGGTGTGTCATGAGGGGTAAAGACGTCTGACATGGAGATCAGTACACATACCTATGAGCCATTCCCTCTCTCCCTGTCATTGCGGGGACACTGCGTTCCTCAGGATGTAGGAATCATGTACTCATCCTGGGAATTTAGCATTCAAGTGTGTAAGTTATTGATCTGCATGACACACCACTTGTACCTTGAGTGAATATGTACTCCCCCTGTTCCTATAGATCTCTTCATTGACCCTCGGAGGTACCAGGGCAATGTGAGTGCCATCAATGGCCCCAATTACGTGTGGGACATTTGAGATGTTGAAGAAGGCTGCTTTCACAGTGGGAAAATCTGGAGGTAGTGGGAGGCTAATGTACCTGTGCACATTCTTGAGTAGGGCATCTAGCACATCCTGCAACACCGTACAGAGCTTGGGCTTTGAAAAGCCTGAATCCAGTCCTACTGTGCTCTGAAATGAGCCACTTGCTAGGAAATGCAGGACTGACAACACTTGGACTGTTGGAGGGATGGCATGGGGATTCCTCAAACCCAGCAGGAGGTCTGCTTTCAACTGGGCAAACAGTTCCCTGATGAACAAACGGTTCAATCGATAGGTCAGGATGATGTGGCGCTCTTCCATGGTTTCTAGATCTATGAGTGGCCAGTAAATTGGTGCATTCCTCATCACTCCATTTTGGCCAAGTCTGTGCTGGGATACAAACAACAATCAGGATATCTGTCACAATGTAGGCTATAGAGTAAGACACACAACAGTCATTATGTAATAGTCATGCAAGTTGCCTGTAATGTGTGAGGACACATTACTTTACCCTCCGTACCTAACCAGACAATGATACATGATTCCTGTGTGAATGGACGTATACAAGAAATTTACACCTACACCTTCCCTGTGTTTTACAATACTGATCAAATATGCTGACAATTGTTGTGACAAGTCTGTAAACTTCATTAGACACGCACTACATGTGTCTATATTCACCATGTCAGACCTGAAGTATGTATTTGTGAGGACAGGCAGGTAGTTACGCTGTGTACACTCAGGACAGTTATGTCACAAACTAAAATGGCATCCGTGTGTCCGGCATGCATTGTACTGATGAAAGTGACCTCGTTCCGTGGGGGAATTCGTCATGGCGGAGTGCGGTCAGAACTGCCGTGCAACTCCGCATTGGTTAACATTGATGTCAATGGGATACTGGGACCAATGAAGATCACCGCCGGCGGTGACGGTCATGACCACTGCAGTCGTAACTGCCATTTTGTGTGGGAAGCTCACTTGACTCCTAGCCTTTGAGCTAGACAGACCTCCACTTTGTGTGGTGCTGTGTCCTGTCTCTTGGAGCAACAATGGCACGCACTGCAGGGGAAAGAGCCCCAGCCTTTTCAACAAAGGAGCTGGAAAAACTGGTGGAAAGGATCCTACCCCTGTACGGGCGATTGTACAGAGCTCCAAGACAACAGGTCAGTACAACGTCCATGGTCCCACAAGTTGGCTGTTGTTTGATGATGTGTTTATGTGCACATGGACATGTCATGACTGATCAGTTCTGTAGCATGTACATGATATGTGTGGGATATTTCCAGTGTGCATGAGCAGTGTTGATCTTGTCCCCCCTTTTCTCATTGTTTCCCAATCAGGTCGGCACCCACCAGAAGAAAGAGTTGTGGCGAGCCATCGCCAAGGAAGTACGGACCCTGGGGGTCCATTGCTGGTGGAGCACCCACTGCCCGGAAGAACCCCGAGGTCCAGCTGGAACTGGCCTCCCAATGTGGGAAGGGTGCACGCCAGACCCTGACCCCCCTAAAAGCCTGCATACTGGCGGTGGCGTACCTCGATTTAGATAGGCGCTTAAAGGCAGCACAGCAGTCACTGCAGGTTGTGCACTGTCACCCTCCTTGGACTTGGAATGAATGTAGTGAGATGTGATTTAGGGAATGTACAGTCCTGGTTGCCACAGCCATCAAGTAGGAGTATGTGATGGTCGCTATGTTGAGCACTGTAGGATGAGTAGTGGTGGTACAGTGACACATGTTCAGCTGTAGGTAACACTCCATCAAGTCTGATATCATGTCAATGGCTGCATCCTCCATCTCTGCGTGTACTGTAGTAGTTTGAAGTGATCATGATGGCACTGTATATGGATAATGACAGGCATTTTACGTGAAGGTTGCAGTTGCATCACTTCCTACATCAATTGATCCTCTGTATCACATGTACTCCTCACATTCCTATCAGTTAGTTAGTGTCCTGAGTCCCTCTCTGCTTAGATTAATATCATTCTGTAGTAGATGAAATGGGATCGCAAATAGTCCTGGGCTTGATTCTAGGAGTAGTCATTTTGGCATTGATGGGCATGTTGTTGTCTTCATGCAGGAGTTTGGTCTGCAAGGTTGGTATGGGTTTGGACATAGCTTGCATGACTCTTTTTGGGAAAGACTGCTAATTGGTCTATTGTTTCACAGACAGGGACTGTTATGTGCATTGTTTGTATGGGGAGTGGATGTATGGGTTCTAATATTTCCTCCCTTTCCGTTTCTGCCACCCTCTTTTTCTCTCTCCTCTTCGTCTATGTGTGCATTAGCATCATCTGGTGAGGGAGGAAGGGCACTGGTGAGTGGGGATTCTGCAGCCCAAGGGACCCAGGAGGAGGGCAGCAGTGAAGCCGAGGGGACCATTGGGATTGAGGGCAATGGGAGCAATACGAGGGACACTGGAGCTACCACAACATCTGACTCAGATTCTGACTCCGATGGCACGCCCCTTTCTAACACCACCCTCCCTGTAGCATCCCACCCTGTTGCTATGCCTGCTCACCCAGGACGGTGGGTGTCTCCTTCGCTGCAGGCACCTCTGCCCCTGTCCCAGTCACCCCTCCTGCCCTCAATGAGGAGGCTATTGACCTCCTGAGGTCCATCTCTTTGGGGCAGACAACGATTGTGAATGCCATCCAGGGACTGGCATCCCAGATGCTGCAGAACAATGCATTCCTGGAAGGCATTCATGGTGCCTTGTCTGGCCTTCAGAGATCATTTCAGGCTTTGGCCTCCTCGTTGACGGCAGCCAGTGTCCCTTTATCTTCCGTCCCCACTCCAGCTACCTGTTCACAATCCACAAGCCCTCTCCCTACACCCATCCATGGCACATCAACACACATGCATAAACCCAGTACAACAGACAAGGTGCCCAAAAACAGACATGGACATCACAAATGTGCACACAGGCATACACACACACAACACACATCTACAGACACAATAACAGACACTTCTCCCACCACCTCCTCCTGTACAGTCACATCTCCACTCATAACTGCCAGCACAGCATCATCACACACTGGTCCTGCTGTTATTCCTGTCATCCCCTCAATCACCACAACAGCAGACTCACAGTCACATACCCCACACACCACATCTGCAATCACCACGACTACCATCTCTGCCACCTGCAGCACATCCAACTCACTTGCACACACGACCTCAACATTCACTCACACATCACTCCCTGCATCTCTGCCCCTCCCAAGAAATACATACGTACCCACTCACCCACCCAACATTCAGCCACCACACAAATCCAGACACTGCACACAACAGCATCCACGTATACCACAAAGACACGTCAGACAAGCACTCCCTCTACCTCCACTCCTAACCCTCAATCATGTGACCGCCCCCGTGTACCTAAGAGAGTTTTCGTTGCCGTCCTTGACCTGTTCCCTACTCCTCTCCCACCCTGTCTTCCCAGTAAACAGCATGTCCCCCTGCCCCTCTCAGGCCCTTCCACCTCCCATTCCTTGGGTCCCCCCTCTGGTGTTTCCCCTGCTCCTCCACCCAGCAAAAAATCCACCCCTCCCAGTACTAAGATCACCCCCCTAGCCCAAGCCAAGACGTGCCTCTTCCACATCCAAGCCTCCCCCACTGCCCCAACACCCCGAGGTGCCTGCCTGTCCCATTGCTGCCCCTATGAATTGGAGGCCTAGCTTTAATCAGGAGTCAAGTTGAGCACATATTGATGGACAATATGTCCTGCTAAAATGGACATTTGGACTTGCATTGGCACTTTTTGTATATAGTTTATAGTTTGAGTACAACTGCCCACATTGCTGTGGTTGGCAAGATAAGATGCTTGTCCTGGTTTCCTTCTACATGGTGGTGTGACATCTGTGTGCAAAGGTGTGTGAGGTCTGTGTGTGAATTGTGTCTGTGTTGCATGCGCTTGGTAGATGGTTTGGCCCATGGGGATGTTGTGATGTGTGTGTCTGCTTGCTTGTGTGGTTGTATGGGGTGTTGTGTGCATCCGTGTGTCTAGTGCTGGATGTGTGTATTTCCTTGATTGTTGGTTGTACGTATTATATCACCTGTATGATTGATTTGATGTGTGTTCACAGCTATTAATTGTTTGTCATTGCTCCATGGAGTTCATGTTGTGTGTATGTGTGGTGTCGCACAAGTTGCCCGTGTATGCCATTGTTGAGGTAGTTGTCGCTGTGTGGTTATGAGATGTGTTGGTGGTGTTGTTGTGCAATGTGCTGTATGTTTGGCACATATCTGCATGGCTTTCAGTGTATATTGGGTATTTGGCATTGATATATGTTGTGTGTGTGTGGCCTTCACTGTGTGTGTAGGGTATGTGTGTTCTGTGTAGAAGTGTAACACTGTCATTTTCCTCCCCTCTGTGCTAGGTTTACTTACGGTGGTTGTCTTCGTCATCGTCGGTGGTCCTGAAGGTGTATGGTGAGATACAACACTGGGAAGACTAGCAGTTCTTTTGCCATGGTGGCCGCGGCGGCATCTCTGTGCCTGGAGTTGGGTGTTTCTATTTGTACTTTCTGTTTCTGCCAGGTTTGTCACAGCGGTAAGGCCCCACCAGATATCCTGGTGGAGTGGTTACTCGGAATATGGAGGGTGGGACGTTGGCTGCCTCCTGCCTGAAGTTGTCTGTATTGTGCTGGGTTCACCGCCTTGCTCGTTATTTGGAGGTCTGCACTGCCACCCTGCCGGCAGTCACAAGACCGCCATCATCGTGGCAGTTCGGTTACCGCCAGACTCGGAATGAGCACCTCAGTCTGTAGTGGCAAATATCCTGTGCTCCCCCTCCCAAGGTAGTATCGCATGCAGAATCCGAGCTATACAGCACCACTACTACGTGTTGCTAAGGTCCTGTAGGATGTTATTTGAATAACACAGAGAGTAAGGGACTTCTGTGTGAAATAGTGACCAATGTCTAATGTACTTTGTACCCATCTATTGTTCCCATTCTCACCTCCTATGGAAGCTGCCAGGAGTTGTTTATGTTGCATGCACATCCTTTATGAACTCAACACAGATCTCAACAAATGTATCCAATTTTAGTCATTATGGCCCATAGTTCTACTTTTTTAGCACTGCATTTGTGCCATTTTTTTTAGGCAAAATCGGCGTAAACCTACAAAATTCAATTGTATTTTGGAAGTTTGCACTGCTTTTGTGTAAATAAATTATACAAATGTGGTGTTACAAAAGTAGAAATATGGGCCTGAGTTGTTATATGTTAAGTTCAAATTCTTCAATTTGATACATTTTCCTCAGCCAACTCTCCAGCGATGGAGATTTTGTCCATTGTTGAAAGGCAGGATATGCTTAACGTTGCCATCTCTAGGGCTGTTGCAAACCGTCTACCTCTACGTTCTATGATTTTAGGATATTCTAACGTGTTGTGCAGAAGTGCTGGTCTCTTACTCAGTGGGGAAGGGATTCTTCTGGTGCGGGTTATTCTGGAACAGACTGCATTCTGATAATACCGTAGGAAGGGGCAGTCCCATAATATGTGGGCGATATCACACTTAGCGGTCTGATATCTCTACTACAAGGAATCACCTGATAGGCCTCATTTATGGTGCCTTGGTGGCACCCAGTTCTATCTATGCAGTGTCATATAATACTAACAAAACTTGAGACTAGCTCTTCATAGATAGGTCATTTGTTCTTAGGAGATCAATCCAGTCTTCCTCT
Organism: Pleurodeles waltl; assembly: GCF_031143425.1. Lineage (NCBI taxonomy): Eukaryota > Metazoa > Chordata > Amphibia > Caudata > Salamandridae > Pleurodeles > Pleurodeles waltl. Next base: position 786,780,918 of record NC_090437.1, on the reverse strand, counting down.
TTAAACTCCTGGTCAAGCCTCCTCATCCATCAGTTTCACAGGTCAGTTGATAGCAGGTGGAAAATATGTGCAATCAGTTAAAGTATTTTTTAGTCCAGAAGCATACCCGTTGTACGTGCCCCAGGTGTTTAAGTATTGTAAGACTGGGGATTTTAGTAATTCTAAAGGGTCCAATCCCAGAAATTTTCTAATGCAAAGCCCTGGCCTCTGATAGTTCCAGAAGTGTTTGGGGAGAAGGCCAAACTCTGGTTGTGCCTCAACAAACATTTTGAGTCTATCCTTATTAACAAGTTAATCTATGGAGGTTACTCATTGGATACTGAACTACGTCCGGTGCTGTTCCTCACTTCCATGTGGCCTCAGGGTATAACTAGTGTATGCAAGTAACCATACAAATGGAGTCATTTCCTGCCGTTATGCCATGCATACACTTTAGTGTGGAATATTGAGTTCATTCTCCCATTCTATCATTCTGTTTCTGAGTCTTGGTGTACACCATGCCTAGACCTTTGTTTTTATTCACAATCCCTGCTACTGTTGCTACAAAAGGGCACATTGAAAGATGTATGGATTTGAAACCATAGCTGTGCCATTTACCAGGCTGACCAATATTATTTCACATGAGGCAGACAGGGAGATTCACATTCTGTGGTCACATATAGCTTAGTCAGTTTAAGTCTAAGATTCTTACTGTGCCATAATTATGATTGCAGAAGTTGTGATAGTGTTTGTTTCAAGTTTGGACGGGATTCAAAATGGGAGTATTGCACATACATAGTTCAGGCAGGACATAATGTTCATCATAATTGTTGCACTTTTCCCCAGAGGGACACATTAAGATGGAACCACTAATATCTGCATTCTGTCTAGTAAGAGATCACAATTGTCTTGCATTATGTTCTTTCTGCTTGTTCTAAATGTGCAAGTGAGCCTGTCAATCAATTTGAGAGAAAAGTACCCCTTTAAAATTTTAAATAAGTCAGCCTTAAGTTGGCTTTGTAGCCAACAAGGCAGGTCGCCTAGTGCTAAAAAAAGTGGTGCATGCAAAAATGTAATGTGGGCATGCACTTACAGTGACAATCCTCCAAAATCTATTTAAACTGTGAAAGGTTTCATCTGTCCTATGAGAAAAATTAAAGTTCTGAATAAAATCATAACTTTGCTAATGCTACTGGAACAATTCAAATACAATATTTATTACTTATTAAAATCCAATTCAGTGGTGAACACAAACTTTTAATGAATATTTAGTATAAGTAACTTTATGCTTTGTCTGCCTGAATCTTCAATGGGCAAATCTAAAATGTCCTTCTGTCAGTTACCTTGCCACTGCTTCCCCTTAATGAGGTGTGAAAACTGCTTCCAGAGCAGAAACAACAGCTTAAGGCTTTTGGAATGAGAAAGTGGTGTGAGTGTGTGACACACATCACCTCTGGAAGGAGAAGCTGGGGAGGGTTCAGGAACATCATTAACTTGGAAGGGACCTGAGTGAAGCCTGCCCATTCATAAGGAAGAACTGTAGAAGATAATCATTTGGTCACCCTGGCCCTCAGTAGCCAGCATGGTACCAACCCAGTGGTAAAGGGAGTTGGTTCCAAATCAGTTTGATGTAGCTAAGGATGACAGGGACTGTCATTTCCATAAACACGCCCCATGGATGGCACACAAGTTCCCTCCAGTGACAGAACAAATCTGCTATATTGGATTTGCCCCAAATGGGTGCACTGTGGGAGATTTTACAGGTAAACATACAAGATGTGCTGAAAAAGTGGGACGATTTGCATTGAGGGCAGTGTTTCCTCATTGGTTAATGAATGTTCAGATGTCATCTCCACCCACTGTCTAATATATCTTCCAAAAATGGTATCTTACCTTCAGATCACTTTCTGGACCATACATTTTGTTGTACTTTATAATATATTATGTGTGATAAAATAAAAAAGGCACCACTGACGGAATTTTACTGCTCTTTGACTTTCCATGATTCTGAGGATTTATCATAAGAGGAACACAGAGTTTGAAAAAAATGTTGTTCTTGGATAATAATCAGGATTTCATGAGCAATTTGCTATCAACACAATTTTTCATATCTTCTTTCTTTTTTAATTGATCTACAAAAACAAGATATGTCCAGTAAGACCTCCATGATTTTTGGTATTGATAATTAATTGTGCTTGCCCCAAAAACTGTGCGTGCGTGTGCACTTTATATGACTAAATTTATTTGACCAGTCCACCATACCAGAAATCACTGTGATTTTTTGTTTTGAATTTATGTTAATATTAAATGAAAATAGGGCACAATAACTGTGTATAAATAAACACTCAGGGCAATTTTAGCCTTATTACCACCACATACAGTAAACAAACGTAGGACTGCATGTAGAGTTTGGAGGGAACTTAAAATCCTCCAGTCTAAACGTGGAGTAAAATTCACTGGCTAAGTTTTCTCTGCCATAAAGAATTTAGCGGCATAGTTATACTCTATCTGCACTGGATTTGCGTTTTTTTTTTTTACCCAAATCTGCTGCAAATGTAACTCCATATTTATATTTGGGCACTAGACATGTCCAAATATTGGAGTTAAAGTAATTTTATGCCTGTGGAAAACTACCTTGCGTCAATGAGATGCAAGGTAGGCATTCCCGGGCAAAAATGACTCTAAGGCCCAAGTGCCTTATTTATCCTCCTGTGCAAAAATCACAAACAGGGGGAGGAGAGGTCAAAAAATGGTGCAAAGCTTGCTTTTCAACAGGGCAGGGTCAGGGCAGGTGTTAGGGGACTTGTGGGCCTATTTCCATGGTGGAACACCATGGAATAAGCCCACAGGTGCCCTCCCCAGACCCCAGAGAAACCCTAACCCACACCAGACAGACAGCAGAGGGTGGGGGACCCCATCCCAGGTAAGTATAGGTAGGTACCGGTAAGTATTTATTTTTAACTGCCATTGAGGGCCCTGAAATGGGCCCCCCTATATTACACTTGGTGCAATGGCCATGCCCATGGGACCCTGGTACCCTGTGCTGGCCATTTGGGTGGTGGGCATGAGTCCTGTCTTTTCTAAGACAGGAGTCATGTGCTATCGATGGTTTTGCGTCTGAAAATGACTCTAGGCAGGTTAGAGACATTTTTTCTTTTTACTCTAACCTGCCTTCTTCTTCCATACCGCCAGCCCCACCCAAATAACATAATTTTTTTTTACGCTAGCCTACCATTTGCACAGGCTTGCACCATTCCATAATGGTGCCCAGCTGGTGCACAGAAATGGTACATGCCGGTGCTAAACTTTTGGTGCAAAACTGCGTTAGTGCAGTTTTGAACCAAAAAGTGTAAATCAGGGCCTTATTGCGGTGGGAATGCAACCAGTGGGATTGCAATCCATTGTTACAGTTTCTTCCAGAAATTGAAGGATTTTTTTTTCCCTAAGCTCTAAATAAGATCATTGAAGTGTGTTCATGTATTTGAACCTACTTAAATATTTTCAATATACAGCATCAGTATTAAAATATCTGTGTTATGTTGAACCTTGTTTTCATACTTTATTAGAGAGAAGAGACATTAGGCTCAATGACATTGAGAGAGTGCAGCTTATCCACTTAGAAATTAACATGTAATGTTTATGAACTAATGTATAATAATGTCGCTTAGAAAATGTATTAATATATTTTTGCTAAACGTTCGCTTGAAATGAGCCCACGGGGAGTGGCCGTCAATATATACAATCACTAATGAAACTGATCAATTATGATTAAATGATATGTTAGAGTATGATTTTGCACTAATAATAAAAGGTTATATGTTAAAGTTCTGCTAATAAATCATTAGGCCTTAGTTAGTATGAGTCGAGGCCTAGCTGCCTGGTTTCATATTAAATGTGTTTTTCTAACGTGTAGTGTGCTGACTTGCTGAAGGACATGAACTCATATTTTTCCAAAGCTAGAAGATGAATGTAACTGTAGTAGATCCGTTCTCATGAAATTCGACTTGCTTAGTGAAACATTCTTGCTGACTGCAACAGTGTAGACTATTTGCAGGTACAAGGGGCCGTATTTATACTCTGGTTGCGCCGAATTTGCGTCGTTTTTTTCGCCGCAAATTCGACGCTAAACTAACGGCAACTAATGCCATATTTATACTATGGTGTTAGACGCTTCGGGCGCCAAAGTGCCCGGAGTGTGCGTCATTTTTTAGCGTGAACCCCTTCCTTGCGTTAATGATATGCAAGGGAGGCGTTCCCGTCTTAAAAAATGACTCCCAGGCCTTTATGTGGTATTTATACTCCCGGGCAAAAATGACGCCCGGGAGTGGGCGTGGCCAAAAACGGCGCATTTGCGCCGCTTTTTAACGCCTGGGTCAGGCATGGCGTTAAGGGACAAGTGGGCTCAAAATGAGCCCAGAGTGCCCTCCCCTGCCCCCAGGGACCCCCCCCTGCCACCCTTGGCCACCCCAGGAGGACACCCAAGGACGGAGGGACCCATCCCATGGACATTAAGGTAAGTTCAGGTAAGTTTTTTTTTTTTTTTTTTTTGTGGCATAGGGGGGCCTGATTTGTGCCCCCCTACATGCCACTATGCCCAATGACCATGCCCAGGGGACAGAAGTCCCCTGGGCATGGCCATTGGTCAAGGGGGCATGACTCCTATCTTTACAATGATAGGAGTCATGTTGATGGGGGATGGGCGTCGAAAAAAAATGGCGCAAGTCGGGTTACGACGATTTTTTCGACGTAACCTGACTTGCCCCATTTTAAGACGCCCATACGCCATTTTCCCCCTACGCCGGCGCTGTCTGGTGTACGTGGTTTTTTTCCACGCAAACCAGGCAGCGCCGGTCTGCTTGCGCCGGCTAACGCCATTCCATAAATACGGCGCCCGCATGGTGCTTCAGAATGGCGTTAGACGGCGCTAAATTTTTTGACGCTAAACTGCGTTAGCGCAGTTTAGCGTCAAAAAGTATAAATATGGGCCAAGGTCGCCTGAACCGGTACAGACAATGGAACTACTGACTGAAGATGCAAAGAGGACCATGAGAGTATGAAATCATACCGGACATTCTACCCGCTGAAGACGTCAATCATAAGGACCAATAAACTACGTGAGAACTGTTATGGGGTGACAAATTTAATGAAGTAATTGAAACCCTATTGGTGGGAGATAGTGGGGTGCTGACCCCAACCAATTAAAACTTAGGGGATTGTACCACAGAAAAGGGATAAAAACTTATGACACGGGGATTCAAGCAGACAGAAGAGGGGGAGATGCTGTTGCGAATTGTGCTATGACCCAGACACTTTGTTACTCTGCATAGGGACTTTGCTGTTTGGTTCTTCAAACCATCCTTGTCCTTATACTGGCCATTTACACTTTACCTCCTTATGAGGAAAGTGCCCTTTACCCGACTGCTGAATTCCTGGCTGAAGGCAAATCAACTGATGTCCAGAGGACGAAGACAGAACCTGTATGCTGACCCAATACGGAGGGTAACTATAAGACAATGAAATTGTAATTGTCTGTTTGATTTTCCTTTCTAGGTACCAACTGCTTCTTTTGACAGAGACCCTAGTTAGATGTTTTCTAAATTGATGTTGCTAAATTGTTTTGCACAAAGTCCAACATGCCAATGCTAATTCAAGGATAGATGAGGGGTTCACTAAACCGACACAAATAGACAAATGACTGAATCTATGCTTTGTTGAAAAAAGTGATAATGATTCTCTGCTAAGGATAACCTATGTTGACGTCGTGCTATATTCTAATATTCGTGTTTCTTGTCTTGATGAAATCTTATCAGAGTTGCCATATTGTGACTATACCAATGTGTTTCTTGGTTTTGAGATTAATAAACTTACTAGTAAAATTGCAATCAATACGGAATAAACTTCATATAATAATACTAAACTGGTGTGGTTATTCATGACTGCAAGGTCATGGTGGTTTCTGAGTTTTATTAATATCTTTGACTAATCTGAATTGTCTTATTATGGTAAATATTGATGACGTTATTGACATATTGATTGACATGCTGATTAGTTATCTCGTCCTAAGGTGTCTTCAATCAGGGTCAAAAGATTCATTGGCCTAAAACGAGTCCCAAGGGACGCGTTATCAACATCAATCCTTCACAATGTAGTCTAGAAGGAAAAACTTGCATTTTCTATAGGTGCAAGAAACAAACAATCAATAAACATTGGGTGGTGAAATACCATTGCTCCGTGACACTAAACGCACAAGAGCTTTCTGTCTGCAAGCAGAGGAGCTAGTTAGGTGCATCTGTAGCTGCCAAGTAGAAAATCCATTCCCTTTTGTTGTTTTCCAGCTGCAATTCGGCTCTGCCAGAGGACTCCTCCGTTCTACTCGACTTAAGAACTTTAACTCAAAGTTTCCTTTGAGTCTCATGCACTGTTATTAAACCCACACAATGGTAAACCAGAGAGGAACGTTTTATTGGCCTCAAAGAACAAACAGGCATATAAAGAATAGTGGATGCAGTCCAAATAGTGTTTTTTGAGTGTGTTTTACTTTATTACAACATTAAGGCCCTCATTCTGACCTTGGCGGTCTTTTCGCAAGACTGCCGAGTTACCGCCGCGGTAAAGACCGCCGACCGCGGCGGTATGCCGCTGTGCGCATTCCGACCGCTGGGAGCGTTCCGCCGGAAAACCGCCAGCAGCCACACTGGCGGTCGGCGGGAAAGTGGAGACTGGTCAACCTCCACCGCCACGCCAGCAGAACACGGCCCACAGAATTACGACCCACATTTCTGTGTGGCGGTCTTCTGTTGGCGGTCACCTCCCCATGGCTCCTGTCGCCTCCCGGAGGACCAACGCACAAGGTAAGTTGATCGTCCGTGAGGGGAGGGGGTGGGGGGGTGTTGTGTGATGAGTGCGTGCATGGGGGTGTGCGTGTGAGTGTGTAGAGGGGGTGTGTGAGTGCGTGCATGCGGGCGGGGGGTGCTGCTGTGCCTATGGGCAATGTGTGTAGTTCGGCGGGTGCGCATGTCGGCATGTATGTGTGCGGGTATGTGTCCCCGTTGTGTATGTGTGTGTGTAGGGGGTGTGTATATGTGCAAGTTGGGGGTGTGTGCATGTCGGGGTGCGTGTATGTGGATGTCGGGGTGGGGGTGGGGAGGGGGTTCGTACCACCTCTGGGGGGTGGCAGGGGGGTGGAGGGTGTGGGGGGAGGACTCGGGGGGGCAGTGGGGGGTGGGGGAGACCCCTATCAGTGCCAGGGAAGGAATTCCCTGGCCCGATAGTGCCTACCGCCATGGTTCGCATGACGGTTCCCGACCGCCAGAAACCGCGGCGGTAAGCAGGGTCATGATACCGTTGGCGGTCTTGGGTCGACCGCCGGGCCGGAGTGCGCAGACTCCAGCCCGTCGGTCATGACCGCCGTGGCGGTCGGAGTGGGGAAGTGGCGGTCGATCGCGGCGGTGACCGCCGCGGTACGAATGCCATTTTTTTGACCGCCGGTCTGTTCGCGGTCCGACCGCCGCATCTCCGCCGACCGCCAAGGTCAGAATGAGGGCCTAAGTTATTTTAGTTTCTTTGACATTTTGCCATTCACAATTATTCGCAGGCTCACAGCACAAAGCCCCCGAGGTTCTGAGTCAAACACTGTTTTTATACCAAACTAGAGGCCCTATGGTTGTGAGATGGTGAACCAAACGTTGCACACAAAATTATATCAATGGTGCTAATAATAAGTTAATATACTTGAGGAACTATGGATGTGATTAAGTTAATTACAATTATTAGATTTTTTTATTTTCAGTACCAATATGAAGAGAGATGTACTTGTACCCCTGTGAGACAAGATTGCCCACCTACCAGCACAACCCCAGCAGCAACAGCTTGTTGACTGAGGTGATGTAGCAAAGCAGTTGCACTGCAAGGCCACTGACATCTGCAGCATTTTCACCACTTTGCTAATGTTGCACCCTGGTGCATTGGTTGCAAGTACATACATCCGTGTGCATTCCTGCCTTTGTAATTACAGTATAGACCCTGAAAGTAGGGGTACAGAGTAGTACTGCAGCAATCCCAAAATATGAATATGATTAAATATGCCTTATAATATTGTTCTTATCTTGTAACATTTGCTGTGTGTTCAAAGACAAAGGTTAGATATCGTGCTACGTTTATTTATGTATTTTTTAAATCATGTCTTTATTGAGAACAATACACCACTTGACATATCAATGTATTACAGTTGTCAGTGATACAGACATCCTTACAATTTTACGGTCTCTCCATTCAAAACAGAGAGTAGCAAATCACCATCTTTCCGTGGCTGAATAGCCGGTTGTTCCTCATTGTGACTGTCAAATGCCTATCAACCTCTGATTTAGCGACCTGCTCAGCAATGAGCTAGCTGTCACACTTGACATACATAACCTTAGTTATAATAACAAGCTGTACATCAAATCACTAACAACTTTGCACAGCACTCAGCAGCAGTCGTGGGCATTTGTAGCAGCATTGTTTTACACCCCACCCTGGGCATACCGGGAAGAGGAGGTGAGAGGAGAGCGCAGGGGATCCCCCCGAAATCACAAACAGCAACCATCTGCTATGGGTTCCCCCAGCTTCAGGACCTAGATGACCTCAAGAGAGTCATTGTTCTGTGGCTCTCCAGCCGCTACGATTTCAAGCATACTCCCCTATAACTCTAAATCCCTCTCTGCATTCTCATCTGTGTGCCCTGGTGTGATCTGTCTCTCCTCTGCCACCCCCAACACATGCACATCGGGCAGCCGTTTTTTTGTTTTTTTTTATGTGGCTGGCTCTGGCTGTGACCAGTGAATGGCAAGGTACCGCTTAGCCTGTACCAACCCCAATAGGAAAAACCTGTGTTGCATTTTGGCCCCCTGTTTTGGGTTCGGGAGCAAAGTTTGGCCAAGGTGTCCATGCAGATATGCGTAACTCGTCACAGTCTGCAACACCCCCTTCCAATGCCTCTGTAGCTTACTGCACTCCCACGTCATTTGCAATAATAATGCCAGTTCCATGTCGCATCTGGGACACGTGGTAGGCATGGATGCATCAAACCTATGCACATTTTGCAGTGTTAAATAAGTTCAATAAAATTAATAAAACTGGGCAAGTTTGAACCTTGCGTTACTGGGTACCTCCCTGATCTGAGCACATGCTTGCTTCCATTTGAAAGTGGTTCAGAGAGGTCACCCATATATCTTTCATGAACCACTGTCCACTCCATCTTATGATCTCCCTTCAGGACTTTATAAATATGGGATATCAGATCCTTTTGATGGAGCAAGACTCTGCTGGCTCCACGGGAAAGTCAGTTTAGATCTTGCAGCCTTTTATTTGCCATCTTGGCATATTGCAAAAACTGTCCCTGCTGTAGCTGAAACATCTCCTGTGCCTTCCCTATCATGAGGAATCTGCCATTGATCTACAGGTTGCGAGCTGTGATGCAGTTTCTGTCAAAGCACCACAACAGAGCCATCACAAATTATATTTGCCTAAAACATGGTAGCCACTTAAGGGGCAGGTGCCTGGCGTAAGGTGCCCTGTGTAGTCGAGTGACTGCCTGTTCCCAGGTCTCTGCCACTTGCTGGACAAGAAACGGGCAGCTCCATAGGACTCCCCCCCCCCCCCCGACGAGGCAACAAGGGAGATCTGCTCTTTCCACCCTTCTAGTGCTGTCGGACCTCTCCACTTACGAACGGCCCGTTAACCACGACAAGGGCCATGGCTAATATTATTGTGACATTTCGAATTCTTTTTTTCTGGGTAAGATATTTTACTTTTTACTTCATTGCCGGCACTGGCAGGGAATTTAATTTCATATACACTGATCGGTTTATAGAACCGACTGCTTGATAACGATCATAGGTGGACGGTCTTGTTAATTTAAGAAATTTCTTGTGTTTACTGTCACTCTACCAGCGACATATCTCGCTCATCTTGAGAAACGTCTGAATGCCATAAAAATGGGGGGTTTGGCTGGATATATTTCCCTCAAACAATTCCTTTGGTACTCATCGCCTATGGCCTCTTCTGTATCAATCATATAAGGGTCTGGTTTATTCCCCTTTTTCTTTCTTTTTTCATCAGATTCACTAAGAATTTTTTCTTGAAGAATATTTAAACCGTGACCTACCAGAAAATATATAGGTATGCCCATGTCTAACAACAATTGGCTATTGCATGATTACCCAAGCACTATTCAGGTTTTTTACACGGGTAACACTATAATTTTCCTAGTATACCAAACATCTTTTTATTTCCTTTTTTTCATCTTATATATTTTTTTACTTACTTTTTACTCTCCAATCATGAAGCAATTTCTTTGCCAGTTTCCTATGTCACATTATTGTGTTTTTATTATAGTCCAGGTAACCTTAACAAACTTTTTGGACTCACCGCTGTGCATTTACTTACACTTCCATGTCTTGTCTTTTGATTTTGTTCAGTTCTTATTATGTATTTAAGTGTCGTCTGTGTGTTTATTATTTTTTTATATTACGTTACAGCCCTAAAGAAGCCCTATGTTAAAGGACTAAACATGTTAGCTGTTATCATTATGCATAATATGTTTTACCAAGATGAATCTGGAAGAAATTAATGGAAATGGAAGAAAATAAAGAGAAGATTTGATGTATTTACACTACAAGAGAATTGGACTTTCTTTACATTTGATCTGATAATTGTTAACAAAGTGGTGCATCACCATTATAGTTTTCATTTAATGAAACCTGATTTCCCCATATTATTTTTTGGGTGCTTTATAGGTTTATCAGTAAAATTGTGCAAATTTAGGCCCTCATTACAACCCTGGCCCTCGGTGATAAAGTGGCGGTAATACCACCAAGAGGCCGGCGGTAAAAAAAATGGGATCACTACCACAGCGGAAACTGTCAAAACATACAGCCACTTTAACACACCAACTGCCATGGCGGTAACAACAAACACTGCAGCGGTAACTGCCAACAGACAGGCAGAAGACAATGTACAGCCCACTCTATTACAAGGCACCAATCCGCCAGCTTTTCCGGGGTGGTACTAACGACATCAAAAGCACAGTGGAAACAGTACTCTGAAGAGGAACCACTCACCTTTCGACACTCAACGAAGAACCAGGACGCCATGGAGCCCGAACTACAGGTCCTGCCGATGCTGGTGTATCTGCTAATACACCAGGAATATCAAAGAAGACGACGACCATGGTGAGTACTGCACCTAGCACACAGGTGGGGGAGGAAAAAGAGAGTGACTCACAAACGCAACACCCAACACCCCCGCCCCCACCCTCAACACAATACACACAAAAACATGCAGCAACATGACATTCACACCCGTGACCTCCTTGAAGAATGCAAAGACAAAAGGAATTGAGTGAAATAAGTGATATTTTGAAATATGCAGATAAAGTTAATGATTGCAAACAACAGTATATACAAATATTTACAATATGTACAGAAGGCCGAACACTGTCCTTTGCAAATGTCCGTGGCCCAGTGGGCCAAGAAAACATGGGCACAGCCCACACTTGACTCCTGCCTCAAAACGGAGAGAACACTGCAGGGGCTTCAGGTCGAAAACACACAGGCACCTCAGGGGGAAGGGGAGGGGGATGCACCTTAGCCGGAAGATGGTACTACATCACTGCTCCTGGAGGGGGCAACATTCCCACAGCGATGTCCTGGGGAGTGCAAAGCCACAGTCTCTCAAGTGGGTGGTTTGCCCACTACGTGGTCCTGGGGAGTGCAAGGCCACAGTCTCTCCAGTGGGTGGTTTGCCCACTGCTTGGTCCTGGGGAGTGCAAGGCCACAGACTCTCAAGTGGGTGGTTTGCCCACTGCTTGGTCCTGGGTAGTGCAAGGCCACAGTCTCTCAAGTGGGTGGGTTGCCCACTGCTTGGTCCTGGGGAGTGCAAAGCCACAGTCTCTCAAGTCTCTCAAGTGGGTGAGTTTCCCACTGCTTGCTCCTGGGGAGTGCAAAGCCACAGTCTCTCAAGTGGGTGACATGTTCCACTGGTTCTGGAGGTGGCCTTGTGCCCAGTCTGCTTCATCCTGCCAAGGATAGTGATAATGGATGCATATCTCTACTGGTTCTGGAGGAGATCTTGTGCCCAGTCTGCTTCATCCTGCCAAGGATAGTAATAGTGGATGCATATCTCCACTAGTTCTGGAGGGGGACCTGTGCCCAGTGATGCTGCACCTGGGGTGTGGCAGTTCCCATTCCCTCGCCTGGGTGTCTGAGGCACGAGATGTGCAGTGAACAGGTAGCATGATACTCCATAGAGGCAGAGCCAGACTCCATCCTGTGGCGACTTAGGCTGCAAACTGTTGGTAGTGCCGGTGCTGGTGTTGGTGATTCAAGTGGTGGGTGGAGGGTACAGGCCGTCTCCTGCAGCCTTGGATGGCTGCCCACTGGGGAAGCAGCTGATGACAGATGTAGTGGCACTGGCTGAGAATGTGGTGGTGCATATGGTGGTGCAGGTGGTGGTGCCTGCAGCGGTGTATGCGGCAGAGATGCTGCCGGTGCTGGCCGTGGTGCAGGTGCTGGTAGTAGTGGGGGGAGACACCAGGCTGTCTTCTGCAGCCTCGGATGGCTGCCTTGGATGGCTGGGGATGATGCTGCTGACTATTGTTGTGGCAGTGGCGGTGCAGGTGGCGGTGCAGATGGCGGTGGAGGTGGCGGTGCCTGCGGCGTTGCTTTCTGCAGTACATGTTGCTGGGCTGTCAGGACTAATGGTGGGCACCAGTCCCTCACCTGGAGCCTCCGAGGCCTGAAGTGCCTTGCCTTGGGTTTTCTTGCCCTTCCCCACCTTGGCTGATGATGTTGGGACCTTGGCACTGGCAGATGCAGTTTTGGAGGAGGCCTTGCTGGGTGGGTCGTACTTCTTGGCCGTGCTGCATGCTGGCCCCTTCTTCACCGTGGCAAATGGCGGAATTGGTTGGTCCTTTGCATTGGTCGGTGGCACACTGCCAGCCCTGACGGGTGCCCCCTTTGATCCCTTGGGACTTGCAGGTACCACAGCGGATGCCGACTTGGTGGCTGAGGTGCTGGCCTGGGATCTTGACACCCTGGCCCGAGGGGAAGGACGGGGGAGAAGACATAGGGAAGAGGTCAATGTTAGCCAGGAAACTCTTTTTAGACACACTGGGACGGGAGGATGGACAGGGTTTGGGAGTGGAGGAAGAGAGAGTGGTTGTAGGATGTGTACGTCTGCTGAGTTTGGGTGAAAGTGCATGGGCTGGATGCTGTTGTGAGGTGGATGGCTGTTGGGTGGGTTGGTGCTTGCGTTTGTGTACTTTGGGAGGAAGGATCATAGACACACTGGGAGAGGACACAGGGGATGTGTGAATGGTTGTGGGGGTGGTGACTGCTCGTGAGAGGTGTGTAGTGATGGGCGTGCTGGTGATGGAGGTAGTAGATGATGATGTAGTGCATGCAGGTGTGAGTGGAGACGCTACTGGGAGGGATGTGGATGAGGAAGAGGAGGGGGCCACAGTGGAGGCAGTGGATGTTGGTATGTTTGCATGCGTTTGGTGCATGGGTATGGTGCTTGTGTGAGGGCCTGTGAGATGATAAGTGGTGCTTATGATTTCTTGGGCCACTTTTGTGAGTTGATTTGTGTGCATGCTGGTCTGAAGGTGTGTTTGGGATAGGGGGAGGTAGAGGGGATTGGGTCTGGATAGTGGAAGTTGGAGGGGGGAGGCTGAACACAAGGACAATGGCTGTCATCAGTGCTGAGGCCAGAGCCTGAAATTCTCTCTGTTGCGCCGTCACGCCAGAATGAATGCCCCCCAGGTAGGCATTTGTTTGTTGCAAATGCCTCTCAACACCCTGGATGACATTCAGAATGGTTGACTGAACTACAGTGAGGGATCTCAGAAGGTCAATAGCCTTCTCACTGAGGGCAGCATGGCTGACTGGGGCAGGGCCTGAGGTGCCTGGGGCGAAGGAGATGCCCACCCTTCTGGGTGAGCAGGCACGGGAAACATGCTGAGGGGCTGCTGGGAGGGCGGTGCTAGTAAGGGGGGTAGCAGCTATACCTGTTGTTGGGGTGGGCACAGAGGTGACCACCACCACCAGGGAGCTTCCATCGGAGAAGGAATCGCTGTTACTGGTCTCTCCTCCTGTCGCCGTCATGGAGCTCCCCTCGCCCTCTGTCCCACTCATGCCTTTACCCTTGTTGGATGCAGCCTCCAGGCCCATGTGGGATGCAGCTCCCTCCATCACTGGTGCCTCTTCCCCTCTGCCAGATGATGCTAATGCACACAAGGACAGGGTGACAAAACAAAAAGGGGGGGGAGACAGAGGATACACTTGGAGAATGCCAGCAACAACACTACAGTTGGTGTACACAACACACAGGGAGCTGTCCTATGCACTAGGCCATGCCCAACCAGTCACTAATGTAGTCACAAGCCCATGGGGTACAATGCCTAATGCCAGCATCTGCACACCTGACACTCACAGGACCCTGCCCAGTAGTAGTTGCCCACTAACACCATTGGGTTTGGAGTGCTTCAGAGCCTGCACACAAGGGACCTACCCTGCCACGATCGCCCTGCCTAGGGGCACCCATCGCCCCCATCCCCCACCCTGCTAGCTCCTAAAGCGTGCAAAGTCAGCTTTCAGAATCTGTACTTACCCCATTGTGGCTGCTGTGATGCCCTCAAGCGCCCTTCCAACTCCGGATATTCTACCTCCAGGATGCGGAACATCAGGGGTGTCATGGTGCAACGGGCACCCCTTCCATGTTGGCAGGCCAACCCCAGCTGAGCCTCCACCATTCTCTTTGTCCAGCTGCGCAGGTCCTCCCATCTCTTGCGGCAGTGGGTGCTCTGCCTGTGATAGACCCCCAGGGTCCGCACCTCCTTGGCGATGGCACGCCAAATACCATTTTCCTGGTGTGCGCTGACCTAGAGGGAAAAGACAGCAGTAAACAAAATTACTCACCTGTCCTGACCGTCATACTCATTGCCCACCAGTTCCTACCCATGCCCAGGCGCACATACACTGACCACCTCTCATGCAGCACTCAGGCCAGGATGCATCAGCACCCCCCAACATGTGGCTTACATCCACACCACTTCAAACATGCATTGCCCATACATCATGCTCACAACGTACTCGCCTGTTTGTCTGAAGGACCGTAGAGTAACGTGTACTGGGGTAGGACCCTATTCACCAGTTTCTTCAACTCCTCCACAGTGAAGGCAGGTGCCCTTTCCCCAGACACTCTAGCCATTGTTGCTTCCAGACTCAGGTCACAGCAGCACATGCAGTGTAGGTCCTCTCCTGTTGATGGTCAGGTAGCCAGTGAGTGAATAGCTAAAAAATGGCGGTGACGTCCGCAGCGGTGAGTACTGTCACCACCGGCATACATCACCATTAGCTCCTGGGACCCATAGGGCCCGATGATAACCAATGCAAAGATGCACGGCAGTCATCGACCGCCTACTGCGACTCAGCACAAGGCCAGTGCACTTACCTCATTTCCCCTTGTCCCTCCTCACTGGTCAGGCAGCCTCCATTTCAGGGGGGCACATGGCATGGCACCTAACTGCATCACAGCAGACATTGGCACATCAACTGACTCTCGACTTCACACACTGCTTCGGTGAGGTAAATTCAACAACAGTTTGGCCATCTATGTGGAAATATGAGCTTCTGCTCACTGTTCTCCTCCATAGTCTACAACCGCTGAGGCAGATGATGAGACGCACAGACCACTGGTGGACCTGTCGACAATGGAGGACAGACACATTATCATCACATACAGACTTGATCGTGCCACAATCCAAGAACTGTGTGCCCAATCGGAGCCAGACCTGATGCCAGCTATCCGACAGCCCACAGAAATACCCCCTCTAGTGCAGGTTCTGTCAGTGCTCCATTTCCTGGCAGGTGGTACCTTTCAAACTACAGTGGCCATGGCATCAGGAATGTCTCAGGCAATGTTCTCCAACCTGTTGACCAGAGTGTTGTCTCCCCTGCTGAAGCACATGCACAGCTACATCGTTTTCCCCAGGTGGATGATTTGGCCATAGTGAAAGCTGACTTCTTTGCCCTGGGACATGTCCCCAACATCATTGGTGCCATTGATGGTACACATGTGGCATTTGTTCCCCCCGAAAAAATGAACAGGTTTACAGGAATAGAAAAAGTTATCACTCGATGAATGAGTAAGTGGTGTGTTTAGCGTACCAGTACATCTCCCATGTGAATGCCAAATATCCTGGCTCTGTGCATGACGCCTATATTTTGAGGAATAGCAGCATCCCATATGTGATGGGGCAACTCCAGAGGCACCAGGTGTGGCTAATAGATGAGGCCAAGGTCCCCACCCAGTATAAGTAGGCGTCTGAGTATGGGGTTGCCCCTAAGGGTTAGTATGTGTGTCTAACAGTTGTCCCTCGGTATTTGCAGGTGATTCTGGTCACCCCAACCTCTCATGGCTACTGACCCCAGTGAGGAATCCCAGGACAAGGGCAGTGGAACGTTCCAATGAGGCACATGGGCATACAAGCAGGGTTATTGAGAGAACCTTCGGCCTCCTGAAGGCCAGGTTCCAGTGCCGCCATCTGACAGATGGTTCCCTATATTACTCACCCAAGAAGGTGTGCCAGATCATCGTGGCATGCTGTATGTTGCACAACCTAGCAAGGTGCCTTTTCTGCAGGAGGATGAGCCTGGAAATGGCCTTGTGGCAGCGGTAGAGCCTGTGGACAGTGAGGAAGAGGAGGCAGATGAAGAAGATGAGGACAACAGAACAAACATTACACAGCAGTACTTCCAGTGACACACATGTAAGAGACTGTAACACAACTTTACATTACAGTAATCTTTAGGACATTGTACATGGCAGGCTCTTACCCTCTGTCTATGGACACTGACAGATCCCTTTGGATTCTCTATTTTCAGATCTGTGTACCACATTCTGGCTCCTGCTATATGTACTGCTGCCCACCAAAGGACATCCTGTAGTATATTTCACTGAACATAGAAGTTGCAATATTTGATAATAGTTGTAATAATACATTTTTCTAATCATTACACTGACTCCAGTATGGTTTATGTTTCAAGGGTGTTTATTTTTGTGCAAATAAGTATGGGGGTAAGGGCAAGGGGCAGGGGTGATGGTGGAGGAATGTCCAGTTAGAGTCCAGGTATTGGTATCACAGGTGCATTGTCCAAGGGGGCATTGGAAGTGGAGCAATGGCAGTTCAAGGTGGACAGGGTGACATAGTGGGACAGAAGGGTGGCAATCAGGAGAGTTTTATTTTCTGGCGGGGGTCTTGGCAATGTTCTCTGTCTTCTGCCTGGATGGCAGGGACCGTTTGCAGGGTGGTTCTCCTTCTGCAGGGGGTGGGGTGCTGGTGGCCTGTTGGTCCTGTGGCGGGGCCTCCTGTCCACTAGCGCCGGAAGAGATGGAAGGCTGTTCATCAGTTTTGCTAGTGCCAGGGGCCCTTTGTTGTGCCACTGCGTCCCTCATGGTCTTGCCCATGTCAGCCAGCACACCTGCAATGGTGACCAGAATGATGTATATTTTGGTTAGGTCCTCCCTGATCCCCAGGTACTGTCCCTCCTGCAGCCGCTGGGTCTGCTGTAACTTGGCCAGTACCTGGCCCATGGTCTGAGAATGGTGGAATGCTCCCATGATGTTTGAGAGTGCCTCGTGGAGGGTCAGTTCCCTAGGCCTGTCCTCCCCCTGTCGCACAGCAGTCCTCCCGTGTGCCCACTGCCACTGACCCCAGGTCCCTGATCGTCCTGGGTTTGTGGGGTTGCCTGGGGTCCCTGTTGTCCTGGGAACAGAGGTTTGGGCCCGCTGGGTGGGTTCTGTGGTGGTGCTTCCTGAGGGGGGAAGCTCTGTGGTGGTTTGGGACTGTGGCAGGGAAACCGACTGTCCAGAGGTCCCTGATGGTCCAGGTTGGTCATCGTGATCCAGGTGTGCACAGCTGCTCTCATCACTGTGGGACTCTTCTGGAGGGGGGGGGGCTGGATGTAGCTGTCACCTCCTCTTCGGTGACGTTGGGTAGGGGTCCTGTTGGGATGCAAATGCATTGTTAATTTATCTGAGTGTGCCATCTTGTGCATGGGTGTGTTTCCCTCTCTGATTGTGCTTCCCCTGTCGGCTTCGGCCTTGTGTGAGTGGTGATTTTGTGGGCTGGGTGAGTCTCTCTATTGGGCATGCTGGGGTGATGGGTGCCCATGCAGGTCTGTGATGGTGGTCCATTCATTGTTATTGCATGAAGGGCTTGGTATTAGGATGGGTGGGTTGTGATAGTGGGATATATGTGAGTTGGTGGAGTGATGGGAGTGAGCGTAAAGGTGGGGGTATATGATGACATGCAGGTAGGGTGGGGGATATAGTAATAGACATTTGCCTTACCAGAGTCCAGTCCTCCTGCTACTCCTGCGAGGCCCTCAGGATGCATTATCACCACGACTTGCTCCTCCCATTTTGTTAGTGGTGGGGGAGGAGGTGTAGGTCCACTGCCAGTCCTCTGTTCAGCAATCTGGTGTCTTGAAACCACAGAACAAACCTTCCCTCGTAGGTCATTCCACCTCTTCCTGATGTTATCCCTTGTTCTTGGGTGCTGACCCACGCGGTTGACCCTATCCACGATTCTCCGCCATAGCTTCATCTTCCTAGCAATGGGCATCTGCTGCACCTGTGATCCGAATTGCTGTGGCCTCACCCAGGTGATTTCCTCCACCATGACGCTTAGCTCCTCCTCTGAGTCCGTAGCTCCGTCTCTGGGGTGCCATAGATGTGGTGTGAGTGATATGTGTGAGGATGTATGAGGTGATGTGTAGGAGGATGTGTTGGGGTGTATACTGGGATGTGCGTGGATGGTGTATGGGTGATGATGTTCTGTGCCTCAGATTGAGTGGGTGCTCTTTGCTTGTCTCTCTGTGCTTGGTCTCTTCTTTTTTCGTTGTAAGGGGTTGTGGGTAATGTGGGTGTGTGTTTTATAGTGGTATGAGTTTGAAGGTGTGGTGTGTGTATGTGTGTCAGGGGTGTGTACTTTGAATTGTCCAATGCGGTATGGTTTTGTAAGTGTGTGTGTATTTTGAGAGTGGCGTTGTGAAACAGCCAATGGTTTACTGCAGTTGAAAGACCGCTACGTTGATTTGTGAGTCGTGATACTGTGGGCGTATTCCAGTTGGCGTAACTGTGTGGGTTTTGCTATTGCCAGTTTATCCCTGACCTTTGGTGTGGCGGACTTGTGTGGGTGTCTGTATTGTGGCGGAATTCTCTGTGTGAATCATAATACCTGTGGCGGATTACCACCACGGTCATGGTATGTTGGCGGGCGTCGGCACGGTGGATGGCGGCACTTACCGCCAGGTTTCTAATGAGGGCCTTAGTGTCAATTACAATGCAAATGTGCTGCCGGTAGCTGACAGTGCACTATAACAACATGTTTTAGTAATATTTCTGTGTCTTTCTTGACTTCATTACTTAGTTTTACATGTGAGAAAGTGTCTCTTGAAGTGTTGCACTGTGGGAAGCTGGCTATGTATGTACTATATACAAGGGTTCCACAGAGGCTTAACGGAGGCTAAAGTAGATAATACTATTGCTTTCTTTTATGGTAACGTGGTCGAGCAGTCAGGCTTATCAGTGGTTAGGACAAAGTAATTGTTGTACACACACAGTCAAAAAATGATTCATACACTCAATGACTAACTCCAGGCCAATGTATTTCTATTGGAGAAATATATTTTGTTACTTTATCTCTAGAACCAAAAGGATCTTGTTGCAGGTAAGTACATTTGCAAGTAAGTATCGAACATATGTATCAAGAGCACTTTGTTTTGATTTGGCAAAGAAAACAGTTTACAGGTAACACTTTTCACTTTAAAAGCTGACACAGAGCAATTTTCAACACAGTCGGGGGGGACTTTTATTGCAGTTTAGAAGTAAATACTCAACATACAATTCCAGCCTTCAGGGGTTAGGATGTCCACTGGTCAAGGTTCGGGATGACCCCAAATATGGAATGCCAGCAACATGAGGTCGGCCCCGTGCAGAGGTCAAAGTTGGTGTTAGATTTAAAATAAGATCCTATGGAGACTGGGGGCCGGGTGCAGGGTGCAAACACAGGGTCAGACTCCCACTGCTTTTCAATAGGGGAGCCCAGGGGCAGGCGTCGTCGTGTTGGCCAGAAGGGGTCAACCCAGGGTGGACACAAGGTCAGAATCGCCTTAGGACCTGCACTGGACCGGTGGGTTACCTGGACTCGGGCCGCGGACATCGGCTGCAGAGTGGGCAGGACTCGTGGATCAGGGTTGGTCAGGAGACGTTTTGCAAGTTTCTTGTGGACAGGGCCACTGTCATCAGGAGTTCTTGATTCCATGGTGGGCAGGCGTTCCTCTGGGGGGATTGGAAAGTTCGCTAGTCCTGCTGGATGGTCTGCTTTTGGTAGCAGAGTCCTTGAAGCTCTAGACAGGCCGGTAGGGATGGGACCAAGTCAGTTGTCATCTGAAGTCTTCACTGCTGGGGTCGGCTTAGCAGTCCATCTTTTTTCTTCTTGTTTCTTTTTGATGAGGTCACCAGTAATCTAGTGAGTTAGGTCCAGGCAAGCCCTTAAATCCTAGATTTAGGGGAGTTATAGGGGCCAGAGGGCAGTAGCCAATGGCTACTGTCCCGGAGGGTGGCTACACTATTCAAGTGTCCACTCCCTCTGGGGAGGGGACCCACTCCTAACAGAATTGGTCCCTGTCCTACAAACCAAGATGGAGGAATCTGCAGGTAGGGGGTCACTTCAGCTTTGGACACCTTAGGGATAGCTCTAGCAGAACTGGTCACGCCTGCCTGTTTCACCTAATTTTCCCACCGGACTTGCTGCCAAAAGTGGGACATTGTCTGGAAAACAGGCATCCCCAGTAGCTGGAGCGCCCTGGATCACTGTGAAAGGAGATCTGGGGCTTTGAGGCTCACCGCTAAGTGTTACAGTTTCTCCAGAGGGGAGGGGTGAAGGACCTCTACAAAGAGCAGGCATTGTTTCTGGCCTCAGAGAGCACAAAGGTTATCACCCCATGAGGTCAGAAACCTGTCTTTTAGTAGCAGGCTGGCACCGACTGGCCGGCCTTACACTAAATGATTGGCTAGATTGTACAATAAATCCAACACTGGCATCAGTGTGCATTTATTGTGCCTAGAAGTTTGATATCAAACTTCTCAGGCTTCTTGAAGCCATCATGGAGCTGTGGAGTTCGTAATGACAAACTCCCAGCCCCTGTGCTTAATATGGCCACACTGCACTTACAATGTCTGAGGATGGACTTAGACACTGTAGGTGCATATTGCTCATGCAGCTATGCCCTCACCTGAGGTATAAGGCACCCTGCCTTAGGGCTGTAAGGCCTGCTATAGGGGTGACTAACCTATGCCACAGGCAGTGGTTTGTGGGCATGGCACCCTGGCAAGGGTGCCATGTCGACTTTACCTTTTTCTCCCCCCAGTACACACAATCTGCAATGGAAGTGTGGTGTGCTTGGTGATGGGTCTCTTAGGGTGTCACAATACATGATGCAGCCCTTAACGACCCTCCCCGGTCACAGAGTCCTTGGTTCCAGTGGTACCTTTTACAAGGGACTTACCCAGGGGTGTGCCTATTGTGGAAACAATGGTAAAGTTTAGGGAAAAGACACTGGTGCTTGGGCCTGGTCAGCAGGATCCCAGCACTCTCAGTCAAGTCAGCATCAATCTCAGGCAAAAAGTGTGTGTGGGGGGGGGTAACCAAGCCAAAAAGGGCACTTTCCTATACAACCCTCTCCCAAGTTAAAGAGGTGGAGACTAACCTTTTCCAAAAGAGTCTTTATTGTCTAAGTGGAAAAACCTGGAAACGCCATCTGCATTGGCATGGGCAGTCCCAGATCTGTGTTCCACTGCAAAGTCCATTCCGTGTAGAGGGATGGAGAAGCTCAAAAGGTTTGTGTTCTCACTTTTAATTTCCATCAGCTATCTGAGAGGTCTGTTGTCGGTTTGAACAATAAAGTGAGTACCAAACAAGTGTTCTCTCAACTTATCAAGGGGGCAAACCACAGCAAAGGCCTCCCTCTCAATAACACTCCAACACTGCCTCCTGCTAATGAAAGCAACAGGCCGGTCAAGACCATCATTGTTGGTCTGAAACAGGACTGCTCCTGTCCCTTCTTCATCTGTCTGCACAATGAACTTCTAAGAGTAGTCTAGAGCTTTGAGAACTGGTGCTGAGCACATTGCCTCCTTTAGGGTGTCAAAGGCCTTTTGACAGTCCAGGGTCCAGTTTACCTTTTCAGGCATCTTCTTTGAAGTCAGTTTTGTGAGGATTGTCACAATGGATCCATACCCCTTAACAAGCCTCTTATAGTAACCAGTCAAGCCAATGAATGCCTTGACTTGAGTCTGGGTGGTGTGCATTTGTCTTGGTGACAGAGTTGAAACCTCTGTAGTCCACACAAAACCTCATCTCTTTCTTTCCATCCTTTGGACGAAGTTTAGGGACTAAAACCACTGGGCTAGCCCAGGGACTGTCAGAGGGACCAATAACCCCTAAAGCCAGCATCTTGTGCACTTCCACTTTCATGCTCTCCCTGATTTGGTCACACAGGTAATAAATATTGGCCTTGACAGGCAATCTGTCTCCTGTGTCCACATCATGGGTACACAGGTGGGTCAGTCCAGGGGTCAAAGGAGAAGAGCCCTGCAAACTGCTGTAGGACTTGCCTGCAGCCAGCCTGCTGATGGGCAGTGAGGGTATGTGAGTAGACAACTCCATCAACTGACCCATCCTTAGGGTCAAGAGAGAGGAGGTCAGGAAGAGGTTCACTCTCTGCTTCTTGATCCTCATCAGTAACCATAAGCATGGTTACATCAGCCCTATCATGATAGAGTTTAAGGCAGTTCACATGGGCCACCCTCTTGGGTGTCCTGCTAGTGCCCAGGTCTACCAAGTAGGTACCCTCACTATGTTTCTCTAGAATAAGTTAAGGGTCACTCCATCTGTCCTGAAGTGCCCTGGGAGCCACAGGCTCCAGAACCCATACCTTCCTCCCTGGTTTAAACTCCGCCAGTGTAGCCTTTTGGTCATGCCACTGCTTCTTGAGCTGTTGGCTTGCCTCAAGGTATTTGGATGTCTTTTTCATGTACTAAGCCATCCTTGAGCGGAGGCCAAGCACATAGTCCAATAAATTTAGCTTAGCCTTGTGGAGACGTCTCTCCCAACCCTCCTCCACAAGTACACGTGGTCCCCTAACAGGGTGGCCAAACAGAGGTTCAAAGGGGGAAAACCCCACTCTCTTCTGAGGCACCTCTGCAGGAAAAAAGCAAACATGGCAGGAGGACATTCCATCTCATTTTGATTTTTTCAGGAAGCCCCATGATCATGCCCTTCAACGTCTTGTTTTACCTTTTAACAAGTCCATTGGTTTCTGGATGGTATGGTGTGGTAAACTTGTAAGTCACCACCACACTCATTCAACACATGTTTCAGGTAAGCTGGCATGAAGTTTGTACGGCTGTCAGAAACCACTTCCTGAGGAAAACCTATACTGGTAAAGATACCAATAAAGGCTTTGGCTACTCCAGGAGCTGTAGTAGACCTAAGGGAAATTATTCCAGGATACCTGGTAGCAAGATCCATTACTACAAGTAAGTATTGATTTCCTGAGGTTGGCGTAGTTCAAGTGGACCCGCAGTGTCCACACCAACCCTTTCAGAGGGAACCCCCACCACAGGTAGTGGAATGAGGAACGGGCGTTTGGGTTGCCACCTGCCTTACCACTGACTTGGCAGTTGACACAGGAGTTACAAAACTCCTTCACCTTTTGGGACATAATGGGCCGGTAGAAATGGCTGACAAGCCTATTCCATGTTTTTGTATTTCCCAGATGCCCAGCTATGGGGATATCATAGGCTAGAGTAAGGAGAAACTCCCTAAACTGCTTAGGCACTACCACTCTCCTGGGTGCACCTGGTTTGAGGCCTCTGGCCTCAGTGTCTAAGAGTCCGTCCTCCTTATAGACCCTGTGGGAGCCACTGACAACTCCCTCTCCCTGTGCAGCTGCTTGTTGCCTCATGCCTTCAAGAGTGGGACAGGTTCTCTGTCCCTGGCACAGCTGTTACCTGGAGGGTGCCCCTGGGCCCAAGAGCTCTACCTGATAAGGATCCAGCTCCATAGACTCAGTTCGCTCAGAGGATAAGACTTTTTCCTGAGAAGAGGAGTCTTGGTTTTATTGCTGTTCAGAAGCTGGTCCCTCAGTCTTCTTGCCTTTTCTCTTGTAAGGTTGGGCCATTATTCCAGGCTCCAACATTTCTTTTTCACCCTGTGCTCAACTTTGTGCTCTAGTTTTCACACACATGTTCAGGGATTCCCTTCATGGGTCTTTAGCTCTACTTCATTCCAAGTCAAGGACTCCAGATCATTCCCTAGCAAGCATTTCACTGGGATTGCAGAAGAGACCACTTTCTTTTTCAGGCCAGTAAGCCCTCCTTATTCTAAGGTCACCATAGCCATGGGATGGACCTTAGTTACATTGTCAGCATTGGTGACTGGATACATTTGTCTATCCAGAATCTGTCTTGGGGAAATAAGTTTTTCTTTCACCATGGTGACACTGGCACCTACATCCCTCAGGGCTTCTACTTTTGTCCCATTAATCAAGGGATGTTGCCTGTATTTGTTCATATTAGGGGTCCAGACAGGAAGAGTGGCAACATCTACACCATCCTCAAAGACTAAAGTAGTTTCAGTCAGAACCCTGATTTGCGCTGGGCACACTGTTGATCCCAACTGTGGACTAGCTATACCAGTATTACCTGGTGCAGTGCTAGTGGGATTTTTTTTGGGACAGGCCAAGTCTCCAGTTTGGTGTCCATGCTGTTTACAGGCCTTCTTGGGAACAAAGGTTTTACCCTTGAACACATGCGACAATTATAAAGAGGCTCAGAGCCTACCCTCCTGACCAGGTTTTTACCCATCATGGAGCTGTGGAGTTCATAATGGCAAACTCCCAGCCCATGTACTTAATATGGCCGCACTGCACTTACAATATTTAAGAATGGACTTAGACACTGTATGGGCATATTGCTCATGCAGCTATTCCCTCACCTGTTTATAGTGCATTCTGCATTAGGACTGCAAGGTCTACTAGAGGGGTGACTTACCTATGCCACAGGCAGTGGTTTGTGGACATGGCACCCTGAAAGGTGTGCCATGTCAACTTTACCTTTTTCTCCCCAACATCACACACAATCTGCAATGGCAGTGTGTATGTTCTTGTTGAGGAGTTCCTTAGGGTGTCACAATACATTTTGCAGCCCTTATGGACCCTCCCTGGTCACAGAGCCCATGGTACCACTGTGACCTTTTAGAAGGGACTTAGCTGTGTGCCAGGGGTGTGCCTATTGTGGAAACAATGGTACAGTTTAGGGAAAGAACACTAGTTCTTGGGCCTGATTAGCAGGATCCTGGCCTCTCTCACTCAAGTCAGCATCAATCTCAGGCAGAAAGGGGGGTGGAGGGGTTGTAACTGCCACACACAAGAGATCAGTAATCTTGGTAGCTATGCACACACAGGGCTGCATACCCCTTGTAGATAGTCTGGAGGCAGGGCAGGGAAGGTAAATGCCTGGTGACTTCAAAGGGAAACCTCTAGAAGCTTCTTCCACTTCAAAGGATGAATTTAGTATAAATACTGGACCTACACTTCGCCAGTTTAGCACTGTTAGAAGTGGGTACACTTTTGGACGTGTGGATATTCTGCCCAGAAGAAGGACTGCTGTGCTGCTGACGGACTGCCTTTTGCTGGGCTGCACTCTGCTAGATTCCTGTTTTTTCTGTGGTGACCTGCTGCTTGCTGTCCTTTTGTCTGGATGAGAAGGACTGGACCTGCATCTCTTGAACCTAGGATCCAGAGTGATTTGAATGGCTCGTTGGCTGGCCTCCTGACCTGAAGCCTCAAGGACTTCACAGGCTTCCAACAACCTTGCATCTGCACTTGGATCTGTGAGTCTATCCTGCCAAAGGGTGCCATCCCAGTCCTGGACCCTTTGAAGTGGGCTTAGGGTGCTTCACCAGCCTCAGAGGACCCAGTAGAACAGACATATCTTCTCTGTTGTATGGCACAACCTCGAGCATAACTGATGCATCTCCACTACTGCATGGATTGAACCTGTTGCAAAGACCTGTACAGTCGCTGCAACCTGCAACTTCTTCAGAACCGTCATTATACAACTAATCCCAGGGGCAGGCTTTTGCACCTCCCATCAACAGCAGACTGACAATGATGCCGGGATCCACATCGCAGCCGTGCAGCTCTCCGGAACCAACACATCATCACAACTGCATGTGCGTCCTCAACTCCGGACTTCATCGGCCTTGTTGGTGGGGGTCCTCAATGATGATGCAGGTTCTTGCACTGCAACATTGCTTCATCTCAGAAACAGATGCATCACTTCAGCTGCATAACACATCTTCGATGCGGATCCACCCAACTCTCTGCAAACCATGATTTAAGGTACTCCGTTCATCGGGACTACCTGGGTCCCTGTAACAGGCCCGTGCTCCATTGTTGTTGGCATGAACTTGTGTCTTTGTCCTGGTCCAGCACAACTAGCTCTCTACAGATGCCTCTTTATGCCTTTTGGTGTTATTTTCTCAAAAAAATAAAATTCAGCATCTCCCTTCCAACTAACTGGATTTTTTGTCATTTTGGGCTTGTGTTATTTAATAAAAATTACTCTATTTTTCTAACTCTGTTGAGGGCTTCTTTTGTGGTGTATTTTGACTGTGTTACTAGTTGAAATGTTGCAGAAATACTTTGCACATTACTCTGAGTTAGCCTGACTGCTCTGTGGCAAGATACTGGAGGTTGCTTTAAGGTTGCTTGTGACTTCACCCTGAGAAGTACTATGGTTGATGCTTGAGAAGGGTTGCATTTTCCTCAAACAACAACCCAATTTCTTACTGAGAGCTAAACTTCATGAGCACTTTATTGTTTATTTTACATCTCAAATCCTTCAGGATTATCTGGAAACACGTAGCACCATCACTATCCTTAGTTTCATGTCACTGCTTCAGATTTATGGAAATGACATAGATGTAGTGTGAAATGAAAAAGTATCAACAATATTAAGGTAGAAATTGGCCAGGAGTGAATTAGATGATAAAACTGTGTGTCTGATTTAGGGTTAAGTGGAGGGGTTTACTCTATCACAAACATGAAGGATATATTTTCTGCGTATTACTATCCCAGTACAGCCTGTGGAGATCGTAACATGGCAGAAAAAGATATCTGTCACTTTTGTGACAGAATAACCTGTCTGTCAAACTCTAAACCAGGCCTTGTGTCCAAGTTTGTAAATATTTCCTAAAAGCCAATAAATCGGAGGGAGACTGTTTCATTTTAAGGCAGTGCACAGAACAAAGCTTACGCCTCCCCAGGAAGCACATTTGAAAGAAGGGACAATCCGTTTTTTAGAAGTGCTAGACCATAATGGTCTACTGGGACAATATCATTTAAAATGCTCCTTCCAGAAGTCAGGGCCCAGTCCATGAAAGGCTTGAAGTGCAATGCAAAGAGCTTGAAGATAACTTGCTGTTTAACATCAAGCCAATGTAACCTTCTAATGGCCTGGGATGCAGAATCAAATCTCAGGATGCTCAAGAGCATTCAAGCTGCAGAATTTGTCTAAGGGTATAGAAAGAAGAAGAGATGACCCTGTTGACTTGCTCTTTCAAAGTTTTTTTTTTTCTCATCTACTATCTCGATTAGATTTCTTACTGTCTTAAGTGGCATAGGAAGGGTCCCAAAATCTGGGGGCCGCCAAAAGGGAGACCAAATGACTTTGGTCTTTGTTGAATTCAATTGAAGGCAGTTGTCATTCATCCAATTACTAAATGTACTCATGAAGTTATGGACGGTCTCACCCGTATTGTTGTCACTGCTGGAAAGTGTGATAACAAGCTGCGTGTTGTCAGCATAAGATACGAATGAGAACCAGAACAACATAATCGGACTGGCCAGAGGAGTAACATATAAATTAAGAAAATTAAACAGAGTTGGGCTCAACGATGAGCCCAGCTGGACTGCACATGGTAGCAAGAATGGCTCAGATGTAAACTCCTAGAGGGCTACTGATTGAACATGATTGGTAAGAAAAGAATCAAGTAAGGCCAATGTCGCATCTTTAATCCTAATACTCCGTAAATTGTCAATCTGCAAGTTTGACCTTATCAAATGCTGCAGACAAATCAACTAAGATAAGGGCTGCTCTGCTGCCCTGATATAAAGTTGTGCTAATTCCCTCAGTGGCCACAGTTAAACTAGTTCCAGCGCTGTGAACAGTCATAAAACTACTAAAACTACTGCCTCTGTATCTTAATCAAGTTGGTCCTCCAGATAAAACTTAAAGTCATCCAAGATAGTAAAATATGTTTTAAGGCAAGAAGGCTAAAGAAGGGGGTTAATTTCTTGACTGTAAGTAATCAAGGCCATGGTGGGTGTTTTATAAGTAGTCCATAAAGACTGTGTATTAGTTAGTTCAATATTAAAATCCAAAGCTTCACATTCGTTAGAGGGTGCTGGTGTAAAAAAAGCAGAAAAGGAGTTGTAGTATATCACAGCTAAACCAACACTTCCCTTATGTGATCTAACTACTCTGTTAAATGGTGTAACCCAGGGGGGAGCAGCAACCTAGTCTGGCCCAGGGCCCAGACATAGGGATGGCCCACGTTTTGGTAACGAAAACCATCTCTAACCGTGATTCTCCAAGATTTCTGCTAATTCAATTTTATTTTTCACCAAGAATCCTGCAATAATCAGGACACAGGTTGTTTTAGAATCCCTGGGAATATTTATGCCAAATGAGGTAGCCCACACATTATGAGCCTAAAACTACATTTCCAACACACTCTATTCAGATCATCACTAATAGCAAATTGATTGAGTTTAGGACAATCAGCGGCACTGCCTGTCCCCATAAGGGCTAGAAGATTGTTTCTAGAATAATTCTTTCTTTGAGGGGCGGCAGGCCAAAACTGCCAAAGAGACTGCCTTTGGTGTGCCAGCAGCACAACCGCTGCACGCATCCGCTGTGCAGATGCGCTTTGTAGTTCTGTAAATAGCCAGCCATGGAGTAGACGCATTTCCGTGTGGCATGTCCTGGGTACGGTGCTTGCAGTGTGAAATGCCCAAAACAGGTGTGGGAACTTCAAATCAAACTGGGGTCCAGCATCCCCTTTCTCTAGGCCCAGGCGTCCCTGGGTATAAAGAATACTGTTAACTAAAAATGAAGGAAACTTAAAACAGGTGTAAAGATAAATCATAAAGCAAAAAAAAAGGGTCTTAACCTTCAGTAATAT
The DNA here is from genome assembly GCF_031143425.1 of Pleurodeles waltl. Taxonomy (NCBI): domain Eukaryota; kingdom Metazoa; phylum Chordata; class Amphibia; order Caudata; family Salamandridae; genus Pleurodeles; species Pleurodeles waltl. The sequence goes on along the minus strand of NC_090437.1, from coordinate 786,751,583 downwards.
GGCGCCCATGAAAGTAGGAGCTAAGTACCTCCTGATATGGCACAAGTGTGACTACAAGGAAAGTAGAAGTGGGCTTCAACCAAACATGTTCACAAGCTTCACAGACGCATGGTGTAGTTCTGTAAATACTTTTGCCATTGGAGGAAGGGCATGCCTGGGTCATGTCCTGAGTATAGTGCTTGCAGCCCAAAATGGCAAAAATAAGTTGGGGAACTTAAAATCAAATTGGGGTCCAGCAACCCCTTTCTCTAGCCCCAGGCTTCCCTGGGGATAAAGAACACTGGTAACTAAAAATTAAGGCAAATTTAAACAGGCGAAAGTATAACTCATAAAACTGATAAAAAAGGGTCTTAACCCTCAGTAATATGGGTCTTACAAGAATGGGAGCCAGACACCTTTTAAAACAGCACAAGTCTGCCTTCAGGGAAATTAAAATTGGGCTTCAACCAGCCTTGAGGAGGGAGCACCCGTGAGCCACTGGCTGAAATTGCATTCACTTTTTTGGAAGTTGAAAATCTCCAGCAGGACAAGGTAGGAGGCTGTAGCCGACTAGAGTTCCAGGAGGCCAGATACCCCTTTGGTGAAGAACATCTGAACAGGAACTGCTGCTGTAGAGAAGAATGCAGCAGGAGCTACTGCTAAGTCAGTCCAACCGGGGATGTACCTAGGTCAGATCGTTGAGCAGATTAGTTCTAGTCTTCCCTCGGTTCTCAGAGCAGTTTTTAGTCACAATTTTTCTAAGCCCCACATTTTGGACTTCGGCTATCTAGGCACGTTCAGCACCACTGCGAATGTTGCAGGAATGGAAGGGGACCACTTTAGAGGTTAGGACTCACCCAGCCTGGGTCCTGGATCAGGTTTAAAATGGTGAGAGCTTGTTATGTCACTGTGGATCTGAACAGGAGGCCAGCAAGCTAGCCTGGGGAGTCACTGTGATAGTCCTGGGTTCAGGAGATGAAGCAGGGCTGAAGCAGAAGGGAAGGCCTCTGAGTGTTCAACTCAAGCTCCAGGCAGCAAAGCAGTCCTTGCAGGAGCAGCAAAGCAGTTTTGTGGAGTGTACCACAGGCCACAGAAGCAAGCAGTCCTCTGAGAGTACTGCCTCAGGTCCAGAATGTGAACTGAAGAGTTGGAGTCTGAGGTCCAATATTTATACCTGGTGCCCACTTTGAAGTTGGGGAACTTTCTAAAAGCTCTACCCCCATGAGGTGTAAGGCATCCCTTCCTTCCCTGCCATAGTCCTAGTTTGTCTGGGGACACATATGACTAGTGCAAAACCTTTGTTTGAGTGCTCAGGCAGTCCTATTGTGATGTGCAAGTGTAGTAGGTGACAGCCCCTCCACCACATTAGTCAGAGTGGCCCACTCTGCCAACACTTATCCTGCCTTTGTTTCACTGTCTGGGAGAAATATACAAATTCTAACTGCCAGGTACACCTACTGATGTAACCCAGGGACAGATTGTAGGCAAGGGGCAAGGTAAAGGGCAGAAAAATGTCAACCTTCTAAAAGTGGTGTTTTAAAAATTGTAATTTAAAATCTGACTTTACCATTAAAGATAATTTTTAATTACAATTTCATAGATACAAAACATAAAATGTGTGTCTGTTTCCAGTCAAAAGTTAGCACTTATAACACAATTCAATGATATCCTATTGGACAGGTAAGCATCAAAATAGTGAAAAATAAATCTAGGGTAAAACTTAAAAGTGCATGTCCAACCTTTCAACTATAAAGCACCCTGTCCTATGGGCTACATAGGGCCTATCTTATGGATGGTATATGTAATAAAAGAGGTAAATGAGGAGTTGAAGGCTTGGCGAGAGGGTTATATTGCCAGGACAAATGAGCTGATTAAAACTGAATTGAGTCTGTAATGGGAGAACTATCACTTGTTTTAAGGGCTACTTGAATGGCTGGCACAAAGAGTACCGCAGGCCCACCAGTAGCATTTAATTCACATATGGTATACCCCCTCTACAAGGAATGTATGAGTAAATTAACCATGCCAAGTCGGTGTAAGCTAATTTTACCAGGTTTTAGGGAGTGAGCAAAATTACTTTAGGATAGGTTAGAAGAGGTAAATTATACAGACTCCTAAGGCCAACAAAAATAAATTTCAGTAAAAAGTGGAGGGCAGTGGCAAATGTTTGAGGTGACCCTGCAGAGAGGGCCAGGTCCAAAACATACAATAAAACAATCATATAAGCAGTTTAAAATATTTTGTTTCAGTTTTTTGACTCCAAAATATTATTACTTCTGCATAACTTTTCCTGATTTTTGTAGCAAAACTAATACAACTTTTTACAGCAACAGAAATTGATTCAGATGAAAGCTGCTGAATTTTAATATTTAAAGTGAGAAAGAGAGAAACTAGAAACCGCTTTCAAGGGTGCTATAATGTGTCTAAAAGGCATCATATTTGAAGTGATTTATATAGAGGCATTATCTTATAGAAAAGTGAGGAGATAGGAAAACCATGAGCCACATACAAGAAATGTCAATAAATCGTGCATCTTATCAAGCCTAAGGCATATGTAGTAAAATCTAAGCTAGACTTTTCTCATACATATTAAAAAGGTCAATTCCTGATGTAGTTCATAGAGCTGAATGACATATTTACAGCTGACCTAACAGTTTCTTTCAGTGTACGTATGCTATCATAATACTTAAGTAACATATACTTCACTCTTGGGTTTACTGTATCCTCAATACAGTCTGGATTTTCAAACAATTTAGGCATCATTGTGCAATTTGAATCTGCTTAGTGTATGAGAGCCAAGGAGTAGCTTTCATGTGGCCGAGCAGCATACAATGTTTGTCAACCAGCTGTTTCTGGTTTAGCCCAGACTGAGAGACAAAACCTTACAGTTTGGAGTTTTATTAGAAATTTGTTATAGCACAAACCAGTCTTGGAATGATACTGAAAAGGGCCTGCATAAAAAAAAATATTATTGGCATTCTTGAGATATAGGCCCAAACCCCTTTTCCTTAAAGACCAACTTGAATGCACCTGCCCCTATGGATTTTTGACATTGCCTTAATTGGCTTTTCACCCACTTTGGTGGCAAATATGTATACAGCTTTTGTTGATTGCATGAATTTGTTGGAAAGTACCATCTTGCCTGGCATGTTACCCCCATATTTCACTGTATATATGTTGTTTTAGTTGTATGTGTCACTGGGACCCTGCCAGGCAGGGCCCCAGTGTTCATACTTGTGCCCTGTATGTGTTACCCGTGTTATGACTAACTGTCTCACTGAGGCTCTGCTATCCAGAACCTCAGTGGTTCTGCTCTCTCATTTTCTTTCCAAATTGTCACTAACAGGCTAGTGACCAATTTCACCAATTTACATTGGCATACTGGAACACCCTTATAATTCCCTAGTATATGGTACTGAGGTACCCAGGGTATTGGGGTTCCAGGAGACCCCTATGGGCTGCAGCATTTCTTGTGCCACCCATAGGGAGATCTGACAATTCTTACACAGGCCTGCCAGTGCAGCCTGAGTGAAATAACGTCCACGTTATTTCACAGCCATTTACCACTGCACTTAAGTAACTTATAAGTCACCTATGTGTCTAACCTTTACCTGGTAAAGGTTGGGTGCTAAGTTACTTAGTGTGTGGGCACCCTGGCACTAACCAAGGTGCTCCAACATTGTTCAGGGCAAATTCCCCGGACTTTGTGAGTGCGGGGACACCATTACACGTGTGCACTATACATGTGTCACGACATATGTATAGCGTCACAATAGTAACTCCGAACATGGCCATGTAACATGTCTAAGATCATGGAATTGTCACCCCAATGCCATTCTGGCATTGGGGAGCACGTTGGGGAGACAATTCCATGATCCCCCGAGTCTCTAGCTCACACCCGGGTACTGCCAAACTACCTTTCCCGGGGTTTCACTGCAGCTGCTGCTGCTGCCAACCCCTCAGACAGGTTTCTGCCCTACTGGGGTCCAGCCAGGCCTGGCCCAGGAAGGCAGAACAAAGGACTTCCTCAGAGAGAGGGTGTTACACCCTCTCCCTTTGGAAAAAGGTGTCAGGGCTGGGGATGAGTAGCCTCCCCCAGCCTCTGGAAATGCTTTGATGGGCACAGATGGTGCCCATCTCTGCATTAGCCAGTCTGCACCGATTCAGGGATCCCTCAGCCCTGCTCTGGCGCGAAACTGGACAAAGGAAAGGGGAGTGACCACTCCCTTGTCCTGCACCTCCTCTGGGAGGTGCCCAGAGCCCCTCCAGTGTGCTCCAGACCGCTGCCATCTTGGAAACAGAGGTGCTGCTGGCACACTGGACTGCTCTGAGTGGCCAGTGCCAGCAGGTGATGTCAGAGACTCCTTCTGATAGGCTCCTTCAGGTGTTGCTAGCCTATCCTCTCTCCTAAGTAGCCAAACCTCCTTTTCTGGCTATTTAGGGTCTCTGCTTTGGGGAATTCCTTAGATAACGAATGTAAGAGCTCATCAGAGTTCCTCTGCATCTCTCTCTTCACCTTCTGCCAAGGAATCGACTGCTGACCGCGCTGGAAGCCTGCAAAACTGCAACAAAGTAGCAAAGACGACTACTGCGACCTTGTAACGCTGATCCTGCCGCCTTCTCGACTGTTTTCCTGGTGGCGCATGCTGTGGGGGTAGTCTGCCTCCTCTCTGCACTAGAAGCTCCAAAGAAATCTCCCGTGGGTCGACGGAATCTTCCCCCTGCAACCGCAGGCACCAAAGAACTGCATCACTGGTCCTCTGGGTCTCCTCTCAGCACAACGAGCGAGGTCCCTTGAACTCAGCAACTCTGTCCAAGTGACTCCCACAGTCCAGTGACTCTTCAGTCCAAGTTTGGTGGAGGTAAGTCCTTGCCTCCCCACGCTAGACAGCATTGCTGGGAACCGCGTGTTTTACAGCTACTCCGGCTCCTGTGCACTCTTCCAGGGTATCCTTAGTGCACAGCCAAGCCTGGGTCCCCAGCACTCTAACCTGCAGTGCACGACCTCCTGAGTTGTCCTCTGGCGTCGTGGGACCCTCTTTTGTGACTTTGGGTGAGCTCCACTTCACTCCACTTTGTAGTGCCTGTTCGGGCACTTCCGCGGGTGCCGTTTGCTTCTGAGTGGGCTCCTTGTCTTGCTGGGCGCCCCCTCTGTCTCTTCACGCAATTGGCGACATCCTGGTCCTTCCTGGGCCACAGCAGCATCCAAAAACCCTAAACGCGACTCTTGCAACTAGCAAGGCTTGTTTGCAGTCTTTCTGCACGGAAACACCTCTGCACGACTCTTCATAACGTGGGACATCCATCCTCCAAAGGGGAAGTTTCTAGCCCTTGTCGATCTTGCAGAATCCACAGCTTCTACCATCCAGTGGCAGCTTCTTTGCACCCACAGCTGGCATTTCCTGGGCATCTGCCCACTCCCGACTTGATCGTGACTCTTGGACTTGGTCCCCTTGTTCCACAGGTACTCTCGTCAGGAAATCCATTGTTGTTGCATTGCTGGTGTTGGTCTTCTTTGCAGAATTCCCCTATCACGACTGTTGTGCTCTTTGGGGAACTTAGGTGCACTTGGCACCCACTTTTCAGGGTCTTGGGGTGGGCTATTTTTCTAACCCTCACTGTTTTCTTACAGTCCCAGTGACCCTCTACAAGGTCACATAGGTTTGGGGTCCATTCGTGGTTAGCATTCCACTTCTAGAGTATATGGTTTGTGTTGCCTCTATCCCTATGTGCCCCCATTGCATTCTATTGTGACAATACATTGTTTGCACTGTTTTCTATTGCTATTACTGCATATTTTGGTATTGTGTACATATATCTTGTGTATATTTGCTATCCTCATACTGAGGGTACTCACTGAGATACTTTTGGCATATTGTCATAAAAATAAAGTACCTTTATTTTTAGTATATCTGTGTATTGTGTTTTCTTCTGATATTGTGCATGTGACACTAGTGGTACTGTAGGAGCTTCACTCGTCTCCTAGTTCAGCCTAAGCTGCTCTGCTAAGCTACCTTTTCTATCAGCCTAAGCTGCTAGACACCCCTCTACACTAATAAGGGCTACCTGGGCCTGGTGCAAGGTGTAAGTACCTCTTGGTACCCACTACAAGCCAGTCCAGCCTCCTACAGAATTGTTGCACTCTTATCATATGCAAATGTTTGCGGTCTTGAGAGGAAGCAGATGGCTGATATCCAGAATGCATTATTCGCTCTACAGTTTTCCTTCCAATAAAACGAGTTTTGGCCCTAGTAGCTTTACCTCATGTCATAATAAAAGATTTAGTCAAGTTGGTACTGAGCGCTAGATCCCTTATGAAAGTGATGAAGTCATTGACCAAAATCCAAAGACCATTTGCCATTCTTGATAAAAGGGCAGAGTCCTCAGCGTACATTAGTATTAGTATGTTGCATTTCCCTAGTTGTAACATATCTTTCCCTTTTTTAAATAAATGCTTCTCCTGGCCATTTATGTACACAGTAAATGAAAAGGATGCTATGACGCATTCCTGTCTTACCACTTCTTTTAAACTTATTTGTTCAGTGCACTTCCTATTATACCCAAATCAGATCTCAGAAGTAGTATCTTGATGCAATTGTCATAACAGAAGAACTACCCGTCTTTTGACACCAGTGGGTTACATCTATATTCAGATTCTAGAACCATTAACAATCTCAAACATGCTATTGAAATCCATGAACTTCATGTTGCTTGACCCCCCACTTTGCTTTCACATGTTTCTGATTCATCAAATATAAGCATCTCTTTGCACCTACGGTTTAGAAATATTAACTCCAAAAACTTGAACAGGACACACAGAACAATTGCACTATCAATCCATTCACCAACCTTACTAATGCCCTTTCCATTCTCACTAACCCAGGAAACCACTGTTCCCCTTAAGCCATACTCTTCTAAAGCCTGCACAAGAAATGTTAGTTATATTTGAGACATAGACAATAATAACCCTGTTGTTATCTGAGATGAAGGTACAGCACTCTCCCACCTTTAAAACCTGGCAAACAGTACCTTTATTCCCGAGAACGTTATCTAGCATTGAGTGGTTTTGCATAGTCATTGCATTACGAGCCGATACACAAGCATTGATAATATTCTAATTTTTACGTCATACATAGCAAAGCTAATAGATTGAATCATCACTCCAAATATGTCTAGTACTATCTGCCCAAAACCATTTTTCACTCTCTTTAAATCAACTCATTTACATAATGTATTCAAGGAAATACCAAAACGAGATTGCAAGAATCCACCTAGTTATGAATCAGGTCAAAATAGCCAGTCTTACCACATACATAACACATTCCTATAAAAATTAGTTCTTCACCAACAAGAAAATCAATACTGACAACATTACTCCTTTCACAGTCATTTATTCACACAAACTCTATTGATTTGACTCTTCTAGGTTCATGACTGTTAGAAATGGGGTTTTTGGTTGGCAGTCAGGTTACTTCCTGTCCAAGCAAAAGCCCTCACTCTAGTCAGGGTAAGTCACACACTATCCAAGATTATCCTGTGCCCACCCTCTGGTAGCTTGGCACGAGCAGTCAGGCTTAACTTAGAAGGCAATGTGTAAAGTATTTGTGCAATAAATCATACAATACCACCATATAGCACCACAAAAATACACCACACAGTGTTTAGAAAAATATATAATATTTATCAGGATAATTGTAGGTCAAAAAGAATAAAGTTGCAATGGAAAATTGTAGAAATATCACAGGGAAGTGATATAGAGTGTCTTAAGTCTTTAGAATGCAATACAGTGTCTTTCAAGCACAAAGTACCTGGTTTCTGGTGAAAAATCTCCTCAGAGGGCCACAGGAGAAGAGATGCGTGGAAAAAGGGGTGTGTGCGTCGATTTCTCCTCAGCACACACAGACTTGCGTCGATCTTTTCCACGCGGGGAAGTCGGGCGTCGTTTTCCGGCGCGCAGACAGTCTCTTTTTGTGGATCGCGGGGATTACCAGATGTCCCGGGTCTGTGCGTGGATTCTCCTGCTTGTTTTCCGGCTGCGCGTCGTTCTGCGGGGCTGCACGTCGAAGTTTCGATCTCACGGTAAGCGTCGCGTCGATTTCACCTTGGAAGTCGGGCGGCGTTGTCCTTGCGAGGCCGTGCGTCGAAAGTTTGGTCTCACGGCAGGCGTCGCGTCGATTTCTCCTTGGAAGTCGGGCGGCGTTGTCCTTGCGAGGCCGTGCGTCAAAGTTTCGCACTCACGGTGGGTGTCGCGTCGATTTCTCCTGGAAAGTCGAGCGGCTTTGTCCTTGCGAGGTTGTGCGTCGAAGTCTCGATCGCCCCGAGGGCGTCGCGTCGATCAGCGTCGGTGTGCAGCGTTTTTCTCGCCGCGAAACAAGCTGTGCGTCGAAAGTTTCGGCGCACGGAGCGTCCAAGTGAAAGGAAGAAGTCTTTTTGGTCCTGAGACTTCAAGGAACAGGAGGCAAGCTCTATCCAAGCCCTTGGAGAGCACTTTCACAGCCAGACAAGAGTTCAGCAAGGCAGCAGGGCAACAGCAAGACAGCAGTCCTTTGTAGAAAGCAGACAGGTGAGTCCTTTGAGCAGCCAGGCAGTTCTTCTTGGCAGGATGTAGTTTCTGGTTCCGGTTTCTTCTCCAGCAAGTGTCTGATGAGGTAGGGCAGAGGCCCTGTTTTATACCCAAATGTGCCTTTGAAGTGGGGGAGACTTCAAAGAGTGGCTAAGAAGTGCACCAGGTCCCCTTTCAGTTCAATCCTGTCTGCCAGGGTCCCAGTAGGGGGTGTGGCAGTCCTTTGTGTGAGGGCAGGCCCTCCACCCTCCCAGCCCAGGAAGACCCATTCAAAATGCAGATGTATGCAAGTGAGGCTGAGTACCCTGTGTTTGGGGTGTGTCTGAGTGAATGCACAAGGAGCTGTCAACTAAACCTAGCCAGACGTGGATTGTAAGGCACAGAAGGATTTAAGTGCAAAGAAATGCTCACTTTCTAAAAGTGGCATTTCTAGAATAGTAATATTAAATCCGACTTCACCAGTCAGTAGGATTTTGTATTACCATTCTGGCCATACTAAATATGACCTCCCTGCTCCTTTCAGATCAGCAGCTGCCACTTCAACAGTGTATGAGGGCAGCCCCAATGTTAGCCTATGAAGGGAGCAGGTCTCCCAGTAGTGCAAAAACGAATTTAGGAGTTTTACACTACCAGGACATATAACTACACAGGTACATGTCCTGTCTTTTACCTACACAGCACCCTGCTCTAGGGGATACCCAGGGCACACATTAAGGGTGACTTATATGCAGAAAAAGGGGAGTTCTAGGCTTGGCAAGTACTTTTAAATGCCAAGTCGAGGTGGCAGTGAAACTGCACACACAGGCCTAGCAATGGTAGGCCTGGGACAAGGAAAAGGAGCTACTTAAGTGGGTGGCACAATCCGTGCTGCGGGTCCACTAGTAGCATTTAATCTATATGCCCTAGGCACCTGGAGTGCACATGACTGGGGACTTATAAGTAGATTAAATAGTTCAATCAGGTATGATCCAAAGTTACCATGTTTACAGAGAGAGAGCATATACACTTTATCACTGGTTAGCAGTGGTAAAGTGCGCAGAGTCTAAAAACCAGCAAAAACAGTATCCAAAAATGAGGAGGGAGGCAGGCAAAAAGTTAGGGGTGACTACCCTAAGGCTGTCAGGTCTAACATGTGTCCCCCCCAGCTGAAAGTGGGGAGAGCTACCCGACCTCCTGGGAGCTCTCATCGCTAAGGCGGAAGTACCTGGAGAGACCATCAGCATTGGCGTGGTCAACCCCTGGGCGATGTTCCACCGTAAAGTCCATCCCCTGTAGGGAAATGGACCACCTCAGAAGTTTTGGATTCTCACCCCTCATCTGCATGAGCCATCTGAGGGGCCTGTGGTCTGTCTGAACTAGGAAGTGAGTCCCAAACAGGTAGGGCCTCAGCTTCTTCAGTGCCCAGACCACAGCAAAAGCTTCTCTTTCAATAGCACTCCACCTCTGTTCCCGTGGTAATAGCCTTCTGCTAATAAAGACTACCGGTTGATCTTGGCCCTCCTCATTTAGCTGTGCTAGGACTGCCCCTATGCCATGCTCTGAAGCGTCTGTCTGCACGATAAATTCCTGGGAGTAGTCAGGGGCCTTGAGCACGGGGGCCGTGCACATGGCTTCCTTTAGGGCGTCAAAGGCTTTCTGACAAGCCTCTGTCCAATTCACCAACCTAGGTTGCTTCTTGGACGTGAGTTGGGTCAAGGGGGACACAATGGTACCATAGCCCTTGACAAACCTGCGGTAGTAGCCGGTGAGGCCTAAGAAGGCCCTCACCTCAGTCTGGGTTCGAGGTGGTTGCCAGGCCTTGATAGTTTCGATCTTGGCCTGGAGTGGCTGCACCTTGCCACCACCTACTAGGTGTCCCAAGTACACCACGGAACCCTGCCCAATCTGGCACTTACTAGCCTTGATGGTCAGGCCTGCCTGTTGCAGGGCCTGAAGCACCTCCTTGAGGTGGAGCAGGTGTTCCTCCCAGCTGGAACTGTAGACAGCTATGTCATCCAGGTAGGCTGCACAGAAGGCATCCTTGCCAGCCAGGACCCCGTTAACCAACCGTTGGAAGGTAGCGGGGGCATTTTTCAATCCAAACGGCATCACCCGGAACTGGTAATGGCCGTCAGGGGTGGAAAAGGCGGACCTTTCCTTAGCCCCCTCAGTCAGGGCGATCTGCCAGTACCCTGAAGTAAGATCAAACGTACTCAGGAACTGGGCAGCGCCTAGCCTGTCCACGAGCTCATCAGCTCGGGGGATGGGGTGAGCATCAGTCCGTGTGACTGAGTTGAGACCCCGGTAGTCCACGCAGAACCGGAGTTCTGGCTTCGCGCCTGGGGCAGTAGCCTTGGGGACCAACACCACTGGGCTGGCCCAGGGACTACTGGACTTCTCAATAACCCCTAGCGTCAACATCTTGGAGACCTCCTCCTTGATGCTGGCCTTCACCTTATCTGACAACCTGTAAATTTTGTTTTTCACAGGGAGACTGTCACCGGTGTCAATATCATGAACACAGAGGTGGGTCAGTCCCGGAGTAAGGGAGAAGAGGGGGGAGAACTGCTCCAACAGCTCATAGCAGTCTCCTTTCTGGTTTAGAGTCAGGGAGTCAGACAGAATGACCCCGCTTACGGACCCATCACCTTCTTGGGCAGAGAGGAGGTCAGGGAGAGGTTCACTCTCCTCTTCCATTCCTTCATCTGTGACCAGAAGCATGTTGATCTCCGACCTCTCAAAATGAGCTTTTAGTCGGTTCACGTGGAGCACCCTTAGGGGGTTCCTAGGGGTTTGGAGGTCCACTAGGTAAGTGGCCTCCCCTTTCCGCTCCTTTATTTCAAATGGGCCAGACCAGCGGTCTTGGAGAGCTCTGGGCTCTACTGGCTCCATTACCCACACTTTGTCTCCAGGTTGAAACTCTACCAGAGTGGCCTTCTGGTCATACCATTGTTTCATCACCTCTTGACTGGCCTCCAGGTTACTTTGGGCCTCTTTCCAGAAGCGGGTCATCTGATTGCGGAGGGCCAACATGTAGCTGACCACGTCCTGAGGGGGTGTCTTTGGAGCGTTCTCCAATCCCTCCTTGACAATGCTTAAGGGTCCCCTGACGGGGTACCCATAGAGAAGCTCAAAGGGACTGAACCCTACCCCCCTCTGGGGGACCTCTCTGTAAGCAAAGAGAAGGCATGGTAAGAGGACGTCCCATTTACGCCTCATGGCCTCAGGGAGGCCACCAATCATGCCTTTCAGGGTCTTATTGAATCTCTCCACAAGCCCATTAGACTGGGGGTGATAGGGTGTGGTGAACTTGTAGGTTACACCACACGCATCCCACAGATGCTTCATGTACGCGGACATGAAGTTAGTGCCTCTGTCAGACACTATCTCCTTGGGGAACCCCACACGGGTAAATATCCCCATCAGGGTTCTGGCTACCACCGATGCAGTTACGGTCCTCAGAGGGATTGCCTCTGGGTACCGGGTGGCATGGTCCACCAAAACCAGGATAAACCTGTTGCCTAAGGCAGTTTTGGGGTCCAAGGGGCCAACAATGTCGACGCCCACCCTTTCAAAGGGGGTGCCAACGACAGGAAGTGGAATCAGGGGGATTTTAACCCTCTTTCCTGCTTTACCACTAGCCTGGCAGGTAGGACAAGCCCTGCAGAATTTGTCTGAGTGTGTCCTCATTTTGGGCCAGTGAAAGTGGTTGACAAGCCTGTTGAAGGTCTTGTCTTGTCCCAAATTTCCTGCCAGGGGAATGTCGTGAGCCAGACCCAGTAGGAAGGCTCGGTAACATTGGGGGACCACCAGCACACGTGCTGCCCCAAAGACCGGAACCCTAGGCTCACTGTAGAGGAGATCATTCTCCCAATATAGGTGGTGATTGCCAGAGGCGTCACCTGCTGCCTGGTTTAAGGCTTGTTTCCTCAACCCTTCTAGAGTGGGACACTCTTTCTGCGCCTGGCAGAATTCCTCCCTGGTGGGTCCACCCTCAACTTGCCAGCCAGCAAGCTCCGGTAAGTCACCCAGGGTGGCAATGTCTTCCCCAGTTGGCTCGGGAGTCTCCTCCTCAGGAGCCCCGTCAGCCACTGTGGGAACTTCTGGGGCCGGTTTCCCGCGCCCCTCGTCCCTCCTCTTGGCAGCTCCCTGGGCCATCGTTCCAGGCTCCAGGGGCCCTTGACTTCCCTCTCGGTCAGCCATGGACCGGGTGGTCATGCAGACCCACTCAGGTAACCCTAACATTTCCAGGTGAGATCTGAGCTCTACTTCTTTCCAAGCAGTATGCTCTAGATCATTGCCTAACAGACAATCTACAGGCATGGCAGGACTCACAGCTACTTTCAGAGTACCAGAGACCCCCCCCCACTCAAAGGGAACCCGAGCCACCGGTAGGTGACTCTCGCGGTTGTCAGCGACTATGACCTGGTGGAATGTATTCGGGATTATCTGCTCTGTGGACACCAGCTGACTCTTGATAGTAGTCATACTGGCTCCTGTGTCACGCAGAGCCTCCACCTTCTGCCCATCAATGAGGACCCACTGCCGGTACTTGGAAGTATTTTTAGGCATGTGGACCTTGGACATCATTTCTCCTTCCCCCAGGGACACTAGGGAAATCTCTACCTGCTCCCCAAAGCTAGTGGGGTCCATCTCCCCCCCGAGTGCTACACTAGTCAACCCAGGCGCCTGTCCGGTAGTGGGCGGTGCCCTCTTGGGGCACTGTGGGTCGCCCTTGTAGTGACCATATTGGTAACACTCCATGCATTTGGGGCTAGATTTTCCTGACCTGTCAAATGTCCCTGGTTTCTTCCCAAATTTGGAAAAGGAAGGGTTGCCACCCCCTCCCTGGGAATTCTTTTGGGGGCCTTTAGAGAGTTCCTTATCTGTAAGTTTATCTCCCCCCTCTTTCTTCTGTTGGGAACCCTGACCACCTTTGTGGGAGTCCCCCCCAGGTACCTTTTTGGACACTCTGGTGCTAACCCAGAGGTCCGCCTCCTCAGCAAGCTTCCTGGGATCAGTCAGCTTACTATCCACTAGGTGCTGGCGCAAATCGGTATAAGTAACATTAAGCATATGCTCTCTCAGGATCAAGTCATATAAACCTTTATAATCTGCTACTTTGTTGCCCCGCACCCATCCATTCAGTGCCTTACTAGAGAAATCAAAGAAATCTACCCATGTTTGTGTGGATTGTTTGGTGCTGTCCCTGAACCTCTGACGGTATCCCTCAGGGGTCAGCCCAAACTTGGCAATTAAAGTGGCTTTCTGGAGTGGGTATGTGTTTTGATCCGGTGGATCCAATGTGAGAAGTGTGTCCCTCCCCAATGGCGGCACATAACCCCACATAGCTACCCCCCATTGCCCTTCAGGAACCTCATGAGCCCTTAGTGCAACTTCATAAGCAGCTAACCATTTATCTATGTCATCTCCCACCACAAAACTGGGCACCACATTTTTGGGTATACGAACCTTCTTTTCTCCAGCAGGTCCTGTCTGTATGCTGCCACCATTATTGCTGGATTCAGACTGTCTTGCCTTGATCTCCAGCTCCTTGAGACTCAGTTCATGAGCCAACAATAGTTTCTTTTCAGCCAACGCTCTTTCAGCTTCCACTTGTTTGGCTGTTCTTTCAGCTTCAATCTGTTTGGCTGCTCTTTCAGCCTCAGCTTGTTTGGCTTCTCTTTCTGCCCTCTTCTCCTCCTGTTGTGCCTCAATTTTCAGTTTCGCCATTTGCAATTGGAACTCCCTTTCTTCCCTCCTTTCCTCTGCGGTCAGGCTTTGCATGGAGACACTGCTCCCTGGTCTGGAAGGGTGCACAATTGCAGTGGTACCACCATCCATAGATAGTGGAAATCCTTCTGAGGGGCCATTTTCTGGCTCCTCTTCCTCATCATCCTCTAAATGGGCTTCTGCCCAGGCCCTCAGCGCCACTTGAAAGTCCTCCTTTCTGGAGGCCCCTTGGGTGGGTACCCTTAATGCCCTGCAGAATCCTCTTAGTTGTTTGACCGTGTATGTATCCAACTGGACTAGGTCAAAGTCCCCTGTCTGAGACCCAGTCAGAGACATGTTGAGTGAGGATTTAGTTTTTGAAAATTGTCAGGAAAAAACGGATTTTCAAAAAGAGATAAACACCAAGTTGACCTTCAACTGTGGGTATGTAGTGAAATACTTAGCTACTGTATGTCACTGCACAAATACAAGTCCTATCCTCACCGCTGATCACCAATGTTAGAAATGGGGTTTTTGGTTGGCAGTCAGGTTACTTCCTGTCCAAGCAAAAGCCCTCACTCTAGTCAGGGTAAGTCACACACTATCCAAGATTATCCTGTGCCCACCCTCTGGTAGCTTGGCACGAGCAGTCAGGCTTAACTTAGAAGGCAATGTGTAAAGTATTTGTGCAATAAATCATACAATACCACCATATAGCACCACAAAAATACACCACACAGTGTTTAGAAAAATATATAATATTTATCAGGATAATTGTAGGTCAAAAAGAATAAAGTTGCAATGGAAAATTGTAGAAATATCACAGGGAAGTGATATAGAGTGTCTTAAGTCTTTAGAATGCAATACAGTGTCTTTCAAGCACAAAGTACCTGGTTTCTGGTGAAAAATCTCCTCAGAGGGCCACAGGAGAAGAGATGCGTGGAAAAAGGGGTGTGTGCGTCGATTTCTCCTCAGCACACACAGACTTGCGTCGATCTTTTCCACGCGGGGAAGTCGGGCGTCGTTTTCCGGCGCGCAGACAGTCTCTTTTTGTGGATCGCGGGGATTACCAGATGTCCCGGGTCTGTGCGTGGATTCTCCTGCTTGTTTTCCGGCTGCGCGTCGTTCTGCGGGGCTGCGCGTCGAAGTTTCGATCTCACGGTAAGCGTCGCGTCGATTTCACCTTGGAAGTCGGGCGGCGTTGTCCTTGCGAGGCCGTGCGTCGAAAGTTTGGTCTCACGGCAGGCGTCGCGTCGATTTCTCCTTGGAAGTCGGGCGGCGTTGTCCTTGCGAGGCCGTGCGTCAAAGTTTCGCACTCACGGTGGGTGTCGCGTCGATTTCTCCTGGAAAGTCGAGCGGCTTTGTCCTTGCGAGGTTGTGCGTCGAAGTCTCGATCGCCCCGAGGGCGTCGCGTCGATCAGCGTCGGTGTGCGGCGTTTTTCTCGCCGCGAAACAAGCTGTGCGTCGAAAGTTTCGGCGCACGGAGCGTCCAAGTGAAAGGAAGAAGTCTTTTTGGTCCTGAGACTTCAAGGAACAGGAGGCAAGCTCTATCCAAGCCCTTGGAGAGCACTTTCACAGCCAGACAAGAGTTCAGCAAGGCAGCAGGGCAACAGCAAGACAGCAGTCCTTTGTAGAAAGCAGACAGGTGAGTCCTTTGAGCAGCCAGGCAGTTCTTCTTGGCAGGATGTAGTTTCTGGTTCCGGTTTCTTCTCCAGCAAGTGTCTGATGAGGTAGGGCAGAGGCCCTGTTTTATACCCAAATGTGCCTTTGAAGTGGGGGAGACTTCAAAGAGTGGCTAAGAAGTGCACCAGGTCCCCTTTCAGTTCAATCCTGTCTGCCAGGGTCCCAGTAGGGGGTGTGGCAGTCCTTTGTGTGAGGGCAGGCCCTCCACCCTCCCAGCCCAGGAAGACCCATTCAAAATGCAGATGTATGCAAGTGAGGCTGAGTACCCTGTGTTTGGGGTGTGTCTGAGTGAATGCACAAGGAGCTGTCAACTAAACCTAGCCAGACGTGGATTGTAAGGCACAGAAGGATTTAAGTGCAAAGAAATGCTCACTTTCTAAAAGTGGCATTTCTAGAATAGTAATATTAAATCCGACTTCACCAGTCAGTAGGATTTTGTATTACCATTCTGGCCATACTAAATATGACCTCCCTGCTCCTTTCAGATCAGCAGCTGCCACTTCAACAGTGTATGAGGGCAGCCCCAATGTTAGCCTATGAAGGGAGCAGGTCTCCCAGTAGTGCAAAAACGAATTTAGGAGTTTTACACTACCAGGACATATAACTACACAGGTACATGTCCTGTCTTTTACCTACACAGCACCCTGCTCTAGGGGATACCCAGGGCACACATTAAGGGTGACTTATATGCAGAAAAAGGGGAGTTCTAGGCTTGGCAAGTACTTTTAAATGCCAAGTCGAGGTGGCAGTGAAACTGCACACACAGGCCTAGCAATGGTAGGCCTGGGACAAGGAAAAGGAGCTACTTAAGTGGGTGGCACAATCCGTGCTGCGGGTCCACTAGTAGCATTTAATCTATATGCCCTAGGCACCTGGAGTGCACATGACTGGGGACTTATAAGTAGATTAAATAGTTCAATCAGGTATGATCCAAAGTTACCATGTTTACAGAGAGAGAGCATATACACTTTATCACTGGTTAGCAGTGGTAAAGTGCGCAGAGTCTAAAAACCAGCAAAAACAGTATCCAAAAATGAGGAGGGAGGCAGGCAAAAAGTTAGGGGTGACTACCCTAAGGCTGTCAGGTCTAACAATGACGCACCATACAAAATCCACCCTTTCTCTAATTCCTCTTTATTAAACTTGCATGCAATTTGGAAATTCAAATTCCCCCTCAGCCTTCATTTGTTCTCTAATTGTCCTCATCCTTCTGTTGTTGAGCTATTTTAGCCATATTTTAGACATACTATTTTATCACACTAGGCCTGACATTGTGCGCTTTAGCCCAGTTACATTTTATTCAGCATTGCTTTATTTTTCTAGCAATAGCCACGTTTGCGGTGTTGTTTTATTTCTCTCTATCTAATTGTTCTTTCGCGTAAGAAAGCAATACATTCTCAGGAGGGTATTCATTTCACTTTGTGCTTGCTTCAAGGCTGCAGTCAGATAGGGTTGCTGGCAAAAGTGGTACACTGTGTCGCCAGCATTTCTAGAAATGCACATATTCCTACATGGGGACCCTTTTTTTAGAATATCAACTGTTTTATTATGAAAAGCTCTCCTTTGTCCAATACATGTTAGAGGGAGATTCCAGCCAGATGACCATGACTGCATGCTGATTTCTGATAGCCTCGCTACAGCTGCTTGCTTGTATGTATGTATGTATATGGGCATTTATATAGCGCGTTCCGGCCTTGGCATCGAAGTGCTCGAGGACATAAAGGATAGGATAAGAAGACGACTGAAAGCCTAAAGCCCTACCGAGGAAACAGCCAGGTTTTCACCCTCTTCCTAAACATTGAGAAATTCTGTTCTTTCCTGACATCAAGCGGTAAACCATTCCGATATCTGGCAGCCGCCATTGTGAACACTTTATCTCCCCACCTAACTCTGCACGTCCTGCATACCTGGATCAGGAAAGACTTCTCCGATCTTAGGACGCGTCCTGGACGATACCACCTGAGTCTGTTCACCAGGTGTTCCACATCATCCCCATATAGTGCTTTAAAAGTAAGGCAGAGAGATTTAAAAATAATCCTCTTGCCCATCGGAAGCCAGTGAAGACACTTTAGGCTCAAGGAAGCCGACGCTAAACGTGGAAGTGCCAGAATCATACGAGCTGCATTATTCTGAATTAGTTGCAGTTTCCTCAGAGTGCACTCATCAATATCCAACAACAATGAGTTGCAATAATCCACTCTGGACATGATCAGTGCTAACATAACCGTGATTCTTTCCTCCTGCTTCAAGAACGGTAACATTTTCCTCAGGATTTTCAGGGTCCAATAGCAAGACTTAACTAAGGCATTAAACTGTGGTTTAAAGCTTAATACTTCATCAAAGATCACTCCTAGATTTCTAGTCGCTCCGTATGGGATCAGTAATTGCCCACATTCATCCGGCTACCATCGAGGCCCCCACAGATCCTTACTGCAACCATACAAGACAATCTCTGTCTTGTTGGTATTAAGCTTAAGCCAATTCTGTCTCATCCACTGATTAATATCCTTCATGCAGCTATTAAACTGCTCTGCCACTCCCTCCCAGTTGCTCCTGGACACTGGAATGATAAGCTGGGTGTCATCAGCATAGGAGGATGGAGTAAAGCCATATAATCAAATAAGTCTTGCCAGGGGGGCCACATAGACATTAAAAAGTGTAGGACTCAACGCCGAGCCCTGGGGTACCCCACATGGCAAATGGAAGGCCGGAGCTTTAAAACCCTCCCAGCTAACAATGTTAGATCTGTCACTTAAAAAGGACTCCAGGATATTAAGCGCTGCATGTCTTATTCCAGCATTATAAAGGTGAGATATCAAGATATCAGGCGAGATGGTATCGAATGCTGCAGAAAGATCCAATAGCACAATAATTGCACCCTGCCCCTCATCCAGAAGTTTCTGGATGGAGTCAGATGATGTTAGTAACGCTGATTCCGTGCTATGAGCCCTTCTGAAACCATGTTGGGACTGATCAAAGCCTCCAGCCTGGTTAAGAAACATGGACAGTTCATAATGAATGTGTTTTTCAAATATCTTAGCCAATGTCGGTAGCAGGGAAATAGGTCGCAGATTGCTTAAGTCAAAGGCAGTTTGATCGGCCTTCTTTTTAAGGGGAATTACGGTGGCCTGCTTCCATGAAAAAGGGTAGACCCCTGAGGATAGCACATCCACAAAGATGGTGGCTAGTTTCGGAGCCACCAAATCAGGAATCATCTGCAAAATGCTGGGTGGGCAGGGATCCATAGGTGAACCCGATTTAATCCCCATAAGGATTTCTTTAATCCTGTCCGGCCGCAGCGGGGGGAAGCAAGTTAGCAGCGGGGTATCCTGATTTGGCGAATCCAGGGGGGTAATCCAAGGATCCATCAAGGGAAAATCTATATGTATTTGCCAAAGTTTTGTTTAAAAAAGATCTGCTATTTGAATGCAAGTTGCCTGAGAGTTCGGAGAGGTGGTGGGATGAACAGGAGGCGTGATAAACGAGCCAACTACCTTAAATAGCTCTTTATGCGCATTATGTCCATTTTTAATCTTAGTAGAAAAAAAAGCAGTTTTAGCCTTAAAACAGGCTACCTTGTATAGTTTTAAAACACTTCTTAATTTCTCCTTCTCTGTTTCATTAGGGTCAAGCTTCCATCGTCTTTCTTGTTGACGGTACTTCCTCTGGAGCACCTTCAAATCACTTTTAAACCAAGGCCAACTAGTTTTCTTGGGTCTACCCTCCGGCTTTATCAGCGCCGGGGCTAATTTATTCATGGCAAGGGCTAAACCTGAATTGAAAACTTCCAGGGCAGGCAAATGAGGATTCCCTACAGCCTCCCAACCTTCCTTTAAAGCCGGGGCCAAGTGAGACTCTGTAATTTTATTCCATAATCTCAATGATTTATTACCTGATTTTGGCCCTCATTCTGACCTTGGCGGGCGGCGGAGGCCGCCCGCCAAAGTCCCGCCGTCAGGTTACCGTTCCGCGGTCGAAAGACCGCGGCGGTAATTCTGACTTTCCCGCTGGGCTGGCGGGCGGTCGCCTTCAGACCGCCAGCCAGCCCAGCGGGAAAGAGGCTTCCACGATGAAGCCGGCTCGGAATCGAGCCGGCGGAGTGGAAGCTGTGCGACGGGTGCAGTTGCACCCGTCGCGTATTTCACTGTCTGCGCAGCAGACAGTGAAATACATGTAGGGGCCCTCTTACGGGGGCCCCTGCAATGCCCATGCCAGTGGCATGGGCACTGCAGGGGCCCCCAGGGGCCCCGCAACCCCCCCTACCGCCATCCGGATCTCGGCGGTCCGACCGCCGGGATCTGGATGGCGGTAGGGGGGGTCGGAATCCCCGCGGCGGTGCAGCAAGCTGCGCCGCCGCGGAGGATTCAATGGGGCCGCGGTACACTGGCGGGACCCCGCCAGTGGTGCCGGTCCGACCGCGGCTTTACCGCCGCGGTCGGAATCCCCATTGGAGCACCGCCGGCCTGTCGGCGGTGCTCCCGCGGTCCTCCGCCCTGGCGGTCAAAGACCGCCAGGGTCAGAATGACCACCTTTATCTGTTGGATAGGGGACCCCTTTGTACTTTTGATCAAGAGAAGGTGGTGATCAGTCCAAGCCAAGGGAATATTGGACACAGACACCAAATCCTCTGGGCGAGCAGAAATCCCATCAAGGATATGCACTGCCTGATGAGTAGCCAAGGTGACTGAAAGAATCCAATCAAACGACGCCATCAAATTCACCAGCTCTCTGACATAGGGAAGCTGAACATTATCAAAGTGTAGATTAAAATCACCCAGAATAATACAGTTAGATGCCGCAATCACTGGTTCAATAAGACTTGCTTAGACTGCCGAACCCCTAGCCTACATGGGGCGGTGTCTCTCTAGACTACAGGCTTCCTTACTAAGGTTTGAGGGATGATGTCTTCCAAGGGGGGAAACCTTTAGGGCGGATTAAGACTTAGGGGGTGATTCTAACCCTGGCGGTCGGTGATAAAGCGGCAGCCAACGCGCCAACAGGCCGGCGGTCCAAAAAATGGAATTCTGACCCTGGCGGGAACCGCCAACACAGCCCGCCACCTTAACACTCCGACCGACACGGCGGGACACACAAACAGGTTGGCGGTCACCGCCAACAGACAGGCGGGAGACAATGTACCGCCCACCCTATCACAACTCACCAATCCGCCACCTTTTCCGGGGCGGGAGCCCCGCCGATAAAAACACGGCGGAAACAGACTACGAACGGGAAAACGCTCACCTCTACGCACTCCACGAGGAAGGAGGACAGCATGGAACCGAATTAAACATCCTACCTGCTCTCGTCTACCTGCTCATCTACCACGAGTACGAACGCCGGCGCAGACGACAACGGTGAGTACTGCACCTACGACACAGGGGAGGGGGGATGAGAAAAGTTTATGGCCACACACATATGCGACCCCCACCCCCCCTCAAACTATGTACACACCAATGCAGAGCAACAAGTCACAGTGACACCACCCAAACCCCCCGCAAATGCAAAGACATAATTAAATAGAGAAACTAAATTTATGTAAAAAATAGCCTCTGATAAGTCATGGTCAAATAGCAATAAAAATAATAAAAAAGAAAATAAATATTTTGTGCAATCGATAAACCGAGGCAATTAGTCCTGCACATTTAACGAAATTCCAAGTGTCCGTGGGCCAAAGTGTATCAACACAAGGGCAAAGCCCACACAGGAGACCTGAGTCCGTTGGAGAGAACACTGCTGGGGCATCTGATGATAAAACTACAGGCACCTCAGGGGGAAGGGAAGGGGGGGCACCACAGCCACATGAGTCCACGACGCCAGATCCACGAAGGGGCCACCATGCCCACTGTGCCATCCTGGGGAGTGCAAAACCACAGTCTCTCAAGTCTCTACAGTGGGTGGCTTGCCCACTGTGCCATCCTGGGGAGTGCAAAGCCACAGTCTCTGAATGTCTCTACAGTGGGTGGCTTGCCCACTGTGCCATCCTGGGGAGTGCAAAGCCACAGTCTCTTAATGTCTCTACAGTGGGTGGCTTGCCCACTGTGCCATCCTGGGGAGTGCAAAGCCACAGTCTCTCAATGTCTCTACAGTGGGTGGCTTGCCCACTGTGCCATCCTGGGGAGTGCAAAGCCACAGTCCATCAGGTGGATTACAGAGACCACTGGTCATGGAGGAGGCATGGTGGGCACAGTGAACCGTGAACAGTAGCTCGACACAGAACCGGCACTGTCATTGTGCCAGCGGTGCTTGAGACGGCGGTGCCCAGCGGAGCGGTGCTTGACAGGAAGGGCCCAGCGGAGCGGTGCTTGAGACGGCGGGGCCCAGCGGAGCGGGGCTTGACAGGAAGGGCCCAGCGGAGCGGTGCTTGACAGGAAGGGCCCAGCGGAGCGGTGCTTGAGACGGCGGGGCCCAGCAGAGCGGTGCTTGACAGGAAGGGCCCAGCGGAGCGATGCTTGACAGGAAGGGCCCAGCGGAGCGGTGCTTGAGACGGCGGGGCCCAGCAAAGCGGTGCTTGACAGGAAGGGCCCAGCGGAGCGGTGCTTGAGACGGCGGGGCCCAGCGGAGCGGTGCTTGACAGAAAGGGCCCAGCGGAGCGGTGCTTGACAGGAAGGGCCCAGCGGAGCGGTGCTTGAGACGGCGGGGCCCAGCGGAGCGGTGCTTGAGACGGCGGGGCCCAGCGGAGCGGTGCTTGACAGGAAGGGCCCAGCGGAGCGGTGCTTGAGACGGCGGGGCCCAGCGGAGCGGTGCTTGAGACGGCGGGGCCCAGCGGAGCGGTGCTTGACAGGAAGGGCCCAGCGGAGCGGTGCTTGAGATGGCGGGGCCCAGCGGAGCGGTGCTTGAGATGGCGGGGCCCAGCGGAGCGGTGCTTGAGACGGCAGGGCCCAGCAGAGCGGTGCTTGACAGGAAGGGCCCAGCGGAGCGGTGCTTGAGACGGCGGGGCCCAGCAGAGCGGTGCTTGACAGGAAGGGCCCAGCGGAGCGGTGCTTGAGACGGCGGGGCCCAGCGGAGCGGGGCTTGACAGGAAGGGCCCAGCGGAGCGGTGCTTGAGACGGCGGGGCTCTGTTCAGCGGTGCTCTTCTGCACGGCGGGCCCTGTTCAGCGGTGCTCTTCTGCACGGCGGGCCCTGTTCAGCGGTGCTCTTCTGCACGGCAGGCCCTGTTCAGCGGTGCTCTTCTGCACGGCGGGGCCCTGTTCAGCGGTGCTCTTCTGCACGGCGGGGCCCTGTTCAGCGGTGCTCTTCTGCACGGCGGGCCCTGTTCAGCGGTGCTTGTCCAGTAATTCAAGGGAGCCAGACCTGGCCTGGACTCCCTGCTCAGTCGCCCTCCGACCATGCAGTTGCTGGACCCTTCGGTGACGGAGTCCTGGGCCCTTGGGTGTCCTCCCTTACACCCGGGATAGGGCTTGTGGGGCCCTCCTGCTCCGCGCTCCTGCTGGCTGACTTCTCCGCCCTGCTGCCCTTTCGCTCCTTAGATGAGGCTCTCTGGCCCTTGCCTCCCCTGGATGTTGTGGTAGGTGAAGTGGCCGAACTTTGGTCCTTGGGGGCAGCCGTGTCAGTCTTCTCACGGCGGCCCTTGAGTTTCCTGGTCCTCTTTCCAGGGGGGGGGCTGGCTGTCCCCTTGCTGCTGACAGATGTGTCACTGCTGCCAAAGGGTGGACTCCAGAACCCATGCACTACAGTGACACTTGAAGCTGGGCTGGTGGTGGCTGAGGTGCTCTTGGTACTCTTAGCAGATGGAGGGGGTGGGTCAGGGGAGGGAAAGAGGTTAAGATTGGAGAGGTAAAGTTTTTTAGGACCAAGGTAAAGGGTGGGAGTAGTGGTGATGGGAGTGGAGGAAGAGGATGTGGTTGTAGGAGAGTCAGGTGTGCTGTCTTTGGGTGCAGGTGATTGTGACCCATAGGCTTCAATGTTAACCAATGCGGCTTCGTACAGCGGTCTTCGACCGCCTACCGCCACGGTGTGCCACGCCAGCGCATTGACCTCACATCCCATTGTCCCACTTCACAGGTCAGGCAGCCGCCATTTCAAGGGCCCACATGGCATAATTTGTACTGCGTCTCACAGGCCTAGGCCTTGCATTGCCACACATACACGCCTTTCAATACATAGATAATCGTGTGCTATGCAAGCTGTGGTGAACGTACCTGTGATTTGCTTGACTCCATTCTCCATGTTGTCCTTCCTAGGCACCGCCGCTGGGACTTGCGAGGAGAAGGATGAATCCTCGCGTGTACCGACTGCTGGTGGACCTGTCGACAATGGAAGAACGCCATATCATACTACGATACCGACTTGACCGAGCCACTATACATGAACTGTGTGCCCAGCTGGAGCCAGCCCTGATGTCCCCCATCCGCCAACCCACAGGAATTCCCCCTCTAGTGCCGGTTCTGTCAGTCCTCCATTTTTTGGCAAATGGCTCATTCCAGTCAACAGTGGCCATGTCATCTGGAATGTCTCAGCCTATGTTTTCAAAGATTTTGTCCAGAGTGTTGTCTGCCCTGATGAAACACATGCGGAGCTACATTGTTTTCCCTGAGGAGGATGATTTGGCCACTGTGAAGGGTGATTTCTATGCCCTTGGACATATCCCCAACATCATTGGTGCAATTGATGGGACCCATGTGGCTTTAGTACCCCCAAAAGACGATGAGCAGGTGTACAGAAACAGAAAAAATTACCATTCTATGAATGTGCAGGTGGTCTGTTTGGCTGACCAGTACATCTCCCATGTAAATGCAAAGTTCCCTGGGTCAGTGCATGACGCGTATGTTATGCGTAATAGCAGCATCCCTTATGTGATGGAACAGCTACAGAGACAACGTGTGTGGCTAATAGGTGACTCTGGTTACCCCAACCTGTCCTGGCTACTGACCCCAGTGAGGAATCCCCGGACCAGGGCAGAGGAACGGTACAATGAGGCCCATGGGCGAACTAGGAGGATCATAGAAAGAACCTTTGGCCTCCTGAAGGCCAGGTTTAGGTGCCTGCATATGACAGGTGGATCCCTGATGTACTCACCAAAGAAGGTGTGCCAGATCATCGTGGCCTGCTGTATGCTGCACAATCTAGCATTGCAACGGCAGGTGCCTTTCCTGCAGGAGGATGGTCCAGATGGTGGTGTTGTAGCAGCTGTGGTGCCTGTGGAGAGTGAAGAGGAGGAAGACGACGGGGACGACACAGACAACAGGGACACAGTTATACAACAGTATTTTCAGTAGCACACAGGTAAGAATCACCCACGACATTTAACATTTACTTAAAGCCTCCTGCATCTCTACTTTGTGTATTTCCCCCCAGTTCTTTTTAACTGATTTTTGATTTTCCCTTCCCTTTTCAGTGCTGTATGACCCACTGCGTGACTTCTGCTTGGTTAGCCCATGGACTAAAGCTTATTGACATCGGTATGTTGTCATCACAAATTGACTGAACATTATTGAACAGTAATGTGTAATACATTTGTAAAAAATACAGGCTGACTCCTGAATAATTTCAGTGCAATGAGTGATTTATTTTTAGTGCTAGATATTGGTACATGATATTAAAACGGTGATGGGTGATGGTGGAGTTATGTCCATGGCAGAGTCAAGTTCTCAGTTTCACAGGTACATTGTCCATATGCC
This sequence comes from Pleurodeles waltl, assembly GCF_031143425.1. NCBI lineage: Eukaryota > Metazoa > Chordata > Amphibia > Caudata > Salamandridae > Pleurodeles > Pleurodeles waltl. The sequence goes on along the minus strand of NC_090437.1, from coordinate 786,726,049 downwards.
TGTGGAAGGATGGAGCAGGGGCAGTTCAAGGTTGGACAGGGTGACAATGTGGGACAGTGGGATGACATCAGGGGGTATCTTATGCTGGCGGGGGTCTTGGCATCCTACTCTGTCTTCCTGTGAGATCTCAGGTTCCGCTTGCGGGGTGGTTGTTCTTCAGCAGGAGGTGGGGTTCTGGTGGCCTGTCGTTGTGGTGGGGCCTCCTGTCCACTAGCGCTGGCGGAGGTGGTAGGCTGTTCCTGGTCCTGGCTAGTGACAGGGGCCCTTTGTGGTGCCACATGGTCCCGCAATGTGGTTTCTATCTGGTTGAGGGCCTGGACTATGGTCCCCATAGCGGTACCGATGTTCCTGAGTTCATTGCTGAACCCCATGTAGCGTTCCTCCTGCTGTGCCTGGATCTCCGTGAACCTGGCCAGTACCGTCGCCATCGTCTCCTGGGAGGGGTGGTATGCTCCCATGATGGTGGTGAGGGCCTCTTAGAGAGTGGGTTCCCTGGGCCTGTCCTCCCCCCCTGTTGCACAGCAGCCCTCCCAGTTGCCCTGTTTCCCCGGGCCTCTGTACCCTGGACGGTGTGCCCACTACCACTGCCCCCAGGTCCCTGTTGTTGTTGGGGTGTTGGGTCAGCCCTGTAGTGGCGGACACACCGCTGATTGACGCGTCCTGGAGACAGAGGCATGGGCCTGCTGGGTGGGAGCTGTGCTGCTATTCCCAGAGGGGGTTGGGTCTGCTGTGGCCTGTGTCTGTGTGTGGGGAACTGACTGTCCAGAGGTCCCCGATGGTCCGGGCTGGTCATCAGGTTCTAGGTCGACAGAGCTGCTGTCCTCACTGGGGGCCTGTTCTGGGGGTGGGATGGACAAATCTGGACCCTCCGTGGCGGTGTGTTGGCGTTCGGGCCCTGCAGGGGTAATAGAGTATGGTTATTGCTTTTGTGTGTGCCATGGCGTGCATTTTGTGAGTGCCCTTGTCCCCCAGTGCTGGCATTCCCTTGTGGGAGGTGTTGTGAGGGTGGTTGGGGGGGGGTGGATGGGTATGTGCAGTGGTCATGCATTGGTGATGGATGTCTATGGTTTGTGTTGGCATTCAGGGGTTGGTGTTGTTTAGGGTGGGTTGTGCTGGTGAGACATTGGCAGGGAGGATGTGTGCTGGGGGGTTGAGATTGGGGGTGAGGGTGGGGGTGTGGGTTGGCATGCTGGGAGGGGTGAAGTAGTTGTGAATCGACTTACCAGAGTCCATTCCTCCGGGTACTCCAGCGAGGCCATCAGGATGCATGATGTTTACTACCTCTTGCTCCCAGGATGTGAATTGGGGTGGAGTTGGTGGGGGTCCGCCGCCAGTCTTCTGCACAGCGATGTTGTGTCGCGACACCATCGAGCGCACCTTCCCCCGTAGGTCGTTCCATCGCTTTCGGATGTCTTCCCGATTTCTGGGATGCTGTCCCACAGCGTTGACCCTGTCTACGATCCTTTGCCATAGCTCTGCCTTCCTGGCTATTGTGGTGTGTTGCACCTGTGTGCCGAAGAGCTGGGGCTCTACCCTAATTATTTCCTCCACCATGACCCTGAGTTCTTGGTCCGAGAACCTGGGGTGTCTTTGGGGTGCCATGGGGTGGTGTGGATGAGGTGTGGGGTGGTGTTTGTGGTTATGTGCGTGGTGATGTGTGCGTAGATGTGGTGTGGGTGATGATGTTGGGTTCCTGTGTGTGTTGTGCTTTGCGTTCCCTGTGCTCTCTCTCAGTGTATTGCGCCTTTGCTCAGATATTTGTGGTCGTAGGGGTTTGTGGGTGATGTGGGTGGGTGTTTTATATTGTATTGGGTGTGTGGGAGTGGTGTGTGTATGTGTATCAGGTGTGTGTATTTCAAATTGTCCAATGTGGCTGTGTTTTGTATATGTGTGTGTATTTTGACCGCAGCGGTGTGTACCGCCAATAGAATACCGCAGTTAAAAGACCGCCGCGTGGATTCGTGGGTCAGAATAGCATGGGCGTGTTTGTGTTGGCGTGGCGGTGGAGGTTTGGTCATCTCCAGTTTATCGCTGCCCGCTGATGAGGCGGCCTTCCGTGGATGTCGGGTTTTTGGCGGTTTCACAGTTGGAGGTCAGAATGACCGTGGCGGTTTACCGCGCCCGCGGCGGTAGAATGGCGAACTTCTGACCGGCGGTAAGCACCTTTTACCGCCGAGGTCAGAATGACCCCCTTAATATGCTGTGTGCTAACATAGTTTAGGTAAGAGAACTATATATCAGTCCTATTGACAGTATGGTGGGACTGTTTTTGTGTTTCACTCTCCTTTTCACAGTTTTGCTTTTATTGTGTTTTATCATCCTAGTTATTGCACTACATGCCATTTTATCTAAGATGCAGTTACTTCAATAAATGCATTTTGAATTATATTCTGCATCTGTCTATCTTTGCCTGTGTGAAACTGATGTGAATAAGAGAAAGAGATGAGATCTGATCGGCCACAATTCCCCTGAGGAGTCTTTCTTGTTATGAGCCTGGTTGCCACAATCATCCCTGTTCTTGAACAGAGATAAAACTCTGCTAGTTAGCTGGAAAACCTGAATTAGGCCAACAGGTTTCACATGGTGTGGAATTGTACTTAGTACCTCACAATCTATGTGATTCTGCTGCCCAAGTCCTATACCCTCATTAGGATAATTAGAACCTACGCAACACATCCAGTCTCGCAAAATCTTCACTCTCTTTTATTTTACCCCTTAAAAAATTAATGCTCCTCTTTACTCAAACTATATATACACTCCTTTTTAGTTGGTTTAGTGTTAAGGTTGGTCTGTGCAACTGTACTCCAATATAGCTTACAATAGGTTACCCTGTTCACAGTATCTTCAGAAATAGGATGGTCCTCCTGTGAAGTGTTGAAATCTGACAAGTATGATGATAGAAAACCTTGTTTATAAAATATACCAACAAAAACAATACAAGAACTTCTGTGGGAAATTGTTATTTGTAGATATGTTGTTCCTTTCCCAGTAGAAGAGGGAAGATAGGTACTCACCAAGCAATTGTTAACCCCAGTAACGTTAACATACTCCCCAACATATTTGCATAGACATTATGCATAAAACTACTACCTACATTTTCCCTGTGCAGCATTGCTTTTTGTTCAAAATCACTATGTGGAAACATATCCAACAACAGAAAGTAGGCACAAAAATAGGTCAATTAACCCTACTATATCTCTATTAGTGAAATCATGCTAACAGTTTTACAGCATCTGCTGTATGCCATTTCTATAGAGATAAAAAAATCATGACCCCAAAATCAGTCTTTAAGGAGCTAATTTTGTTTTTAAAAAAGAATAATCTGTTGTTCTTTCTTTCTTCTTGTTTGTTTAAACTATTTAAAAAAATAAAACTTCAAAGTTTTAGTTTTGTTTTAGTTTGCTTACTTATTTCATAGACTCAGTACTTATTTCTTCATCTGGATACTTTGCAAAGTTCAAAACACTACATTCAAAATGTTATGACTACCAGGAATTGCAGAAATTCAAGGTAGCTGTTAGACCATTTTCGAAAAGGAATTGTCAACAGTTCATTGGATTATAAACTTCTGAAGCCAGCTTTTCTTCTCCAGACATGGAATGATATGCCCATTCAGATGAAGCGTCTCTTCTGCTTAGTATTCTATTACATGTTGGTCTTTTGTTAACAGGAAATTCACCATCACTGTTCTCTGAATCAAGTTCAGTTATTTTGAGTTCTTCTTTTTCAATCTCTCAATGCTCCTTTTTACAAATTCTCTCTACTGCGTCAGGAGATAAGTAGCCTTCTCTATGTAGTCTTGTATTTTTACATGTGACTACTGCAGAATCTGCTTTACTCACGGTCAAACTTGTGCTTTGACCAGCCTCAGCACTGTGACTGACTCTGAACAGCTTTCATACCCTGTGGGTTACATTTTCAGCTGGAGCATTTCATGAACTGAATCAGAGAGTATTTCATGCTGCTTGTTTTGACTTTGCTCAGTTCTTCACTCTAATTCTCACATAGAAATTGGCCAGTGATACCTTCACTAGGGTCTTTACCTTCACTTTCAGCAACTTTACTAGTTTCCAGAGTTACTTCTCTAACTTCTTCTCCAATATCTCCCCACTATAGATCCACACTGTTAACTTCAGCTTGACTCTGTGAATCAGTGGTTGTTTAAACTACCTCTTCACCTGCCATCTTCACTCTTCTCATGTGAGCTGTGGGTATCTCCTGTGGGCTTTAGGCACACTTTAAAGCTGTATTGATCACAAGTAACATGTGACTCAATTTTTTCCAATGGGCCTCTAGGCTGCTTTTGCAGACGCACATCTGAACCAGGATTCAATCTCCTGGGTGTAGGGAATAGCACTGAGTGTCTTTATTTGATGTTGTTCGTGTTGTTGTCAAATTCATCTGATGAAAGACAGATTTCACCACATCATCCAGACTTTTGCAGTAATCTAATATAATATCATCAGTTATTGACCCAATTGTTGGTGAAGGAATGCATGCGATCCTCTTGGCTCTACCTATTAACTCTTCATCAGTCAGGAATCAAGTCTCTATGTCTAGGGTAGTTATAATACTCATGAGTGGAAGAGCATCTGACCATTTCAAATAAGGCGATGCACATACTTTAGCCATCTTTTTTGTGATGTCCCATTCATTTTCTATTTATAATACCAAGTGATTGAAAACGATACATAGAATGGAACTTTTGCTCAATCTGAACAGCTGCACAAATCGATTTAAGGATCTCATCTTTCAAGGAAGTTCTAAGGTCTGTCTCAATAGAGGTTGGCAGTCCAAAATGTGGATAGACTTCTCTCAACAAAGGTTTGGCAACTGTCATGGTGCTGCATCCCCAGATAAATAGGCTTTAACCCATTCAAAGAATAAGCAGACAATCACAAGAACATATTTAAGCTCATTGTAAACAAGGATATAAATGAGATCTGCTTGAAGTCTAGCAAATGGGCCCTCTGATTTGTTGATCATGTCAGCAATGTTTCTCTTTCCCTGATTATTTCTCTAACAAATTATACAGATTTGGCACATGTCTTCTGATAACCCTTTAATTTAGTATTAACCAGTAATTTTCAAAAGTCCTGATCATTTAGCCGCTCCCTACATGACTTTGACCATGTAAAGAGCAGGCCATGGAATGTAACATGGAACCTGAAAGCACATATTTATATTCAGGAGTAATCCAAACATCATTAAAGTTCTTTTTGCAACATGTTAATTCCCGTTTCTGTCTCTCATCTTCAGGTACACTCTTCTGGTGTGTCCTAATTCATTTAATGTGGTCTGTATTGGGTTCAACAGATAACATTTTACAAAATTAGCATTTTTAGCAGTATTTGCACTATGGTAATTTGATTCTGATTATTTTACTGTGATTTGCTTATTTGGTCAGCATACTTGTTTCCCATTGTGACTCTGTCATCACTAGCTTTATTAGCCATATATTCGACTGTTGTAATCTCCTTAGGTTGTTGTTTTTCTTCAAAAAGTCAAACAGTATAGAAACGATTCCTGATAGGCATACCAGAAGAAGTAATAAAACTCCTTTGTGACCACAACTGCCTAAAATCATGTTCCACTGCAAACCCATACTGGCTGTCTGTGTAAGTTGTCACATTCAATTTATCTGAATGGCAACAAGCTCGTGTCACTGCAGTCAACACTATCACTTGTGCTCAAGTTACACTAGGCAAGTATGAGGCTTCAGTGAAATGAAAATAACTGTGTAAACAGCTTTTAGTGCTCCATTCTCAGACAAAACCATCTACAAACAAAGTCAGATCAGCCATTTCTCTTGGCTTGGTAAAGAATTCTATAACATTCACACAATCCTGATCTGGATCTTCATCAACATCATGTGTTTCTTCTTTGCTGTCTGAAACATGCAGCAGTATTGCAAAGTGTAGAGAATTACACCTCCTGATAGAGAGAGCTGGCAATATGATTTGCTCATAACTCATAAGGTGACTGTTCCTGAGTTCTCATGCAAATCAGTACAGTTATAATGAATGAGGAATAAAAACCATGAGTGCATACACCCCTAAAAATCCTTCACTTTGTTTAATTGCAATGTAAACATCTGCAACCACCTTCATATAACCAGGAAGAGCTACAGCTAATGGATCTAATACAACAGTAAATGAGGAACAGGCCTAATCACCCTCCATGTTTTGTAGTCAGAATTAAAAGTGAGCATCCACCCTTTCTGTGGCAGTAAATATAGAGTTATTTCTCATAATCAGGCATTCTGAGGGCAAGTGAACTAAATGTATTTTCTCTTAATTCTTAAATGGCCTTCATGCATTCATTATCAAATGGCATCGGATCCTTGATAACAACAGGAGTCAGCCTTATTAAAGCCTTCACTGTCAGGGAAAAGTTAGAAATTCACTTACTGCAGTATCCAAGTATTCCCAGGAACACCCTCACCTTTTTCTGGGTAGTCGAAGGACTTATCTTCAAGATTGAAGAAACATGTTCCTTTGAGACGTTCCATGTTCCTTTTCAATGTGATGATCAGGACAAATCACTTATGTTTTACATTACTGAATTTGTGTAGGTGAAATCCTATAACCATTGTTAGCAAGATGATTCTGAAGTGCAAGTGCATCTAGTTTGCTATCTTCCTTTGTCCTTGATCACACACAGGTTATCAGTGTTTTGGACAAAACTGAAATAACTGTAAAAATTCCAATTTTTTAGTTAAGATCAGACAAATAGTTGAGGGACTTTCAGTATGTTCCTGTGGAATCTGACACTAAATGAGGACTTTAGTTTGGGACTGAAATGCAAAAAGATAATGATTATCCATGTAGAGAAATGTTATATCCTAATGCACTTATAGAGTGCACATACACCCAACAGTTTATTGGCCCTAAGTACAAGGAGGGTATGAGACAAGCTTAATGCACACAAGAAGGAAGGTTAACAAGCCTGCCTAAACAGCCAGGTTTGTAGCTCTTTTCTAACTTTCAAATAATCTATCTGCTGGAGAAGAGGTTGAGGCAGGAAATTCCATATATTAGGGGCTTGAATGGAGACTCTTGCACTACCCATCCTTTGTCTTTTAAACTTAATGATGGTAAGTTAGCAGAGAATAAACATAGGGGGTTATTACAACTTTGGAGGAGGTGTTAATCCGTCCCAAAAATGACGGTAAAGTGACCGATATACCACCAGCCGTATTACGAGTTCCATAGGATATAATGGACTCGTAATACGGCTGGTGGTATATCTGTCACTTTACCGTCACTTTTGGGACGGATTAACACCTCCTCCAAAGTTGTAATAAGCCCCATAGATTCCTAGTTGATAACAATTCGTTATTCTAGTTCTTAAAATTGGGAACCCCCTACCCAGAATGCCTTAAAATAATACAACAGGCTTTGAAAGTGATCCTTTATTTCATTAGAAACTAATGAAGGCTCCTCACGAGGGGGAGGGGTAATATAGCAGTTTCTAGGTGTCTGGCTGTCTCATCCTGGAGAACCTTCAGAATACTTAGTTGATTTTTGGGGAGACCGAGATACAAGGAACTGGCATAGTCTAGCTGAGAAATAATTAGTTCAATGACCAACAGAATTAAGGCCTCATGAGTAATGTACCTAGCAACCTCCTTTGTTTTCCTCAGAGTCAGGAAACAGACTGAGATCTATCTGGGGTTTCAAGGTATACTCACGGTCGCAGGTAAAACCTTCACTTTTAGCTAATGTTTTAGGGCAGGAGGTTCCCTCTTTTCAAAAGGCCAAGCAGAGGAGATCTAAGTGGCAATTGTATTATTTAAAACGCTAATTTCAGTTTTGTCATAATTGAGCTTCATAAAATTGCTACACACCCAGTCCCAGATAAACCGCATAGCAAATTGGAAGTTTCGCTGGGATTCAAGGGAGCTATCTAATCTAAAAAGAAACTAAAAGTCATCTGTGCAATTGTAAATTTGACAGTTCTTATCATTTAAAGTTGCAGTGAGGGGTTTATGCAAATATGAATCAATGCAGGGAAATGAAGGAACTATGTGGAACTCCCCATTTTAGTTGAATTGCTGGAGCCTTAAAAAGATCCCAAGGTAAACAACTGTGTTCAGTTCTCCAAAATATATTTCATCCAATACAGAGCGGGCCTTGAAGTCAAGTGACCTTCACACAGTCCACTAATAATTTATGGTCAATCATGTCGAAGGCCACTGAGAGGTCAAGTAATGCTATAAAGGAGGTCAAGTTATCATCACCATCTTTACATGCACATTCAAAAAAGAAAGAATTACTGAGTTAGTACCATAAGCAGGACGAAACCCTACCTGGCACATATTTCAAAAGTGAGAGGTCTCAGGATGAGAGCATTGAGTCTGAGCCATATGTGCTTCTCATGATCTGGCAGGAAAAGGTAACAAAGAAATAGGGTAGTACTTTGTCAGGAGTAACAGATACTCTCCTTGTTTTTTTGGGGGATTACTACTCCCTCTTTAAAAGGTGTAGCTACAATTTCTTGAGTCAATGAGGAATTAAGAGGAGTCATAATTGGGCCAACTATTTCAGAAAAAAAGGATTTGAGAACCTTAGGGGAACAAGGGTCGTAAGGTGAACCAGATTTTACTTTAGCAATAAGCTCAGTTAACCATTCTTCATGAAGAATAGGGAGGGAGGACAGTAGGATATGTGTCATAAAGGGTGTGTAATTTATGAGGGGCATAGTCTTTATGTCATATCCTCTTCAACGGGCAAAATGTAGTTCCTCAGTAAACCCTACTTAAGATACTGTGCGTTTTGTGCTTTTAGTATTACTTATAGGTGTGTGTTTATTACTGCCGTTTAGTAGCTAAGAGGAGGCTATTCTCTTCATTAGCTGGGCATTTTGTTAGAAACTTGGTGCAGTATCCATATGCGTTACACAAAATCCATGTGTGTCTTTGCATGAACAGTTACACACATGGATATTGCTACTAGTGTTTGTATCTTGTTGTTTTAGCCCAGACACAATAAATGTAATAAAAAATAATCAGACCAGAGACAGGAAAGAACACAGAAACTAGAGAGTGGGAGGTTTGCCATCTCATCCGAAAAATATGCCCTTTAATAGGCATAGGAGAGGGGAAATGTTATAGAAGATTACAACTGTGTATAAATTGAGTGAAGACTCTAGATATATGGCATCTGTTATTGCCAGTTTACCAATAGCTACAACTCTCTAAAATAAGACACTTAGCACAATTGATTAACAAACATTTGCAATGCAACAGGTCTCGTGTTTGCTCGTGTTAGAGCTAATAGCGTTGTAAACTCCTAACTGGACTTTTCTTGCTACATAAACCATGTACATAACCGGGAAAAGTGCAATTAATTGTGTTACAGGGTCGATATTATGCAAAGCGCTTGACTTCTGCCAAGCGAGATTGCACTGTGAAAATAGAGAAAAAGTAGTCCACGAACCGGACGGAAAACAGCGAGCCTCGTATGTTTTCTGTACTTGGTCAATGCGCTTGAGGAGGGCTAACCACTGTAAAAGGCATGACGTATGCATGCCTTCCACTAATGAAATCAAGCAGATTCTAAAGGGCAAGCCCACGAACCAATGAAAGACACTGACGTGACGTGGACGGGCCTCCGATCCCTTTTTAATTCCTAAAGCGTCTTGCTAGCGAAACGCATGCGCAGGCACATGCAACACAGGCTCGACCTTAAAAACAAAGATGCTGAACTGTTAAGTGCAACACATCAATCTTTGGTGCCCCATAGCGGTACTCTGAAGTGCAATAATCTGCTATACAGAAAACACGCACAACTGAGCTAATGTGGAGTTCCCCCTGGCGCCGATTAAGCTATTGCTCAAAATACTTGTTGCCAAACTAGCAGTGCGGGCTCTCACTTTACCAGTAAGTGGCATTACAAGTTGGATTTCACTGTGCATCAGTGCAGATGTTGTTAGTATGGAAAAAAAAGCTTTGGGGTGTTTAACTGAGTTTAAAAAACGTAAGGACATCTATTCCAAGCAGTTTCTGGGATGGAGCTCCACTCCCGTTAGAAAAAAAAGTATCAGTATTAAAATTAATAAAACATTTGTTTTTAAAACTGTTTACACAAAAGGTGAGGCTGCTGTGCCAGCACTCTGGAAGCATCCTGCCTCGCCTTACTGTCCAGTTACGCTTTTGTTCATCTCTATTTAAGATCTTCTATCTCTACGCCCCATTACCTACAGTCAAATATCCACGTCACCCTCCCCAGCCCAGATCCCATGTCCCTTCCAGCATGCCCCACAGATGTGTCTTCTACTTCCCTTCCATCATTCCCTGACAAAACATTAAAAAAAAAACTTTTATCATTAACAGCTCGTACAAGTATTGCAACAGTAAAGCGTGTGGCGCATGTAGTGTGGCATAAATGGCGACCTGTCCGTTTTCTGGGTGGAACTAACTGCTTTCTGAGTTTTCATTGAAGGTTCTCGATTTTGACCAAAATAAAGGCAGACCATTGCAACGAGGACTTTAGCATTCGCACTGACAGTAAGCAGACGTGGCATGCTATGCAAGTGTGTGAAAGTAAGGACAAGCCGGCTCCGAAGGTTAGAGACCCTACGGGGGATTAGAGAAAAAGTAGTCTACGAACCGGGCAGAAAACAGCGAGCCTCATATGTTTTCTGTACCTAAGGGATGTGCTCGAGGAGGGCTAACCACTGGAAAAGGCATGACGTATGCATACCTTCCACTAATGAATTCAAGCAGATTCTAACAGGCAAGCCCACGAACCAATGAAAGACACTGACGTGACGTGGACGGGGCTCCGAGCCCTTTTTCACTCCTAGAGCGTCTCGCTAGTGAAACGCATGCGCAAGCTAATGCGACGCAGGCCCGACCCTAAAAAAGGAGCTGTTACCTCAGAGAATTGCTTAGGGAAGTTCGGCATATAGTTAAAAGAGCAGTATGCTATGATAAAGAACAATGAATGTTTAGAGAAATCAAGGTTGTTTGCTAGAAGATCAGTTTCAAGGATGATGTGGCAATGAAGGGAGGTTGAAATATTGTATTTAAGAAAATAGCTGCCACACCACACCTTTCGGGCACAAATGTCTCTTCACTTGGGCGATATAATACCTATCTAGCAAAGCAGCTAAAATGTCAGGAGTGGATTCTTCTGTTAGCCAAGTATTGCTAAGGAATAAAATATCAGGATTCTCTGTGTTGAGCAAATCAAAAATCTCCTTTTTATGTTTGACCAGTGAGCATGTATTCAATTAAATCACTGATTAAAGTAGACGTTACGAGTAGACTTAGGCCCATATTGATACTTTTCGGCGCAAAACTGCGCTAACGCAGTTTTGCGTCAAAATTATTAGCGCTGTTAAAAAAAACGACGTACACCAGGCAGCGCCGGCGTAGGTGGAAAATGGCGTATGGGCGTCCACAAATGGTGCAAGTCAGGCTGAGGCAAAAAAATCGCCTCAACCCGATTTGCGCCATTTTTTTTCACTCCCAACCCCCATTGAAATGACTCCTGTCTTAGCAAAGACAGGAGTCATGCCCCCTTGCCCAATGGCCATGCCCATGGGACTTCTGTCCCCTGGGCATGGTCATTGGGCATAGTGGCATGTAGGGGGGCACAAATCAGGCCCCCCATGCCACAAATTTTTTTTACAAAAAATACTTACCTGAACTTACCTTAATGTCCCTGGGATGGGTCCCTCCTGCCTTGGGTGTCCTCCTGGGGTGGGCATGGGTGACAGGGGGTGTCCCTGGGGGCATGGGGGGGGCACCTCTGGGCTCATTCTGAGCCCACAGGTCCCTTAACGCCTGCCTTTTGCAGGCGTTAAAATCCGGCGCTAATGTGGGTTTTTTAGACCCGCCCACTCCCGGACGTGATTTTTGCCCGGGAGTATAAATCCCACGCACATGCCTCGGAGTCGATTTTTAGACGTGAACGCCTACCTTGCATATAATTAACGCAAAGTAGGTGTCCACGCTAAAAAATGACGCTAACTCCATGGACTTTGGCGCTAGACGCGTCTAACGACAAAGTATAAATATGGAGTTAGTTTTGCGTCGAAATTGCGTAAAAAAAAACGACGCAATTTTGGCGCAAACGGAGTATAAATATGCCCCTTACTGTTTTTGGGATTAATTGCCACTACGAAGGTAAATTAGTGAGTATGGTCAACAGCAAGAAGACTAAAGTCTTTTAATTTAATTAATGTTAAAGGACAAATAGCTTAGCTCACTAAGTAAAGTGCTATGAGCTCACTCGATAAGTAAGAGTAACTTCCAGCATAGTGGTTGGCTTCTGGTCCCGGTTGGGTGTGGTTGGGGGCAGATAGGCATTCCCCGGCCAGGATTAAATAGGTGGGTCAGCCAAGCACAAACAACTAGACCACCTCCCAAAACGGCAGTTTAGAGCTATGAAACTGGTAGTAAAGATGGCCCCCGAGCTCCCACCAGGTGGGAGTGAGAGGCAGCAATCAACCAGATTCAAAGATAATAATCAAATTTAGTTCCTCAATTCAGCAGCAGTTAAAAACAATTATTAAAAAGTGCAAGAGTGCAAGAACCGATTTTTTCAACTAACAGTTTGATACAACCACAAGTCTGTACTCTCATTATGCTGCACATCTGCACCTCTGCCAGGAATAAATAGGCAGGGCAGGCAAGCAAAATCAACTACACCGCCCGCCAAAGTGGCAGTCGGGATGTATGCAACTTGGACTAAAAATGGCCAGATCTTCCACCAGTAGCGAGTTGGTAGCATCAAACAATCAGATTGAAAGACAGCAGTCAAATTCAGTTCCTCAATTCATTGACAGTTAAAAACAATCATTAAAAAATGCGAGTGTGCATGAAGAGATTTGTTTAACAAATGGTCTGATAGTAGCATAAGTCTGTGCTGTTGGATTGGAATGGCAAGGAATGCTTAGTTGGAGAGTATACCGTTCTGCCTTCACAGGAATCTGAAACAACATAGCAGCAGGATTTTGCACCACCGGTCAACGTGGAATCACTGTTTGATATATTTTGTTAACAAGAGGGCAAGGGATTCCTACAAGTACTCCCTCACCTCCTAACCATCCCGTGCTAGCTACATTTTGTGGGCATGGGGGGACCCCTAAAACCTTACAACCCAAAAAGGCATTTCAACACGACCAAGCACAATGGAAGACCCACAACATGGCTAAGGATGTTGCAGCCTAAATCGTTCCTGATAGAAGGGCTTGGGTGGGGGGGTCTTTAATTCCAACAAGAGGGGTACCACCAACAATCAATCCTTTACACTCACAGGGACCATTACATTTAATACAGTACCTTTTTTTGCTATATGGTAGTTTGCAGAGTGACTAGCATTATATGGTCCTTACAAAAACCTAGGTTGCTCATTAAAGGGAATGTCAAGGCTGAAACATGATGGCCCATTCCTCAAATTCAGTCACCACTCAAATTAGGGTTAAATAATGTTCCCCCTGATTTGTAATCCTATTCCTAAGGAACATCAATAAAAACAGGGTTGGTCCCATCAAGAATTAGTTTTAGTCCCTTTCAATCCTTCCTTCATGCACACTGCCCTTTACACATAGCACTGCACACATAAGGTGACTATGCACCAGAGTTGTAGTGACAAATTAGAGACCAGAAAATTCGACTGTCATACTACCTTACCACCTACCACTATCCTACTACATGAATATTGATGTAACCCACTTATCTGGAGATGTCAGAACAAACTAGTTACAATGAACATTTTAATATAGCAGGGAGCTAGGAAGAAACCTTGAAGGTTGTAACATTACTGTGGCCATGTTAAAGAGACGTCTTCTAGACAAAGACATTCAGGAATAAACAAACATAACTTTTCTTGCATGTGTGCAGCAGAAGTGAAAAACAGTGAAGGTGCAGAGTGAGACTTCCATTTTAAACAAGATGGCGTTGAGGCCTAGCTGAGGCCTTATTAGCATATGCCAAGAAAATACACTTTAAATAGTCATAGCAAAATCGTTTCAAAGGCAATACTATTTGATAAGTGTATACATGTAAATTTGAATGTCAATCCATATTCTGCAGGTGTTAATAACACAAAATTTTACAAATACACAAAACTCTTACAGTACTGATATTGGCTGCTCAGATTACATTCGTTATCACCACAGCCCATAAGGGAATATTATGCTTTGAAACATCAACCAGCAACTCCTTAGGACCTAGGGCTTTTCCCGGTAAGCTGTTGTTAAGTGTGGTTCTTACTTCATCCACCTGTATTGAATGACTAAATTGTTGTGACCCTCGGATCAGGAGTGTTGTCTAGCAATGATAGATAAGAAGGAGAGTTACCTGGGTACAAAACTTTACAAAGTATTGAACCCAATTGTCTGCGGGAATTAAATTATCCACAATTGATCAGTTGGAGTTACTCATAAAAGGGAAGCCTGAAACTCATTTCGTAAAAAAATCCCCACCGACCCAAAAACACCAGTGTATTAAATCACTGAGAGCAACAATTAAATATTCAAATATATGCCATTGGCATTATTTTAGCTTTAGCCATTCCTCAAGGTCTTTAATGTTTTCTGTCACCTTTATTGGCACAAATTCATCTTGCCAGAAGATACTCAGACCAAGGACAGATGAGTCTTCATTTACGTTTACATCCATTGTATGCCTAAAAGATTGCATTCTTAAACCCTTTATCACTAACGAGTTCTTGAAATCTCCAAATTTGCTCACAATTTGTACATTTTTCTGGTAATTTACTCTTGGCTCTTTGTCGAGTAGTCGCTTCAGGCTTCTCTGCGCCATTTTCCTCCTGTGGTTGTGATTTCTTAGGTATTGTCCAGCTCTCTCATGCATGGGAGAAAGGCACGAGAAACAAAAAAGTCTATTTTTTAAAGGCTTAGATTTTACAGTAGACTGTTGGCACAAGCACAAAGGAGAAGCTTGCAAAGGTTAAATGAACTCGGACTTCAGTCTCTCAATCATCAGAAAATTGTGCCACATGCAGCTTTGTTGCAGATTGCAGATTAGACTGCCAGACTATGGGGTTTCAGCAGGGATTCTGCTGATCAAATAATCATGCCGTGCTATCCCAAGAAACACGTTGTGAACTAAAATATTTTACAAGGGTTCATGTTCCTTAATAATGCGCTTGCCAACCGCACAGAATTAAAATAAACTTTTCATAGAAAATGTAGGCACGACTTCAAACCTAAACCAGAAACAACTGTTCTTTATTCTCTTGTATACCTGTTGAGTTTCCATAGATGTTCTGTGTTTCTTCGTTCATAAACGCGATTCGCTTGAAGCGTTTCTGCAATCCATGACCCCTGTGTAGTAAACATTCTGTTCTACAGCAATCTGTGTGTGCCCTTGTCAGCCAGTGACCATTAGACATCTGTTCCTTACAGAAAAAATACCCAAATCTAACTGTAATATCTAACACAGCGTATCTTGCTGTTTTTGGGAACATTTAATCAGTCTGTTAAAGACTAATGATATTACCTGGTTAGTGTTCTTTAACTCCCACCAGATCATGTACTTAGCAGAGTACAAATTATGACGGGGCCCGAACATCAATCTTGCTGTATGCAACAAAGTTCAAATTAAGCTGTAAACAGTGGTTTTGTAAGAACATTTTATGTCCTTTCTTGACGCTTTAGATGTATTCAAAGGGGTTCCTTGGTGAACAATAGAGCTAAAAATGTACTGCATTTTGAATTTGTTTTTATTAAATCATGATTTCAAGTACTTATTCAATAATTTAAAAATGGTGAAGTCAGAGGCTTCTTGATTGTCCTTCCAGCGATCAGTTATTTGGTTCTATTTACGTTGTGCAACTACAATTTCTTTTGGGTTCCAGACACATAAAGTCAAGTAAGAATACAGCTATGATTATAGTTCTTCTGAGTTCCAAATCCACATTTACAATCTACGTAATCGCACTTTACTCAGGGCTGTTAGCACACAAAACAAGCACTGGTTGTGCTAACTTTAGACCTACGGCCTCATTACCAATCTGCAGTGGTGGTCGGACTGCCTTACTCCAGGAGGTTGGACAGCCACATTACGACCCTGGCGGTCAGACTGCCGTCCCCAACAGGAACATCGATCCCGATTGGCTGACGGTGGTCTGACTTGTGATCAGCCACAGCGGTGACGAGTTAAGTATCGCCGTGCTGAGCACAAGTCCCCTTTCCACTAGTCATTCCATAGTGGTTCAACCGCCACCGAAAGGCTGGGTGAAAGGCTGTACAGGGCACCTCGATGCCCAGCACCCTCAGAAGGCACATTGTCTGCATGGCACACAGTGACATTCTGGGGGTGCTGGTGAGCTACGGTATTGGCCCGGCTCCTTTAAGGGAGCTGAGACCAATACCGTAGCAATGTTCCAGCCGGTCAGACAGGCAGGAACATCATAATATGATGTTTCCGCTGGTCACTTGGTGGAAACTTTGTAGTACAGCAGAGGGCGAGGAAGCCAAATTGACGGCTGCCTCATCCCCATGAGTTTGGCGGTTGGCTCATCTGACCGCCAAACTCAGAATTAGCCCCTTTGTCTCTGCCACAGTTTTGGGCTGACATGTGTCTCATGTTGTAGAAGGGTTGGAGCAGTGCTATTTCACCTCCTTAGACAGTGTTTAATTGTTGCTTTTCAAAAGCACAGCAATGTAAGAAATAACAGCATTCATCTCAGCGATAGGGACAAATGTTTTGGTCAAGCATTACCACCCCTAGAATGCTGTTTTCATAATATAGTGGTAAAAGGTGTTTGGAGCAAGCACTGACTCAACTCACCACAAAGTACATGAAAAATCAGCTGTCAAAAATGTTTTGTGGTCCAGTCTTAAGTGTGTAAAAGGTTTCTGGCAACCATCATTTTTTTAACCTCTTCAATGTGGGCGTCGGCCACTGGCTGACACCCGCACTACCTCCCTGGTACGGGTCACAACGAGTGGCCGACACCGGGGGGGGGGGTTAAAAAATGCTCGATGCATCGGACCAGAGGATTTTTTTTATTAAAAAATCCAAGGGATACACAGAAGATCTTCTGTATTCTCCCCCCACCACCACACCTGCCCCTTTGTGATGTCAGCACACCGTGAGGCACGCTGACGTCACTATCTGTTTTCCCCACCGGAGCAAGAAGGGGCCTTGCAGCGGCTTCCTGCTCCAGTGGGGAAAACAGGCCCAAACAGGACTTCCCGACATTCAGAAAGGCCTTGTTTGAAAGGGGAGCTTCTCCCCTTTCAAACAAGTCCTTCTTGAATGGGTTTCCTGGCCTTTGATGGCCAGGAAACCCTTACTATACACCAGGGATTTCACTTAGGTGGTCGACCCCCTCAGAAAATGGGTCGCCCTCCCAGGGGCAAATTTCTTTTTTTGAAAGGCAGGTTTACCCCTGGGAAGGCACGATTGTGCCCGATCGCGCCCCACATGGGGTGTAAAAAATGTTGCAAAATGAAAAAAAAATACAAATAAAATTGAGAGGGGGTTGTCCGTGAGCAGGGCAACCAGCTGTGGGGGCAATCATTTTTTTTTAAGCATTATGGTCCCCAAGGAAACGATACAGCTTTTTAAAAAAAACTATCTATCTGTCTATCTATCTATCTATCTATCTACATGTTTATATATATATATATATATATATATGTATATCACTTTTGTCAACGCGTGTGGTGTTTCCCTGTGAGCTGCCACTGGCCCCCAGGAAAACCACACCCACATATAAAAGTGAGGAAGTGTAAAAGTAAACTCTTTTGCAGCTGGCTGGAAGTGTCCTGACCTTCTCTTTGATTGCAAGGAAATGTTTTTGTATGTTTTATGGAAATCCCCGAATCCATGGTCGGACCGCCACTTGAATGAGCCTCAGTATTTTGGGAATAGCTGGGTAAAAAAAAAAATATATATATATATCTATATTTATATATATCTCTATATATATATATATATATATATATATATATAAACACTCATACGGAGTAGTAACTCCGCACCCGAACGCAAGTGGTGCCGGATAACTGACGCACGCCACCACGTCTACATAACAACACTCTACTCCTTCTTCAAAGAAGATCTGCACTTCAAGGCGAATAAATGAATAATGTTTATTTAACTATTTCCACAGGAAATTGTTAAATAAACATTATTCATTTATTCGCCATGGAGTGCTGATCTTCTTTGAAGAAGGAGGAGAGTGTTCAGATAAATATATATATATATATTCACCACCAGTTCTCTTGCAATTGCAGCTTGCGTCTTCAAAGCGATGCACTTACTTCAGCTGACGTGTTCCAACTGTAGCTTTTAGGCAGCAATAAAAAAGTCAAGTAACTCTTGAGATTTTGTTTCTGCTAGAAAAGGATCTGACTTTTGTCTAGTGGCAGTTTTGATACCATAAAGTAGCGCAGAAGGTTTGTATGCCCACTGCAAGGGTCAAAACTGTATTATATGTAAAAAGCTGAGTGGGTTAGTAAAGCCAGCCATTACCTGCGCTATAATACAAATGAAATGTATGTGCGAGGTTGGCTATGAGAGATGAAATGTACTTTTGCTGTGTGATAGTAAGGGAATCAGAGGAGGGGGTAATCGGAGAACCAATAATGATTGTTGGACTGGGCGCTAGAGGCGCTAAAGACTGTGATGACTGGTATGTGACAAGGTGAAGTAATAGTGGGTCTTTTTTGTTTTTTGGAGTGTCTTGAGAGAACATGCTGATTGAGGGAAGAAGTGAAGGTAGGGTGACCTCTACTGTTGCAGGTATCACACACACACCCACCAGCAATTTTGTGACTGTCTACGTAGGTTAGTGTTTTAGAGCGACAATTTAGCCAGTAGCACAGATGGCATCTAGTTGGATGACTGCTGCTCAAGCCCTAACTCGGGTTACAGAGGACAGCTCTGACATAGGATCAGAGACTGAGACAGCAGATACTGAGACAGAATCTGAGGGATAGGACAATGGCACAGGCTCTGGGAGTGATTTTTCAGTCATAGTAGTCCCATTCCTCTTCCAGTGATTATGAGGGAGGTGATGAGGACGGTCCTGCTATCCCTTCGCAAGCACGGTCTGTGCAGCCGGACAATAGCTGGTTAGCCCAACCCAGAAAGCAGGTACATGCGGCGGCAAGCACAGAGAGTGTTCTCTCTTGGGAGCTCCCCAATTCAGTTCAGCCCCAAATTCCACCACCCCAAATCATATTGTGGAGAGATCAAAATTATCCATCACAAAACAACCTGGTTTTCTAAGGCAGGCACTGGGTTTTTGTTCCTGGGCTCTGTGGCCATATAGGGAAACCTACCAAACCCAGACATTTGTGGAAGCTAGACATCTGGGGGAGTTCACAGAGGTGTGACTTGTATGGATTTCCCAAAGTTTTCTTACCCAGAATACCCTACAAAGCTGAAATGTTGAATAAAACTCTTTTTTGTGCATTTCTGTCACACAAACTAGAGGAATATGCTGGGATCCACAAAATTCCTACCTCCTAGTGTTTCCCCAACTGTCCTGATAAAAACGCTAGCCCACTTGAGTGCCTGTACCTAGTGCCTGCGTCAGGAATGGATCACCCCAGGGTCAACAGTTGCCCTCATGTAGGGACCAACATTGACTGTTGTGTCATCTATTCCTGACACGGGTACTAGGCCTACCCAGACAAGTAAAGTACTCATTTTATCAGGAGACTTAGGGGAATGCTGGGTGGAAGGAAATGTGTGGCTCCTTTTATATTCCAGAACTTTCTATCACCGAAATATGAGGAAAAGTGTTTTTTGCCAAATATTGAGATTTGTAAATGATTCTGGATCATAGGACCTGTGAGAGCACCACAAGTTACCTCATCCTGCAGTCCACTACGTGACTAGGTGCCGGCTGAGCTAGAGGCCAAAGACCACAGCTAGGCACTTTCAAAAAAACATGTCAGATTTCAATGAAAAAATGTGATGCGCCCATGTTGCGTTTCCTGTTGCGGGCACTAGGCCTACCCACACAAGTGATGTACCATTTTTATCGGAAGACGTGGGGGAACAGAGAATAGCAGAACAAGTGTTATTGCCCCTTGTCTTTCTCTACATTTTATCCTTCCAGATGTAAGACAGTGTGTAAAAATGAAGTCTATCTGAGAAATGCCCTGTAATTCACATGCTAGTATGGGGACCCTGGAATTCAGAGATGTGCAAACAACCACTGCTTCTCAATACCTTATCTGGTGCCCATTGTGGAAATACAAAGGTTTCCTTGATACCTATTTTTCAGTGTCTATATTTTACCAAAATGAATTGCTGTATACCCGGTGAAAACCCATTGCAAGGTGCAGCTCATTTATTGGCTCTGGGTACTTAGAGTTCTTGATGAACCTACAAGCCCTAAATATCCCCACAGCCAGAAGAGTCCAGCAGACGTAACAGTATTTGCTTTAAAAAATGTGCCATAGCTTGAAAAAGTTATAGAAGAAAACGTGGCCGGAAATGGCTCTTTTTTCACCTCAATTTCAATATATTTTTATTTGAGCTATTACTTTCTGTAGAAAAACCTTAAAGAGTCTACTTTTCAGAAATGTTCAGCTGTCCAGGATCCAGCCTTGGTTTCACATCCATTTCTTTCACTAACTGGAAGGAGCCTGAAAGCGCAAAAATAGTAAAAACGGGGTATGTCCCAGTAAAATGCCAAAATTGTTTTGAAAAATGTGGTTTTCTGATTCATGTCTGCCTGTTCCTGAAAGCTGAGAAGGCTGTGACTTTAGCACTGCAAACCCTTTGTTGATGTCATTTTCAGGGAAACAAAACGCATGCTTTCTTCAGCGGCAGTTTTTCTGATTTTTCTGAAAAAAACTAAATGTTAGCTGCATTTTGGCTAATTTCTTGGCCTCCTCCAGTGGATCCCACAACCTCTGGGTACCTTTAGAATCTCTAGGATGTTGGAAAAAAAGGATGTAAATTTGGCGTGGGTAGCTTATGTGGACAAAAGGTTATGAAGACCTAAGCGTGAACTACCTCAAGTAGCCAAAGAGGGCTCAGCACTGGGGGCAGAGGGGGGGGCAGCAACTAAGGTGTTAATTTTGTAATTTGTCTTTTCCATAGATTAAATCAGATATTGCAAATGTGCCTCGAAAACATTATTTTTTCGTGAATGTTATCCAGAACTCCTGTTTTGCAAACGTTGACCTTAGAACCATTCACTTTTAGTGAAGCAACCTAAATATGTGGCAAGATCCTCAATTTACTTTAATTAATGTGTAAATGCACAAAATCTGTTTGCAGGTATGTACCTTTGATGGAGTATTTCGAATTTCTCTGCAGCGGTAAAGGCTTTGGCAACTACACAAGCCTATCACTGACAGTGACATTGCAGCTTATTTTGAGGCCTGAGAAAATGTACAAAAGTTGAACTGATTTCAGAATATGCACATTGACTGTTCCAGCTGGAAGTACTTAGATTAAAAAAATAATTGCACATTATTATTAGGGGTTTGTTTAAAATACCTTTTCATGGTCTATGAGTATTACATAAGAAGTTGGAATAATTTCTCTGTGGTATCCTGAAACATACCTGCAGTACCACGAATATATATATAGAGAGATGGCTAATGAAGTCTTTGTTGAAAACATAATTCCATAGTATGAGTGACTCTTCTATATCAGGTTGCTGCCTATTTCAATCATTGTCAAGAAATCAACTAGGGAGAAAATATCACTCAAATTATATGCAGTGTTGTTAACAAAGCATGCCATCATTGATATAACACAAGTTGATTTGATTTACTTAAACAAGTATATCAGAAGTACCTGGAGGTTGAAGAACATGCCAGGTATACAGATGGGGCCCATATTTAGCTCCTGAAGAAACCAAAATGAATATCAAGGTTAGTCAGGTTATCAAACATATGCTTATAAACAGTTGCCTAGTCATAGTAATTGCCACATCAAATAACCTCAACCATGTTTGTCCTTCAGACCTTAATTAGTATACTTACAAGGGGACGGGAATAGGTCAATGAACCTATTGACTCGCAATTAAAAAGTTCTTACCATAGCTCCAGTACATAATCAATAATCATTACACAATAATCAACAATCATTAGTAATCAAGAAACTCAATAATCAATGGAGTCAGTAAGTGTCACGCACCATGACCTTTCAGCCATGAATGACCCCGTCTTTAGTAAAGTTTAGTAAATGTATCTCCCTATATTAACAATGTTAAGGTCATGTAGATTAATCCCAAAATCAAATGAAACACATGTAAAAACAACACTGGTTGTCCAAAGCAGCAGAAGAAATGCAATCTAATCAAAGCGTGAACTACAACACATTCTAAAGTTACAGTGTAAATCAATAGCAGAGTCAGCTGGGTTAACGAGATGTAATACATGTAGTTAAGCAGAGAAATCCATCAAACATTAGTCCCTTTCGTCATAAGTCAGAATTCTCAACTAACACCAGATTAGCATCAGCATGTTAGGCTTCATGCAAACCTTTTAGTAACACAAATTTGGAAAAACATCTAACGATGATAGAGCCAAAGACAAAGCAGCACAGTTGGTACCTAGAAAGAAAAAGCAAATATGCTTAGTAATCACAGCTTTATCGCATTATACCTATCCTCGGTATGGGTCAGCAAAGCAGAATCAGTCTTCGTCCTCAGGTCATCAGTCAATCAGCAAGGCAGTAGGCTCTCAGTCAGGAGGTAAGGGCAAAGTCATTAAGCATTAAAGATACACACATCCCTAGTAAAGATGCATAAGAAGGTAATAACCTTTCCGT
The DNA here is from genome assembly GCF_031143425.1 of Pleurodeles waltl. Lineage (NCBI taxonomy): Eukaryota > Metazoa > Chordata > Amphibia > Caudata > Salamandridae > Pleurodeles > Pleurodeles waltl. The sequence continues at coordinate 786,703,314 of NC_090437.1, read as the reverse complement.
CAGAAATACGGGCAGGGAATGCTCTCCTCTTTAAGAATGAGCATTGCTATATTAAAGTACCTAAACTATCCCCTAATTCCCTATTGGTCAAATAATCGTATGTTCACACCATGTCCAATAATACTACTGTATCAAATCTATGAATTCTAACATTTCTATGTTCTCATACAGTTGATTGGTCTGTCTTACGATGTTCTCATCATCCGGCTTGTCAGGTAACAACGTTGTTGCAGCTTCCACTCCAGTCAGTATCTTCATTGTTCTTGTCCTGGGAAAGTCCATCTCACACACATTACACATAAAATGTTGCAAAAAATTAGCAAGAACATCATCTCCTAGCAGTCGGTTCTCATGAAAAGCTTCTGTCAAGCGTATTTAAACAATACAATAGACATTTCACTTAATTCACTTGGTCAGCATTTTATTTAACGCTAAGAAAAATAGCTTCTACATGAGGCCTGGCAAAATAGGCCAAGACACTCGCTAGGTTAAGGCCTCAATTAATAAAGTTAAAACATACTTCATAACCCTTAATATTACATATTACTGCATTAATCTAATACTCTTTCAACATTTCATATGTATTAATCATTACTTAGTACAGTTTGTGAACATTGGTGGCCATTCATCGAGGTCACATGTTCAAATGCGTGTATTGTTTGTCTACGTTAATTCATTTTCTACATAAACTCATTATTCAAAATACATAAAAACTCATTAATAACTCTAATTAAAGCACATGTGCTAGCAAACGCAGCAACCTTTTTTCACTCCTCAGAGAGAAAAACAGTGTAATTTATTTTCTTTATTTGTATTATATCAATATTGATTTGATGATATTGATCCTCATTATTTCTTTTTTTACAACGTAATTATTCAGAAACCGGAAAATAGAAGGAAAACAGATGACAGACTCACGTTTAGGCCAGTGTTGTAGAAAAAGACTGAAACATGACGTCAATCACCCAGGAACTCCTTTTGAGCCAAACCTGGAGGGCAATGTCCTCTCAATACGGATAAACTATTGTAAATGAGAAACGTTCTTAACATTAAAAATAAAGGTGCAACATTACAGAACTTCTGGACTGACAAAGGACTATTGAGGTGGTAAAGCTCAGTTTAGCTTGGAATCGCACGAGAAACAGCCAAGAATGCCACTGAAAATGTAACATTATGAGAGTTCTCAATCACTTGGTTCTCAGCCTTACAGAACTTGTTAAGCAAAAGACACTTTGTTCTACATAGAAATCTATCACTGCTGCATAAATTAATTTAGATTATGTAAAATATTGATTGTCTCGCCATTCTGAAAGATATTCTTCACAGGCAAGGGCAACCCAAATGTCTGCGATAAATAAAAAGATAATGGTTCACACTGAACGCCTTCAAAATCTGATTATGTATGCAAAACAGAAAGACCTCTGAAATTGATATGATTCACCAAGAAAGTGTTGCACAGATTTCAGCTTCAATGACTGTTTTACTCATAGCATAAACCACGTACCCACATATGTATTGGTTGGACTTAATAGTAATCTTGGTGTTGAGTGTGGGGCACGAGGATTGTAGAATGTCGGGGTTGGTCTGGTGATGAGTAATGGTGTCAGCTGATAGGAGCCATTGGATGGCCTGTTCCCAGTATGTCCTGAAGTCATGAAATAAAAGAGGATATTTACTTCTGCTTGTCGAGAATTCTTTTTAGTGGCAACGGATGTCCACAGGATGGAACCTGCGTGCACTACATACGTCTCAAGCTCCTTCTTTCTGATGTCGTTTCCTGTGTCAGGAGCTTGTCAGGTAGTGTATGTAGTGCTAACATTGCACTTCTCAAAATTGTCTCAATTCAATTCTGCTACTGGCTGTGCCGTTCCTGTGCTTTTTGGAATTGGTTAATATGCGCAGACGAGTCAGTTAAACCCTTGCATTTTGAAATTGGCCAATATGTGTGGATCGATTAGTGAAGCACACATGTACTGTTGCAGTGGCCATCACTCTTTGGGCACAACATGAAACGCAATGACTGTTCTGCACACGTGTACATAGACAGCATTCATTTTTCTATGGGCCATAATGTCACTGAATGGCTCAGGAAAATACAAAAAAGCAAGTCTTGAATGTGCAGATCTACAGTTGCCATTATTCTGCTGAACTAATCTTTGGGCACAACAACATGCATTCTACAAGGAGAGTTTCTTTGAGGCATAATTCATGGAGTGCCATTGCAACAGTCAGCTGCTCCATGCATCGGTAATGTGCACACAACTCTAAAGTGTAAGACGCACCTTTGGTATTTGTATTTGTTTTCGTAATCTGTTTTTGGGGTCAAATAAGTACACAATATATTCTCAGTTCTACTCAGTAAGCAATAATTGCACCTTCATCTTTTGTGCTTCAAATTATGATTGGAAACAATGGGAAGAAATCTTTAAGCTTCATTTTGATGACATTGATGGAGACTCTTTCACTCAATTTCAAAACATCATTTAGGACCAGAAGGTTGTAAAATATTGATGCTCACTCCTAAGGAAACTGTCTTAGGGGAAAGTGACAATACAGATGAATATGTTTCACCACTTAAATCACTTGACACAAGATCCAAAGCAAGAATAAATATAATGAGGGAAAGGCACACACTTTATAGGAGAGTATAACTGCCTAGAGCAACCATAGTTAGTTTTCTAGAAGCATTAAGAATGCTTGCCATTTAATGTACATATAAGAATTTGAAGATCAAATGATTAGAGATAGGATTGTTGAAAAAAAGTTAATAATATGAAAATTCAAAAAGCACTACCCCCACTATTTAACTTTAGCAAAGGCCATGGATATTTCCTCCAGCTTTGAAAGTATCACATCTTTTATAGAGTTACAGTCTATAGATAGTAAGAGTTTTGGCTGTAAAAAAGTGGTCCAAAAGTTGATAAAAAACAGAAGTCTAGCAAAGTCAGGGTTATAGAGTGTTACAGATGTAGTAGTTAATCGCATTTTGGGAATGGCCAACGTTGTCCCGCTGATGATTGCATATGTTCTAAATGGTAAAAAAAGAGCACTTTGCTAAGGTTTTCAGGTCCTCATCAAAACCAAACAAAATTCACAAGACTGGTACACTTGTGAGTGGGGATTTGAGTTCGAGCATCGATCAATCAAACAATCAATCTGCAATTTGTAGAGTGCGCTACTCACCACTAGGGTCTTAAGGCGCTGAGGGGGGGCAGGGGAGGTGCTACTTCTGGGACAGCCAGGTCTTGAGGCGTTTCCTGAAGGTCAGCAGGTCCTGGGAAGGGAGTTCCACACTTGGCGGTGAGGTGGGAGAACGATCTGCCCACGGCTGTAGTATGGTGGATGCGAGGAATGGTGGTGAGGGCGAGGCTGGCGAAGCGGAGTTGATGGTTGGGAATGTAGAAGGTGAGTCGCTCGTTGAGGTAGGCAGGGCTAGCATTGTGGAGTGCTTTGTGAGCGTGGGTGAGGAGCTTGAAGGTGATCCTCTTGTTGACGGGTAGCCAGTGTAGATCTCTCAGGTGGGCTGAGATGTGGTTGCGGCGTGGGATGTCGAGGATGAGGCGTGCGGGGCGTTCTGTATACTGTGGCCGTGGTTCTCGCGTAGAGAGCGTTGCCGTAGTCCAGTCTGCTGCTGACGAGGGCCTGGGTGACCGTCATGGTTTCAGTGGGGATCCACCTGAAGATCTTGCAGAGCATGCGGAGGGTGTTGAAGCAGGTAGATGAGACGGCGTTGACTTGCTTGGTCATGGTGAGCGATGAGTCCAGGATGAAACCTAGGTTGCGTGCGTGGGTGGTGGGTGTTGGTGCGATTCCTAGGGTGGCCGGCCACCAGGAGTCGTCCCAGGCGGAGGGGTTGGTGCAGAGGATGAGGATCTCTGTCTTGTCTGAGTTCATTTTCAGGTGGCTGTTCACCAACCAGTTGGCGATGGCCTTAATATCGTCATGGAGGTTGATTTTGGCAGTGGCGGGGTCCTTGGTGAGTGAGAGGATCAGCTGGGTGTCATCGGCGTAGGACATGATGTTGAGATTGTGCGATCGGACAATGTTGGTGAGCGGTGCCATGTAGGTGTTGAAAAGGGTCGGGCTGAGTGAGGTTCCTTGGTCCTGGTGGCTTCAGAAAGGAAGGGAGGGAGGCAGACTTTTTGGGTTCTGCCGGAGAGGAAGGAGGTGCTCCATTTCAGGGCTTTGTGGCAGATTCCTGCATCGTGAAGGCATGTGCAAAGGGTGTGGTGGCAGACGATGTTGAAGGCAGCCGAAAGGTCTAGGAGGATGAGGGCCGCAGTTTCTCCTTTGTCGAGCATGGTCCTGATGTCGTCAGTTGCGGCGATGAGGGCAGTCTCGGTGCTGTGGTTGCTACGGAAACCGGATTGAGAAGTGTCCAGCGTGTTGTTGTCTTCAAGGAAGCAGGACAATCTTCTCGATGACCTTCGCCGGGAAGGGGAGGAGGGAGATGGGCAGGTAGTTCTTGAGATCTCTTGGGTTTCTTTAGCAGGGCGTTGACTTCGGCGTGCTTCTAGCATTCTAGGAAGGTGGCAGTCTCGAAGGAGCTATTGACGATCATTCGGAGATGGGGGGCGATGATGGAGCTTGCTTTGTTGAAGACATGATGGAGGCAGGGGTCGGAGGGAAACACCGAGTGGATGGTGCTCATGGTTTTGATGTATTCCTCGTCGGTGATGTGGTTCCAGGAGAGCAGTAGGTTGGTGTGGCTGGGGTCTGGTGAGTTGGGGTTTGTAATGACAGTGGATGTCGTGGGGGTCGAGGTGTTGAAGCTGTCGTGGATGTCCGTGATCTTTCGGTGAAAGAAGGTGGAGAGGGAGTCGCAGGGGTCTTGCAAAGGTGGGGTGTCGTTGGAGCAGCACCTGGGGTTGGCGAGTTGCTTAATGATGTTGAATAGCTCTTTGGTGTTGTGAGCGTTGTTGTTGATGCGTTCCTTGTAGAAGGATCTCTTGGTGGTCCGGATAAGCTGGTGGTGCTTGCGGATGGCGTTCTTGAGGGCAGTGTGGTTGCTCTCTGTTTGTTCGTGGCACCACTTCTTCTCGAGTTTTTGGCACTCCCGCTTGGAGGCCTGAAGGTCGGTGGTGAACAAGATGGCCTTAATGCTGGTTTGGTTGTTGGAGGGTTTCTTGATCGGGACGAGGGTGTTGGTGCAGGCGTCTATCCATTGTCTGAAGTTGAGGGCGGCTGTGTTGGGGTCTGTGGTGATGGGTGGCAGTGCTTGGGCGAGGGTGGAGATCCGTTGGTCTTCAGTGATCTTGTTCCAGCTGCGGCGGGGAATCTGTTGTGGGTGATGGTGGGTTTCTTGAAAGTGAAGTGCAGTGGTCGGTCCAGTGGAGTTCGGTGGTGTGGCTGAAGGTGATGTGGCTGCTGGCGGAGAAGACGGGGTCGAGCGTGTGGCTGGTGGAATGGGTGTGTGTTGTGATGAGTTGTTTGAGATTGAGGTTGGCGAGGTTGGCAAGCAGGGCGGTGGAATTGCTGTCATTGGCGTTCTCGAGGTGAAAGTTCAGGTCACTGAGGAGGATGTAGTCAGTAGAAGCAAGAGCGTGATCGCTGATTACGTTGGTAAAGGAGTCACTAAACTGTGGCCTGGGTCCAGAGGGTCTGTAGACGAGAGTTCCTCTGAGGGCGGTGTTGGCGTTGATGTGAATCTGGAAATGTAAGTGTTTGGCGGCGTCGAGGATGTCTTCGGTGCTGGTCAAGATTCTGATGGTGTTCTGGTGGACTATGGCGTCCTTCCTCCCGGTTGGTTGGTGCGGTCTCTGTGGGTGATCTTATAGCTGTCTTGGATGGCTATGGCGATGTCTGGTTCCAAGGATGGGTTCATCCAGGTTTCGATAAGGAAGGAGACATCCTGGGATGATGAGATGAGTAGGTCTCAAAGTTCTACGGCATGTTTGTTGAAGGAGCGGGTGTTGAGGAGTATGCAACTGAGGTGGTTGTGTATAGTCCTGGTGGGATGTTCGGCGGCACGGGGCTGCTGAAGCTGCAGTTTCAGCAGGAGAAGGGTCTGTGGGTGAGCTTCGAGGTGGCTTGGAAGCAGGTGGCTGAACGGGCAGTGTTGAGGGCGTACAGGGCGTTGGCACTGTAGCAGCGTCGGGCGGTGTGGGGATTGCATGGGCCAGGGGGTCTGATGCTAGGCGCGGTTAAGGTGCGGACACCTCTGGAGCACCAGCGGTGCGCCCCATGGGCGCGGCCGCCATTAAGAAGCAGAGATGGGAGGGAGGAGCAGCTGGGAGGCGGGAGTGGTGGGTGAATGGGGGTGCTAGTGGGTGGGGCCACAGGGGATTCTGCGGCAGGAGTATGGAAGGGGGGAGCGGACAGCAGAGCATGAAAGCTGGGGAATTAAAAAAAAATGTCTAAAAGAGGAGAAAAGCGGCTAAAATGTCTAAAAAGTCTTTAAGAAAAAAGGAGGGAAAGGCAGAAAAAGGAGACAGAAAGTGGTGGAAAAAATACAAGATAAACAGACAGTCACAAGACAGACCCACAATACTTACGGAACCACTAGACACCAGGGATGAGGCACAGGCGTGAGCCTGCGGGTGGTGGAGGGCCTCGAACTCGCAGCAGCAGCGAAGTCAGGGTAGAGGGTACGGACGCAGTCAGGTGGAGCTGCGCGGCATGTGGAGCGAATCCCGACCTTAAAACAGGTCAGGTGTCACTCTCTGCACGGCGCCGTGGCCACCATTAAGGAGGGGAGGTGGGAGGCAGGAGCAGCTGGGAGGCGGGAGCGGTGGGCGAATGAGGGCATAAGGGGGGCGAGGCAGCAGGGGACGCAGCAGCAGGATCTTGGAATGGGGAGAGGGCAGCAGAGTGCGAAAGCTGGAGAATGCAAAAAAACAGCTAAAAGAGAAAAGCAGCTAAAACGGCTAAAATGGCTTTAAGAAAAAAGGAGAGAAAGGCAGAAAAAGGAGACAGAAAGTGGTGAAAAAATACAAGATAAACAGACAAACACAAGACATACACACAATACTTACGGCACCACTAGACACCAGGGATGAGGCACAGGCGTGAGCCTGCGGGTGGTGTATGGCCTCAAACTTGAAGCAGCAGCGTGGGAGGGGCAGCCACGTGCAGCTATGTGGCGTGTGGAGCGAATCCCAACCTTGAAACAGGTCAGGGGTCACTCAGGGAGCATCAGTAGGAATGAGATAATCTTATTGGTTCATAATGACAAGGTCTCTCAGGAAAAACACTTAGGGACTCATTACGGCTTTTGCGGGTGGCGGAGGCTGCCCACCAAAGTCCTGCATCAGGATGACTGCCTATGCAGCCGTCCCTCTGTGGGCCCTATTACGAGTTTCCCACTGGGCCAGTGGGTAGAAACAGCATTTCCACCCACAGGCCCAGCGGGAAACTCACCACAACATTGATGCTGGATCGTAATCGAGCCGGCAGCAATGTTGTGGTGCGTTAGGTGTTACAGCACCCGTCGTGCTTTTCACTGCCCATAATGCAGGCAGTCAAAAGCGCGATAGCACTGTCCATGGCAGCCTCTGCACTGCCCATTCCACGTGCCCTGATGGATTACGACCGCCGAGACTGCCAGGCTGTCAACTGGCAGCACCCTGGCAGTGCCGGCGGTCGGACCATGGTAGCTCCACCATGGTCGTAATATGGCAGTCGGACCACCACAACAAGTGTGGCGGTCTTAAGACTACCACACTCATAATGAAGGCTTCAGTGCTAACAATGGCTAAGGAAGTTAAGAGACAACTGTTTTGTTAGATACACACCAATAATGTCAATGCAAGAGCAATGGCTGATTCAGGATCACCTTATACCCTCTCAGCAGAATAAGTATGTGCCACACAATTTCATGATATGGTAGTGAGAAAGTTTTTGTTCATCCTGTGGGTTATGGTAGAAAGCCCATTAATGTGTCAGCAGAATTTGATGCAAAGTTTGTGTTTAAGGATAGTTTTGCTTCTAGTGTTGTGTATGTTGCCAAAGATGATTCCTTCTTCTTGGAATGGCAAGATCAAAAGAATTTGGAAATTATATTAGAACATACAATGCAGAAAAAGTGCTGTTGAGAAAGGAGTATATGTCAATGTACTCAGTGTATAATGCTCAATGGGTAAATGTGTTTCCCGACGTATGTCAGGATAAGTTGAGATTAGTAAAAGGCTTTCTCCATAAATTCACCTCAAGGAAAATTCCCAACCTGTAGCCCATAAAATGAGGAGGGTGCCTTTGGCTCTGCAGTCTGAATTGATATATGAGTTAGAAATGTTGTTTAAACAGGTGGTTCAGATTGTTTATTGTTAGACTTTTCATCCTTGGCGTGGTTTCCCTTAACTTTTTGCCTCTGTTCCTCAGGTTGTTAATGTGTGCTGGACTCTGTTTTTACTGCTTTTGTTAGTCTGGGCACTTTACCACTGCTAACCAGTGCTAACGTGCAAGTGCTCCTATACAAAATGTGTATGTAATTGGTTTATCCATGATTGGCATATTTGATTTACTAATAAGTCCCTAGTAAAGTGCACTAGAGGTGCCCAGGGCCTGTATATCAAATGCTACTAGTGGGCCTCCAACACTGGTTGTGCCACCCACATAAGTAGCTCTGTAATCATGTCTCAGACCTGCCACTGCAGTGTCTGTGTGAGCAGTTGTTAACTGCAAATTCGACTTGGCAAGTGTACCCACTTGCCAGGTCTAAACCTTCCCTTTTCTTACATTTCAGACACCCCTAAGGTAGGCCCCAGGTAGCCCCAAAGGCAGGGTGCAGTGTATAGTTAAGGTCGACATATAGTAATGGGTTTTATATGTCCTGACAGTTTTTCACTGTTTCAAGGCTTGTCCCTCTCATTGGTTAACATGAGGGCTACCTTTAAATATGATTAAAGTGTAGATTCCCTTTGGGAGCAGATAGATATGTGGAGTTTGGGGTCTCTGAGCTCACAATTTAAAAATCAATCTTTTAGTAAAGTTGATTTTAAGATTGTGTGTTTGAAAATGCCACTTTTAGAAAATTAGCATTTTCTTCCTTAAACCATTTTTGTGACTCTGCTTTTTTGTGGATTCCCTGTCTGGGTCAGTTTGACAGTTGGGCTGGTTGCACCTCTCACTAGACAGTGACACAAAGGGAGCTGGGGTGTAGTCTGCACTTCCTGATGAGCCATCTGTTCTAGGAGGGAGGGGATGAGTGGTCACTTACACCTGAAAGGGTTGTGCCTGCCCTCACACAATATAGTTTCCAACCCCCTGGTGTGTGTCTGGGGCCTGGCCTGGGCAAGGCAGGATTTCACAAACAAGAGAGACTTTGCTTTGAAGTAAGCCTACTTAAAAAGGGCAAAATGGGTATAAGAAGGGCACCCAAAAACCATAGACTTTAGAACACTTCTGGAAACAAAGAGGAACCTCTGCCTGGAGAAGAGCTAAAGAGCTGAGGAAGAAGAGCTGCCCTGTCTGTGACTGTGCTTGGTGGAGCTATCCTGCAGTTGCTACTTCTGCCTGTGCTAGAGGACAAAGACTGGACTTTGTGTTGCCTTCATTCTTGTGAAGAACTCTTCAAGGGCTTGATTTAGAGCTTGCCTCCTGTTGTTTGAAGTCTCAGGGACAGCAAAGACCTCTCTCTGCCAACACCTGGAGCCTCTGCCAAGACTCCTACTCTGTCAAGTGATGCGGATCCAGTTCCTGGAACTCTGAAAGGAGAAGCTGGCAGCCCAAGAGTGATAAATCCACGCACCGACTGGCGTGCTGTGAAAAGATCGATGCAACTCTGATCTGTGCCTGAAAAATCAACGCGCTTTCGGCTTTGCAGCTGAAAATCGATGCTCGTCTGCAATGCGACAAGGAGATCGGCGGCCGCAGCTGGAGAAATGGTGCACAGAATCGCTGATGGATGTTGGTGAGATCGCGACCCGCACTGTGTGGTTTTCAGATCATCGTGTGGCAGGATTCCGAGGCAAACATCGTTGGGCGTGCAAAAACTACACAAGGCCTGCCCGGATCTGAGAGAGCGGCTCGAATTGGCGCATTGCTCTCCTTCGGAGAGAAGGAATGATGCATTCCATCTCGACTGAAAGAGAAACGACGCAAGGTCTCACTCGTGAGTGATATTGACGTATCACAAGCCCTTTTTGACTCACACTCGCACATGCACGGTTATGTTTGAAGGACCCAGGTAAATTTTCTTGCTAATAGCGTTAGCGTTGTGTTTAAAATTACTTGAAGACTCTTTTTGGTTTTTAATTGATAACTTGACTTGTGTATTGTGGATTTTTGTCATTTTGGTCTTGTTTTTTTAGATACATATTTGCTATTTGTTTAAACCTGTGGTGTGTCAATTTGTAGTGTTTTCATTGAATTACTGTGTGTGTTGGTACAAATACTTTACACCTAGCACTCTGAAGTTAAGCCTGCCTGATCGTGCCAAGCTACCAAGGGGTTAAGCAGGGGCTAGCTGAGGGTGATTCTCTTTTATCCTCACTAGAGTGAGGGTCCTTGCTTGGACAGGGGGTAACCTGACTGGCAACCAAAGACCCTATTTCTAACAGTTATTTAGATGGTTTTGGCATGCAAGACTAATGGGTTGTTAAGAATGTGTATGGATTTACTTGACCTGAATTAAAAGATTTGGATAGATCACCTTTGTTTACCCAACATTACAGAGAGGCTTAGCACCTTGAAGAGGAGCACATTTTTCACACTGTTAGATTTGCATTCTGCTTACCATCAAATTAATTTGCATTCTGATTCAAAACATATCACATCATTCATCACTCCAGATATTGCATATTGGTTTAAGTGTATGCCCTTTGGTTAAACTTCAATGGCCTTTATGTTTCAAAGAATATTTGAAGGGCTGCTCAAAAACACAGACATTTCAAGATGATATGTTAGTTTTTAGGGCTACTAAGAAAGAACATGATGAGATGGTATAGATGGTTTTGAACATACTGAAAGTAAAAGGGGACAAGAGTAAAACTGGTGCTCAAAGTGTGTACCTTGTTGGTTATAAGTGGTCTGCTGATGGGTTTGAATCCAAAGGTAAGGAAGAGGTTGTTGGATTTGCCACATAAAGTCAATGGGGAGCTGAGCCCTCTTATTCAACGTTTAATAGAGACACATTAGTGTACCATTGGGGTATGACTCACTTTAAGACATATTTGTAGGTTACCAGGTTTGTAGTTTGTGTTGATCACAAATCCCTGATTGATTTTATCACCACCAAGGGTGCTGCTAGATCAATTCCCAAGATAGCCAAGTGGCAATACAGATTGTATTGATTTGATTGTGTGTTGGAGTTATGAAGATGTTGTTGGATTGTCTTTCCCGTCTTCTTAGGAAACAAATAGATGATGATAAACGCAGATAAATTAATGACATTATAAATATGTGCATGGTTGACTGTCAAACTGAAGGGGCTTTTCCATACGAGGAGTGGTTGAGTACAATGAATTCTGATTAAATTCTGGGTAAAGTGAAGCAATATACTGTGCACGGTTGGCTTGAGCACAAAAGTGTTGATGATGAAGCAGCTAATTTTTGGCATGGAAAGGAAGAAGTTTCAGTTAATAATAACTTGCTTTATTGGTCAGAATTGTTAGTGGTTCCATCGGGATTGGTGGGAAAACTGTTATCCCTGACACATGAGGGACATAGTGGAATGAGAGTAAAGAAGAGGAGATTGCTAGAGAATTTCTGGTGGCCGGGTTTGGACAAATATGTGGAGTGTTTTGTATCTGATTGTGTGAATTGTGTCAAGAGTGGTAAGTCTCAAGCAACAGTTCTCAGTCCCATAGAGTCAGTATTATCTCCAGAGAGAGCGTAGTATAAGTTAGGCATTGATGTGATTGATCCCATAAACATGAGGGATGAAGTCATTAGGTTATCAGGAGCCCAGTGAACACAGTCAAGCACACTGACATCAGCAGAAAAAGGGGGTAACCATGCCAAGAAAGAGGGTGCTTTCCTACAGTCAACCAGATATGAGCTGCCACATTGCCTCACAGCAAAAGAGATCACCCAAAAACACCACAGACTGCCAGACCTTGCAGGTGGAATGGAGGCTCTACCCCACACTCAGGAGACTGCCTAGCCAAACGGAGGAAATGCTCTGCATGATGGAAGATGAACCACTGGGCAAAGGTCGGTCGCTGAACACCCTCATCACAAGAGATCAGAATGAAAACAGCCAACTTAGTGGACACAGAATCCATGGTCAAGGATGATGACAACAGAAGGAACCATCCATGTCATACGTATTGCAGAAGCATATTGTGGAGCCAGTCTAGGGCTGAATCCGTTGCGCCCCCCTAGGGCCAGATTACCATTGACGGGCAACCACTATTGCCACTCATAGACCTAGGGGCATCAATCAATGTCTTGCCCCTGTTGCTACACAAGGATATGGCTTTCCTAACAGTGCTTCGCCCACCACCACCAGGGTGTGCACCTATGGCTCCTCCACCTCTCTCCTGTTTGCAAACGTGTTCATCACCACAATCAGCCACCAAGGGCAGGTCACCAAAGTGAAAGTCTATGTCACAAAAGGAAGGCCAGACATGCCACTCAGTTACCACACAGTCGCAAACCAGCAGCTAGTCCAGCTCGCACTTGGGTTCCAAGTCAGTGCTGTCAACTCACTCCTACTTGAATTTGAACACCTCTTCGAACCCATCAGATGTCTCAAAGACCGAGTATTCCATCTGCACACCAACTAATTGGTGGAACCAGGTGCACCATGACACTGAGGGGTGGTGTTTCACCTTTGTCCTAAGGTGGAGCTTCTAAAAGTGGAGGTAGCAGGCATTATTGAAAAAGCAAAAGGACCAACACTCTGGGTATAAGTAGAAGCATGCAACTCAAAGCAGCTAGGATAAGTATGCATATGTGTCACATGAGGATCCCAAATACCACAATCAAGAGAGAGCACCACTTGAAACCAACTGTGTATGGCATTGTAGGAAAGCTCTCTGGCTCTCAGTGGTTCACTAAAATGGACCAATAGTCTGTCTACCACCAGATCCTCTTAGCACTTGAGTCGTGGCATGTTACCACATACAAGCACCTCAACTTTGGCCTATGTAGTGGAGCCGAGGTGTTTCAAGGTATCAACAGGGGATTGCTGGCTGGCCTCACTGGACTTTTTAATGTCAGTGATGACATTTTAGTCCATTGACCTACTCTAGAGGAACATCTTCACAGACTGCTTTCAGTATTCCACCAGCTAGAAAGCTGTGGCCTTAATTTGCACAAAGAGAAGTGTGCATTCCTGAAAGAAGAGATATACTTTTTGGGTGCTGCTTCTACGCAAAAGGGATCACACCCAACCTAGCCACAGTCCATGATATTCAGACCACACTAGCACCCTCCACAGTCACCAGAGTGAGAAGCTTTTTGAGAATGGTCACCTCCTGTGGCTGCTTTATGCAGAACCTGACCTAACTCACTGGACCACTATGTGATTTCACCAAGGCATCAACTCCCTGGCATTGGGGTCCTGAACAAGCGAAAGAATTCCAGGGCACAAAGCAGGCTCTGTTTGAAAACACCACCCTTGTGTACTTTGACCCCAGCAAGGCCACTGAGTTAGCAGTAGACGGCAGTCCCACTCATCTCAGAGCTGTCCCATTCCAACAGTGAGACAATGGGCTCTTGTTGCTTATGCCAGCTGTGTCCTAACCCACATAGAGCAGCGGTACTCACATATCAAAAAGGAGACCATAGTGATTAATTGGGGTTGTAGACATTTCCACATCTTCCTAAATGGACACTCTTTCACACTCAGTACAGGTTACACTCTCTTGATCCCATTGCTCGAGGGGTCACCCTTAAAACCTCTGCTGCTGATCAAGAAGTGGATACTTCAATTACAGGAATACCATGCCTCACTTCTGTTAGCGCGTCTGACCTTAATAAGTAAAATTACATGGGGACGGGAATAGGTAGATGAACCTTTTGGCTCGCAATTAAGATGTTCTTACCATAGATCCAGTACATAATCAATAATCAATACACTTTAATCAACAATCATTAGTAATCAATAAAATCAATAAACAATGGAGTTAGTAATTATCATGCATCATGACCTTTCAGTCATGAATAACCACACCTTTGGTGAAGTTTAGAATGTTTATTTCCCTATATTTACAATGGTAAGGTCATGTAGATTAATCACAAAATCAAATGAAGCACAGACAGAAACAACACTGGTTGTCCAAAACGGCAGAAGAAACGTAACCTAATCAAAGCTTGAACTACAACACATTCTTAGGTTATGGTGCATATCAATAGTAAAGTCCGCTACATCAACGAAATGAAGTACATTGAGTTTAGCAGAGAAATCCACCAAGCATGAGTCCCTGTTATCATAACTCATTAGTGAGAATCCTTAACTAACATCAAATTAGTATCAGCATGTTGGGCTTCATCCAAAAGCAAGTTAGTAACACAAATTTGCAAAAATGTCTAACTATGGTTCTATCAAAACAGTGCAGTTGATACCTAGAAAGGAAAAACAAATATGCATGGTAATCATAGTTCAGAATATACCTATGCTCAGGATGGATCAGCAAAGCAGAATCAGTCTTCATCCTCAGGACATCAGTCGATCAGCAAAGCATCAGAATTTTAAAAAAGGCAAAGTCATTAAGCATTAAAGTTAGGCACGTCTCTGGTAAAGACGCCTAAGAAAGTAATAACCTTTCGGTCAGGAAAATATGGGCAGAATCACTTTCTTCTCTCTGTGCAGTGTTGTTATATTAAAGTTACCTAAACTATCCCCTAAATCCCTATTGGTAATTTGATCGTATTTGTGCACTCTGTCCAATAAAGCTAAAATCTCAAATCTATGAATTCTAATATTTCTCTGTTCCCATATTGTTTATTGGTTCATATTGTGATGTCCTCATCATCTGGCTTGTCAGGTAACAATATTGTTTCAGCTTCTACTCTAGTCATTATCTGCATTGTTCTTGTCCTGGGAAAGTTAGTCTCACACATATTACACATAAAATGTTGTATTAGAAAGAACATCATCTCCTAGCAGTCGGTTCTCATGAAAAGCTTCCGTTATGAGCACATTTAAACAATACAATAGACATTCACAGTATAAGTCACTTGGTCAGCATTTTTATTAAATGCTATTAAATGCTAAGAAATTCAGCTTTTACACGAGGCCTGGCAAATAGGCCAAGACACTCGCTAAGTTAAGGCCTACAATTAATAAAACTAAAGCATACTTCATAAACCTTAAAATGACATATTACTGCATTAGTCTAATATATATTTAATATTTCATACTATTTAATCATTGATTAGTACACGTCGTTAACACTGGTGGCCATTCATCGTGATTTTCAAATCTGTGCATTTTGTTTCTACAATATTACTTTTTCTACATAAACTTATTATTCAAAATACATACACACTATTTAATAATTTGTATTAAAACTCTTGCACTAGCACTTCCCAGCATCAACTCAGGGGTGATAACCCAGCAGACTACTTATTAAAACACGCACTCTCTGGCATGCCTCATGAAGAGCAAGAGGCAGAAGACACAAAAGAGTATGTGAGAATGATAATGGAACAGTCACACCCCATTCCCATATCTCTAGCGAACATTGTGGAAGCCAGTCAAGCAGACAATTGTCTCCAGCAGGCCACAGAGGCAACCCAGCCAGAAAGGTGGGATACTACCATTATGGCATTGACTTGAAAGACAGCGAAAGCCAATATCAGGCTAAGGTTGCTGCATCATGCGAGAGATGAGATCACCATCTTAGCAGACAGGCGCCTACTCAGGGGACCTCAGCTCATCATGCCAGCCAGTCTGACTCAGCAAATGGTAAACCTGGCCCATGGGTCCCACCAAGGAGTTGTCAAGCTGAAAAATAAGTTGAGGAGCAATGTGTGGTTCCCAAGCCTGGACAATAAAGTTGAACGGACAGTCCAGTAATGTGACCTTTGCCAGGTCACCGGTTGAAGCAGCCCCCCATCCCCGGTCATCATAGAACAGCTACCTGAAATTCTATTATACAGTGCTAGGACAGGTTTTTGAAGCCTCTTGCTAGTAATAATCAATGAATTTTCAGAATATGCAGAGGTAGAGATCATGAAGAGCACCTCCGCTGAAGAGAGGATTCCAAAGCTGGAGAACATCATGACCACCCACAGCCTCATAAAGGAACTCCGCACAAATTGCAGACTGATTTTCAAAGGCTAAGACCTCCCCAACTACCTGATGTCTAGAGGAACTAAGCACTGCTGAATTACCCAGGCTATCCTCGACCCAACTGCAAAGTCAAAAGCTTCATGAGAACCATTACAAAAGCCAATTGCATAGCACAGGCATGAACAACAGTAAGTAGGAAAAGCAATACACACGTTATTGAAGGACTATGGCCTGACTACACATACCACCACCAGAGCAGGACCCAAGAGCCTGTGTTTCAGGGAACGAGATGAGGACATCAACCCGCATGATTGGATGTGGGAGCAAGCCTTAGTGCTGCCCAGTAAAGCTCATAATTGCCGGGAGGAACAGAACTGCCGAGCTTCCCAATGCAGGTAAGCTAAGGCCCTAAGAGTCTCCATCAGGGACTGGGTCCTAGTGAAAGATTGACCTCCAGGGAGTAAATTCTTACTCTTGTTTTCAGCATCACCCAGGAATAGCACTAAAATCCAAGGGACCATGGTATCAGCCTCCAGAGACTGAGAAATAGTCACTCAAGATGCTACATATTTTAAACAGTTCAAAGGAGTCCCAGAGATCAATCTTATCCAATAGATGAGCATGCATCAGAGAAGATGGGTGACCTGGAGGTGGCTGATCTACCCCTACCTTGTCCTGCAATATCCCCAATTGGTCCCTGGACCGACCATGTTGTCAGCCCAACAAGAGTAAGAGCATACTGACAAACTCTACCCCGAACAAGGTGGAAGGTGTCAGGGTCTCCCAAGATACAATCTAAAACTGAATCTGACTCCATTCCAACAATTTCAGGACTATGTGATGGACTAGCAAAGGTGTGGACAGTTTTGCCAGAGCGATCCAGATATCAAAATTCTAGTATCCTTTGTCCCATTTGGGTCATGTTTCCAGTGTGTGTACTACCATCAATAGGGATGTTTTGTTTTGACTGTTCATATTTTTATTTCGTCACTTGTCTGTTTTTACTTGTTGCTTCTGTTGGTTATAATAAAGGAGGAATGTAATATTGCGAGCCATGAGGTGTGCCAGAGATGTAACGAAACTTGAGGGGGGCCCTCTGAATGTACCTTGAGGGCCCTCTCCTAGACTCAGTCAGAGGCCTGCAGCCCATGTGCAGTGTGCTGTGCTAAGAGGGCCCCCTGGAGCTTGAGGCCCCCTGCACCACAGGGGCAGTGGGGGCCTTTGTTATACCACAGAACTGCACCCCAGCTTCTAGAATATGTTTGGTTGGCCCCACGGTCATCTGATCGAGGGTTTAAATAAATATGCGGGATGCACGTTGGCAGTGCCCTGCCAAGCTGCAACCAGTGTGCACATCTCTTGCACATCACTTTTCATAAAGTCAGCGTGTGACCTGTGCACTGTGTTCTTAGCATTGCACAGTCATCCGCTGCCCAGAACACAACAGGGTGACTGATCCCGATGACAGCTTCATTTTACTATAAAGATGAAGGCTGAATGGGACATTTTA
The DNA here is from genome assembly GCF_031143425.1 of Pleurodeles waltl. Lineage (NCBI taxonomy): Eukaryota > Metazoa > Chordata > Amphibia > Caudata > Salamandridae > Pleurodeles > Pleurodeles waltl. The sequence continues at coordinate 786,685,681 of NC_090437.1, read as the reverse complement.
ATTGCAATAGCGCCCGTATACCTCTTGCGACCAATTGAACTACTTTCTTTCACACTCTTACGTGTCAGCAATAAACTGTCAATAATCCCCCAACATTCTAGGAATACAGCACACATACAAATGATAACAATGAATACCTTCTTTTTACACAACACCACCCCCTTAAAAACAAAGAAAAACAATCTCATTGTTTAAGAATTAGCCCTAAATACCTAAAGAGACAAAAACACAAAAATAATATCTGCTTGCAACCTTCAACAATAAAGTCCTTCAACCATTTAGGTGATTTATTAACCCTTTTCTCTGCTGTACTCTCTTCAGCACTGGGTTGTGATTCCTTACCATCCTGAACAACCCCTGATTGACATTGCAATGCATTCGTAGTATTACTAGAATAGGAATTTGATACTTCAATAAAATCACATGACAAACTGGCACATCTACTATTGGACCCTCAGCCTTTTCCACTGCAATTTCCTGTATATCACAATCCATCAAAATGTCATTTATATACATCAAATCGAAACGTTTATCATTCACCTCTCCATCACTCCATCCATTCTTATTGCACAAAGCCACATGCTTGAGATTCCACACATTGGAATCACATTATTCAATAATTCTACCACTTCAGGTCATTAAAAGGTACTATCACCCTTTGGCACAAACCCTGGTTTACTTATGCAAACTTAATCTCATTATCAAAAAAGGTAGTGACCCAGTGACCTAATTCCTAGTGACCATATAAGCCCATGCAGATTTCAGCAGTCAGACCACCCAATCCTTTTTACTGGCACAAGCAGCTTAAATTACTTCTTAAATGACATGGTTGAATGTCTCAACCATTCCATTCCCACTTGGATTGTAAAGAGATTTGGGGGGTGATTCTAACTTCGGCGGGCGGCGGAGGCCGCCCGCCGAAGTTCCCCCACCAAAATACCGCTCCGCGGTCGAAAGACCGCTGAGGGTATTTTGGGATTTGCCCTGGGCTGGCGGGCGGCCGCCAAAAGGCCGCCCGCCAGCCCAGGGCAAATCAACCTTCCCACTAAGATGCCGGCTCAGAATTGAGCCGGCGGAGTGGGAAGGTGCGACGGGTGCAGTTGCACCCGTCGCGTATTTCAGTGTCTGCTAGGCAGACACTGAAATACTTTGTGGGGCCCTCTTACGGGGGCCCCGCGGCACCCCCTACCGCCATCCTGTTCCTGGCGGGCGAACCGCCAGGAACAGGATGGCGGTAGGGGGTGTCAGAATCCCCCATGGCGGCGCAGCAAGCTGCGCCGCCATGGGGGATTCTAAGGGCAGCGGTAAACCGGCGGGAGACCGCCGGTTTACCCTTTCTGACCGCGGCCAAACCGCCGCGGTCAGAATGCCCTGCGGGGCACCGCCGGTCTGTCGGCGATGCTCCCGCCGACCCTGGCCCCGGTGGTCTGAGACCGCCGGGGTTAGAATGAGGGCCTTGGTCTTTACTGTGGCACAAATCCTGTCACAATATTTCTTAAATGCAATAGAATGACACTCCGTTGTTAATCAAAGTTGTGGTGTGAACCGCTTTTTAAGCTAAAAACATGGCTAAAAAAATAAAACAGCATTAGTGTCTGCCTTCTGCACCACTTTGAATACTGGCCACCATGAGAAAAGATCCATAACCACAATCACATGCTCTTGTATTGGTCCAACTGGTCCCATGATGTAATTGCTATTGGTTCACATGGATTCTTTGGAGAATGACCTTCACTCAGAGAAGGCCAAGTATTTGTAAAGACTTGTCAGCTCTAGAGCATGCTATGCGTTTTCTGACCATGTGCTCACTTGCAGAATCCACTTCAAGGCAACAAAATAACTTTTTTACGAAAGACTTGGTATGTCCAGTGCCAAAATAGCCCTCATGACATCACTGCATGATGGTGTTCCAAAGATTCAGAGATCAATTCTCTCCCCTCTTAAAATCATGCCACCATCAAACGATAATTCAGCTCATACTACACAAAAGGGTTTCACCTTGTCTGACAACTTTATTTTGTTTGGCCCCTGACCAGCTATGAATGTAGCAACCTCTTGTAACAACATGCCATTCTTTTACTACTTCTCCAAAACTTCCTTCCTAACTGCCAGAACATCCGCCATTGTGTATTGAAGAAACATGACAAGTATTCCACTTCTCGTCCTCACGTTCTTCAAGTTTAGCTGGCATATTGGATACACAGGTGGTCATTCTGACCCTGGCGGTCTTTGACCGCCAGGGCGGAGGACCGCGGGAGCACCGCCGACAGGCCGGCGGTGCTCCAATGGGGATTCCGACCGCGGCGGTAAAGCCGCGGTCGGACCGGCACCACTGGCGGAGTCCCGCCAGTGTACCGCCGCCCCATTGAATCCTCCGCGGCGGCGCAGCTTGCTGCACCGCCGCGGGGATTCCGACCCCCCCTACCGCCATCCAGATCCCGGCGGTCGGACCGCCGAGATCCGGATGGCGGTAGGGGGGGGGTGCGGGGCCCCTGGGGGCCCCTGCAGTGCCCATGCCACTGGCATGGGCATTGCAGGGGCCCCCGTAAGAGGGCCCCTACATGTATTTCACTGTCTGCTGCGCAGACAGTGAAATACGCGACGGGTGCAACTGCACCCGTCGCACAGCTTCCACTCCGCCGGCTCGATTCCGAGCCGGCTTCATCGTGGAAGCCTCTTTCCCGCTGGGCTGGCTGGCGGTCTGAAGGCGACCGCCCGCCAGCCCAGCGGGAAAGTCAGAATTACCGCCGCGGTCTTTCGACCGCGGAACGGTAACCTGACGGCGGGACTTTGGCGGGCGGCCTCCGCCGCCCGCCAAGGTCAGAATGAGGGCCACAGTCTTCTATCACTTTATCCTTGCCTGGCATATAAGCAAATTTATAAACAAAATCCTGCATTCACAAAGAAATTTGAGCAGTCCTGGTTGAAGAACGTGTAATACCTTCTATAGTCAGCAATTTCATCAAGGGCTTATGGTCACAATGTATTATATTTGGTTTCCCCCACAGAAATGCCCTATAATGTTCTAGAGCCCAAGCACATGCTAACCTCTCTTTCTCAATAGTTTGATACATTTCCTCAGTAAGTGTCAATGAGCTTGTCACAAGAGCAATCAAACTTTCTTTCTCTTTTTTATCCGCTTTAGCATTGCCCTCAACCCCTTATTGCTTTCATTAGTAGTTATAACACAGTCTAAAGGAGGGTCAAAACTGTACAATTTAGTAGCTCTAGTGATGCCATCTTTTATATTAGAAAAAGCTTGCTAACATTGCTGTGACCACACAAATTTGCTGCCTTGTTACAACAGCTTCCTAATGTGATAACATGTCTCCACAAATTTGGGAATACATTTACCACAATACTGTGCCAGCCCAAGAAAAGATCTCACATCATCATTCAGATTTGGCTTGAACCAAAGGTGGTATTGGTTTATCTCCAAACTCATCTCTTTTCTCTGAAAATGTACATATTGTAAATTCCACTGCCAAATCCTTTGTTTCTAAAATTAATAGTGCTCTGGACAATTTAGTATCATGTTCTTCCTTCCTTACTTTTCCCAAACAAAAGAATATCATCTTGAAAGAGCATTAAACACCTTTCCTTACCCAACAAATTGAACATTAATGGCTGGAAAACAGCAGCAGCCAGTGCAAGTCTGAAAAGCATCCATTGAAATTGACAACAGCCGTCCGGGGTTATGAAAGCTCTGTACTTTCTTGAGTCAGGAATTAAAGAAACCTGGTGGTACATAGAGGAGAGGTCGATGGTTGAAAACTATTGGTCATCTTTGAGTCAGTATATTAAGCACCGGAAACCCAGCATCTCAGTATTCCTCACCACCAAAACCTTCTGTGCTTATGTCAGACTCCATTAATAATCCACCAATCATCCCAATAAAACTCTCCTTCCAAACACCCTCATTTAAAATAGTGTAGGAAGAACCTGAATCAGCATGCATGGTTAATCAAACACCACTTGTCATCCAGCATTTCAGTTTACCTTTACAAGCTGAGTCACTAACATCCAGAATTAACTTTTCTTTGATGTCTATAACAATGTTTCAATTGTCATCCTCCAAGTCCTGGTCCAATTCATCTTCCTCCCCAAACATATAGCTTTCATTTACGCACTTAAGACATGTTCACTTTCTGCATACTTCTGTGCAATAGCCTTTGATTCCACAATTGCTACATTTTAAATTTTAAGGTGGGGCAATTTTTGCTATGACAAGGTGATCCTTGCTATCATACCTATAACTTCAGGCCTTCTCTGCTCACTTTATTGTTATCCATACTCTATGGAAAACTACCCTTAGTGCCATAACTTTTAAACACTCTATTCACCGATACAGACTCTTTCTCATTTTGTTTCCATGCCACAGCACTCTTTTTCTGAAATCTCAGCTTTCCTTACTAGTGCTAAAATATTTTCCAATGGAGCATCCCCATTAGTCCATAACCTCTTCTGTATCACAGGGTTACTGGCATGCAGCATCACAACCTAATCCCTTATTATGTCATCCAGTAACACACCAAATATGCAATCACCTGTCAGCTTTTGCACATCTGCCACATGCTCATCCACTGCTTAAAATTTGCTTTATTTACATTAGAAAAGTCTGTATCTACTAATAACTATGCACACCTTAGGTGACAAAATGCTTATTCAAGTCATTCAAAAACCCTTATGGCACATACAACAGGTTTTTTTGTCACACAAGAATACATTTTTAAGTCAATAGAACACAGCGAATGTAACTAAATCCTCTTCTTTTTCACAGCTGACATCTCTCCAGCTTCATCAATAGCCTCACTATAGCTTCTAGAGTCCATTCCACCCATCTTAAAGGAGGTTTTGCGCCAGTTGACAAAAAAGACTGAGGTGGACTAATTGAAAAGCCTGGTTACTCATTTCAAAATTCACTAGTTCAGTGGTACCTTGCCACTGTCCAATCTTCAACATTCAAAATAGTACTCAGGTAACTAGGATCCAACACTTACCAACACGCGAGTAGTTGAAAGACACCAAGCAGTAATATCCAAACCATTCCAACCAAAAGACACAGTGGCTGGCTGCACTCCCTTTAAATCTTCATTGACACATGCAAGGCAATAATGTTGGTGCAGACGACATGCAGCATAGCTGTGCTCACAAGCCTTCATGCAATCCTTCATGCAGCAAGCATGGACAAATGGTTATGTTAAGGCAAAACATTTTATAACTACCAAGGATCGACATGTGTTGCCCTAGACACCGGCCTCAATATATAGCACATAACACAAAAGAATGGCAACAGCCGTACTCGATGATAACTCAACAAAAAAAGGTGGTTCACGTTGAAAATGGCAATACAAAATTAAAGGCAACAAGTGCACTTTAGGGAAATTGCTGCCAAATTGTAGAGATTACTTCCATCTGGTTTGGTGAAAAGTCTCTTTATTCCTTTAATCTACAGAGTTAACGTAAAACAATCCACACTAATCAGTGCCCGCAATAAACTACCCCTCAAGAACCCCCCAGGATTCTTCCCCTAACATTCTGGGAAAACAGAAAACAAACAAATGATAATAATACATGAACCATGTCAACCCATACAAGAGCCCAAAATACTTATGTCAATTAAAGTGACACAGTTCTGCTCTTTCACAGTGTAATAAAAAAGCAGGTCCCTTCAGCCCTGTCAAGCCACCCGGGATCAATGCCTGATGGATTGCTCCTGTCCAGGTCCTTTTCTTTGAACTGCAGAACCTGCAGTTGTGTTTATTCCATTATATAACAGGAACAGAAGTGCCAGCATTCAAAGAATAAAACCTAGACTGGACCAGTACATTACTTTTTTGATTTTGACTTTGACAATGTATGTTTGACCTTGTTTCCTTTTATCTTTGAGAGCGTGTAGGCCCACCTCTCTATTTGTTTCTGCTGCCGTACTGGAATGAGAAACTTCAGAACCAATGCTTCGGTGTGTCTTTTCATGCTTATCACAACAACTTGAAATTTATTTCTTCTAAACCTTTGCCCAAATGAAAGTTACATATGCTACTATGAATGTCATTTACAACACAGCCACTTAGAGGACTGAAAACCTTAAAGCAGGTGAAGATAGCAAAGAGCAGGGAATGGCAGCAGAGCTTAAAGAAAACAGATGCTCACATGAGTCACACAGTCCTATGTTGAAACCCATAGCATAGCCCAGCAAAGAGTGCCACGCCGACATTTAGGGGAATCCATGTCAGTGCCATATTGATGCTTCTTCTGTCTTACCTTTACCACAAAAGACAGATAGCTAGCTCTCTTCTAGAAATTGGGTCTCTAGTTGGCAGATGTATGTATCCTGTCCAAGTAGGGACCACACCCAAGTCAGGGTAAGTCAGATACACATCCTAAATTAACCTGTGCTCACCCTCTCATAGCTTGGCACAGAGCATTCAGGCTTAATATAGCAGGCAAAGTGTAAAACACTTAATTACAGTAGCACACTGACAGACACCACAAAAAGACTAAACGGTTAGAAAATTAGATAATATTCACTTGACCAAAATAAGAAAAATCCAATAAGTAAAATTTGAGATATGAATTTTTAAAGATTGAGGCCCTCATTATGACCCTGGTGGTCCATGGACTGCCAGGGCCTATGTGGCGGTCTCATTGCTGCAGCTCCGTCGGTGCAGACCTCCATATTATGACACTGATGATTTGTTCACTGCCAAGCCGCAGCGTCCACGCCCGTCCCACCGCTTTACCACGGCCCGCCGGGCTGGTGGTTTCCACCTGCAGCCCAACGGTCATCCGACTCCCACCAGGCTGCAGGTAGAAACGTCCAGCCTGGCGGTAAAGTGTGGGATGAGTGGGGACGCGGCGGTTTGGTAGTGGCCAAACCAGTGCTGTCTTAAAATGGCGGTCTGCACTGCCGGTCCCACGTGGTGAGACCACCACGGCGGCCCTGGCTGTCCATAGACCACGAGAGTCATAATGAGGGCCAATGTGTCAGTAATTTCACCACATGTCGGGCCCCCTGGAAGTGAAGGCGATGTGTACTCATCTGGCCATGCTCTGTGTCGCAGTCTATGAATCTTGTATCGTCAGGCAGCCTCTGCGTCACCATCAGGGGTGCAATGTGCTGATTTTTCTGCTGACTTCATGGTGATGCATCACTTTTTGCAGGTGTTAGCTGCAGAACCCAGTTTTGAGGCCCAGGACTGGAGAAGTGCACCTCAGGCAAAGGTAGGACTCACAGATGACAGAGTCCAGGAGCACCAGAAGAGTTGCATGCAGTCTTTGATGTCCTTGAGACTGCAGAAGAACAGGGGGAAAGCCAACAACCCCTTTGAGATTCTTGGGTTCAAAGATATTAGAGAGCGAGTCCAGTCCTTCTCAATGTAAGCAAGAAGCAGCAGGCCAACACCTCAAAGCAAGTAGCAAAGTGGCAGTCCCACCTAGAGTACACCAAGCAGAAGGCCAACACAGCTATTCAGTTGCAAAGTGGCAGTCCCTTCTGGCAGCATAGCAGTCCTTCCTCCTGACAGAGTACCATTGGTTCCACTAGAGATCTGATTTGCTGTGGTTTGGGGTCCAGTACTAATACCCAATGTGCCTTTGAAGTGGGAAAGACTTCAAAGGCCTTTGAAAATCACAAGGTCCCTGCCCTCCCATCACTGGCTCTAGACACTCTATTGGGGGTATGCAGCCCTTTGTGTGAGGAGAGGTACAGCCCTATTCAGAAGTAAGTTTAAACTCATTCCACCCATCTAGCCCTGGAAGGTTCATCAGCCTGTGGATTGGCCATCAGGATGCAAATGGCACACCTAAGCTCCCTTTTTTGTGACTGACTAAAGGGAATGCACAAACTTCGGCTGTCAGCATCCCCAAGAAGTGTTCAAAGACAGGCAGAGGCACAGAATGGTTAAAGTAAGAAAATGCCAACTTTCTAAATGTGTTGTTTTCAGACTTACAATTTAAAATCTGAATTCACTAGAAGTTGTCATATGAAACCGTGAGTCCAAAGACACCAAACTCTATATTTCTATGTTTTCTGAATTGAAATATACACATAAAAGATGCTTTAAGGTAATCCCAATGCTAGCTTATTGGTGAGATAGTCTTTTCCAATAGTGAAAAATGAAGTTAAGAGTTTTTCACTATCTGGACATGTTAAACCTATAAGTGCATGTCCAACTTTTTAAATACAATGCACCCTGCCCTTAGGGGTAAGTAGGGCCTACCTTAGGAGTGACCTACATGTAGTAAAAAGGAAGCTTTGGGCCTGGCAAGTGGGTGCACTTGCCAGGCCGAAATAGCAGTTTAACACTGCACAAAGAAGCTCTCCAGTTCCAGGCCTGTGACATGTTTGAAAGTCTACTGTAGTGGATGGCACAATCAGTGCTGCAGGCCCACTAGTAGCATTTACTTTACAGACCCAGGGCACTTTGCTAGGGACCTACAAGCCAATTTTGGAGAAGCCAATGTTACCATGTTTAGAGTACAAGGCATCTGCACTTTAGCACTGGTAAAGAATCCTAAAAGTCAATAAAAATAAAGTCATAAAAAGGAGGTCCGAGGCAAAAAGTTAGGGAAAACCATGCCAAGGATGCCAGGTCTAACACTCTCTCTTTGCCCATCACAGGAAAAACAAAGCTAATTTTTATCCCACTCATTTGCTTTAATTCCGATATATGTGTTAGTGTTATTTCCAAATGATCATCCTCATGTAGAAATGTTGTTTTACGTAGAGGCCAGAACATAATGTTTGGCTTTGTGTTCATGTTTTTGAATTACGTATCAATTGATAATTTGAGTATGTACATAGATTGTAATTGAGTTTGGTGACATTTGAATCTGACAAGTAAAAAAATTATTTGTTTGTATTTCAATATGCCAATATCATGAATATATTTCTTGAATACATTTGCCATGCTTGAATAACAGAATGAAACGTTCAGTTAAAAATAATTAGAGGTTAAAAGAAAAAAACAATGCATAGCGCAAGCACAGCTACAGCTTTCCACACAGCATTTCAAACAATGATAGCTAGCTCCAAGGTTCCATTTCCTGACCATTTGTGTGGCTATGGGACACAAAAGCTACGAACGACCTTTGTCTTGGAGTGACCAGCTGACCCCTAGCAACTGGTCCTGGACTGGACCCTGTTGATAGCTGCTTATCTTTTTAGTTCTTGAGTGGTGGCCCTTAAGTGCTGTCCTGTGAGGCATTGAACAGACAAAAAAATGATCCAGGAAGTCTTAAAAGTAAGTCTTAATAGCTAGAACATAGAACATTTTTTAACTTCTAGGAGCTTCAGAGGAGACCTCATGGCAAAAGTGTCTGTTGGACTTAGCCCTTTTTGGAGGATCATCCCCAAACTTTTTGCCTGCACTCTCCTGTTTTCTGAACCCATTTCTTTTTTGCTCACTTTACCAATGATAATGCTTTTGCTCTCTCCTTAAAACATGGTATAACATGCTTATAACCCATTGCCATATTTAATTTACATATAAGTACAAGTAAAGTGGTACCACCTGTGCCCTGGGCCTGTTTACTAAGTGCTAATAGTGGACCTGAAGCAGTGATTGTGCCATCCACTTAAGTAGCACTTTGAACTTGTTTTATGCCTGTTATCACAGCCTGTGTGTGTAGTTTTAACTATTATTTCTACCTGACAAAGCAAACCATTTGGCAAGCCCAAACCGTCCTTTTTAATGTATATAAGTCACCCCTAAGGTAGGCCCTGGAAAGCCCAGAGAGCAGGGTGAGGTGTATTTAAAAAGTTGAACATACAGTATACTTTCAGGTTTTACATGTCCTAGTAGTGAAAAACTCTTAAATTAGTCTTTCACTAGAAGGCCTACTTCTCCCATAGGTTAACATTGGAGTTCCCTTGTTACCTTTAATAATCTGTAATTTTCAGTTAGGACCAGGTAGGCAGGTCAGGTTTGGTCAAAACAATTATAGTTAAAAGCCCTATTTAATGGTAAAGTTGCATTTGTAAGCCATTATTCTGAAAATGGCACTTTTGGAAAGTTGGCATTTTCTTGTTGTAGTCATTTATTACCTGCAGCCTCATCCTGGGTCAGATGACTAGGTGTAGATGGCCGTTGGTCTTTGTGTGTTTCTCCCAAACAGGTAGACAATGGGGAGATAGGAGGTGGCAGGATAGGTCACTGAATTTATCGGGGGCTGTCACCTATCACAGTTGCACATCACAAAAGGTCTGCCTGAGCGCTCAAACCTAGAACTCATGACTAGGCTGTTGTGAACCCAAACAAGTTGGGCCCAGGACAGGGAGGAAGGGGATGTCTGACACCTGAGGGGGTAGAAGCCTCTAGAAGCTTCTACCAACTTCAAAGGCACAACTAGATAAAAATATTGGACCTAAGACACCAACTCTTCAGTACACTTCTGGACCTGTGGGTACTCAGCCAGGAAGAAGGATGGCTGTGCTGACTTGCTACCTTCTGCCCTATTGCGTGGGTGAGAAGGACTGGACCTGCATCTCTTGAACCCAGAACCCAGAGTGATTCCAAGGGCTAGTTATCTGGCCTCCTGATCGTAAGCCTTGGGGGAAATAACAGGCTTCCAGCAACTTTGAACCTGCACCTAGACTAAGGTGCTCTGATAGCTTCTGTGGATTCCGCGGAACGGATGCATCTCTTCTTCTGCATGGCAAAAACCCAAAGCAGAATAAGTGCATCTTTACTGAAGACCTGTCACAAAGACCTGCATCACCTCTACAGCCACAACATCTTCAGAATCGACACTGAGCTGTGCCTCTTTGGCACAGGCCCTTGCATCCCTCATTGATTGCAGCCATGACGATGACGCTGGACTCAGCATCACAGCCTCACTGCTCCTCAGAAGCAACACATCACCTTGAAGGCATGCCGCACCCTCGACACTAGACTTCACATCACAAGCTCAGCTATATGATCTTCGATACCGACACAGGCCCTCGTGTCACAGCTTCACCACATCTCAGAACTCATGCATTGATTTGGCAACCAGATTTTAAGGTACTCAATTCAGTGGGCCTAACTGGGTTCCTGTAGCTATCCCACACTTCATTGCGGTCGGCCTCAACTTGTGACTTTGTCCCAGTTCCGCGGGACCAAGTATTCAGAGTTTCTGCTTTACAATTGCATATATCTGGATCTACTGATTATCGTTTTGTCATTTGTGTCTTGTTTTAATTAGTAAAGAAATGTCTATCTTTCTAACCTGGTGTGGAATTCTTTTTGTGGGATGTTTTCACTTAATTACTGTTTGAAAATGTGCATAACTACTTTATATATTGCTTCTACCAATCTACGAGATGGTTGAGCACAGGTTAATTTAGGACTGACTTGTGCCTCACCCTTACAAGGATTCTACTTGCTACTAGACGAGGGCCAATATCTCAGTCAACTAACAGCCCAATTTCTCACAGTGTTCATTTTGGAGAGAGGTTTGGTGGATGAAGCTCAGCCTTGCCTCACTGGATGATTTCGAGATTCAAAGCACAAATCTAGGGCCAGATGTAGCAAAGTGTTTGCGCCTCGCAAACGGCGAAAATCGCTGTTTGCGAGGCGCAAAAGCCACTTTGCCATTCAGAAATGCATTTTGCGAGTCGGCTCCGACTCGCAAAATGCATTTCCGACTCGCAAATAGGAAGGGGTGTTCCCTTCCTATTTGCGACTCGCAGTGGGATGCAATTCCATTTGCGACCGCGTACGCGATCGCAAATGGAGTCGCAGTTACCATCCACTTCAAGTGGATGGTAACCCACTCGCAAATTGGAAGGGGTCCCCATGGGACCCCTTCCAGTTTGTGACTGGACCCCAAATTATTTTTTCAGGGCAGGGAGTGGTCCAAGGGACCACTCCCTGCCCTGAAAAAAAACCGAAACTAAAGATTTCGTTTTTTTTTAAGTGCAGCTCGTTTTCCTGTTAGGAAAACGGGCTACACTTCAAAAAAAAAAAACTGCTTTATTGAAAAGCAGGTCGCGAACATGGAGGTCTGCTGACGACAGCAGACCTCCATGTTAGCGAGTGCCTATACTCGCAATGGGGCCGCAATTTGCGACCCAGCTCATGAATATTCATGAGGTGGGTCATTGCGACCCCATTGCGAGTCGCAGTCGGTGTCTGAGACACCGTACTGCATAGCAATTTGCGACTTGCAAATTGCGAGTCGCAGGGACTCGCAATTTGCAAGTCGCAAATTGCCGACTTGCTACATCTGGCCCCTAGGAACTGATTTAGCATTTCATGTATTGTACTTCATCCATCAGGTTGGTAAAAGACAGTATCTCTGTCATGGTGAGTGTTAGACTTGGCATCATTGGCATGGTCTCCTCTACCTTTTTGCCTCTACTTCCCAGGTTGTTTCTGTGTGCTGGATTCTGTTTTATTTGTTGATCTGGACACTTTACCACTGCTGACCAGTGCTACAGTGTAAGTTCTCCATGTATAAATTGTATGTGTACATTGGCTTATCCATGATAGGCATATTTGATTTACTAGTAAGTCCCTAGTAAACTGCACTAAAGGTGCCCAGGGCCTGTTAATCAAATGCTACTAGTGGGCCTGCAGCGCTGTATGTGTCACCCACATTAGTAGCACTGTAAACATGGCTTAGACCTACCACTGCAGTGTCTGTGATTGTGGTTTTAAACTGCCAATTTGACTTGGTAAGTGAAACCACTTGCCAGGTGTTAGAAATGCGGTCTTTGGTCGGTAGTCAGGTTAACCCCTGTCCAAGAAAGGACCCTCACTCTAGTCAGAGTAAGTCACACACAATCCAAATTATCCTGTGCCCCCCCTCTGATAGCTTGGCACTGAGCAGTCAGGCTTAACTTAGAAGGCAAGGTGTAAAGCATTTGTGCAATAAATCATGCAATAATGCATTGGAACACTACAATAGCTTTAGTAAAATATAAGATATTTATCTGATAAAAAGCAGGTGAAAATGCTCAAGATTTGATAAGTATATGTTGAGATATCACTGTTAAAGTGATAAATAGAATCTTTAGTTGTTAAACATCAATCTGTCTCTTGCAAGCACAAAGTACCTGGTTTGCATCTAAATTATCTGCCCGAGACCGCAGAGGAGAGATGCATGGAAAACGGGGAGGTGTGTGTTGGTTTCTCCAGGTGCACACAGACAATGCGTTGATTCTTTTCCATCCAGCAAGGACTTTACGTCAATTACCGGCATGCATGCTTGGTTCTTCTTTGGGTTGCGGGTTATTTGGACACCCCGGGGATGCTGCAGACAAATCCTGGGTATGCAGAACATAATCACAGGAGCTGCGTCGATCTGGTGGGCGATTTGGGGAAGTTTCTGTCGCACGGCAGGCACTGCGTCAATTCCTCTCCCAGGAAGTCTGGCTGTGTCGTTCCAGTTTGTTGATGCGTTGATCTGGTGGGCCGTGCATCTCAGTTCCGGTGGCATCACTGGCGCTGCGTCGATCTCCACTCGGGGAGCCAGGCTGCGTTGTTCCTGTTCGGCGATGCAGTGGTTTTCCCACTGTTGGGCAGGCTGTGCGTCGATTCTGGCAGGCTGTGTATCGATTTTCACAGCACAAGGAGTTCTTTGCAGAGGTAAAGTCTTTTTGGTACTGAGACTTCAAGAAACAGGAGGCAGGCTCAATCCAAGCCCTTGGAGAGCACTTCTCAGCAGAGCCAGAGGCCAGCCAGGCAGCAGGGCAACAGCAAGGCAGCAGTCCTTCATAGCAAAGCAGTCAGGTGAGTCCTTTGGGCAGCCAGGCAGCTTCTCTTGGCAGGTTGCAGGTTCTGGTGCATTGTTTTCTAGCCCAGGAAGTGTCTTGTCAAGAAGTGTCTAAGTTGAAAGGGTCAGGGACCCGGTTTAAATACCCAAATGTGCCTTTGAAGTGGGGGAGACTTCAAAGAGTGCCTTAGAAGTGCACATAGTCACCTTTCAGTTCCATCCTGTCTGCCAGGGTCCCAGTAGGAGGTTTGTCAGTCCATTGTGTGAGGGCAGGCCAATGTCCTTTGACATGTAAATGTCAGGTCCTCCACCCTCTTAGCCTAAGAAGGCCCATTCAGTATGCAGATATGTGCAGGTGTGAGTGAGTCTCATGTGTTTGTGGTTGTTTGAGTAAAATGCACAAGGGAGCTGTCAACTAACCCAGCCAGACGTGGATTGTAAGGCACAGAAGGATTTAAGTGCAGAGAAATGCTCACTTTCTAAAAGTGGCATTTCTAAAATAGTAATACCACATCCAACTTCACCAGTCAGCAGTATTTTGTATTACCATTCTGGCCATACTAAATAAGACCTTGTTACTCCTTTCAGATCAGAACCTACCACTTAAACAGTATATGAAGGTTGCCCTACTGCTAGCCTATGAAAGGAGCAGGCCTCACAGCAGTATACAATGAATGTAGGAGTTTCACACTACCAGGACACATAGAACACACATGTTAATGTCCTGCCTTTTACTTACAAGGCACCCTGCCCTGTGGGTTATCTAGGGCCTAGCTTAGGAGTGACATATATGTAGAAAAAGGGATTTTAAGACTTGGCAAGTACTTTTAAATGCCAAGTCGAAGTGGCAGGGAATCTGCACACACAGGCCTTGCAATGGCAGGTCTGAGACATGGTTAAGGGCCTACGCATGTGGGTGGCACAATCAGTGCTGTAGGCCCACTAGTAGCATTTAATATACAGGCCCTGGGCACATGTAGTGCACTTTAATAGGGACTTACAAGTAAATTAAATAAGCCAATTGGGTATGAGCCAATCTCATCACATTTTTAGGGAGTGCACATATGCACTTTAGCACTGGTTAGCAGAGATAAAGAGTGCAGAGTCCTAAAAACAGTGTCAAAAAATGGAGGGAGACAGGCAAAAAGTTGAGGGTGACCACCTTACGACTGTCAGGTCTAACACCAGGCTTAAACATTCCTTTTTTATATATGTAAGGCCCCCTTAATATAGGCCCGAGGTAGTCTCATGGGCAGGGTGCAGTGTATGCTAAAGGTGGGACATGTACTTATGTGTTTTACATGTCCTGACAGTAAAATACTATCAAATTCGGTTTCGCTGTTGCAAGGCCTATCACTCTCATAGGTTAACATGGGGGCTGCCTTTAAATAACAGTAAAGCACAGTTTCTCTTGAGGAACAGACAGACATGTGGAGTTTGGGGTCTCTGAACTCAGAATTTAAAAATACATGTTTTAGTGAAGTTGTTTTTGAGATTGTGTATTTCAAAATGGCACTTTTAAAAAGTAGGTATTTTCTTGCTTAAACCATTCTGTGACTCTGCTTGTTTGTGGATTCCCTGTCTGGGTCAGTTTGACAGTTGGGCTGTTTGCACCTCTCCTCTAGACAGTGACATAAAGGGACCTGGGGTGAAGTCTACATATACTGATGGGCCATCTGGGCTGAGGGGAGGGTAGCTGTGCCTGCCCTCACACAACGCAGTCTCCAACCCCCTGGTATGTGTCTGGGGCCTGGCCCGGGCAAGGCAGGATCTTGGAAACAATAGAGACTTCTCTTTGACGTAGGCCTACTTCAAAAGGCAGAAAGGGGTATAAGAAGCGCACCCAAAACCCCTGACAATCATATCACTTCTGGAATCAAGAGGAACCTCTGCAGAGGAGAAGAGCTGAAGAGCTAAGGAGGAGTGCTGCCCCTGCCTGTGACTGTGCTTGTTGGGCTATCCTGCAGTTGCTGCTTCTGCCTGTGAAAGGGAACAAAGACTGGACTTTTTGGTATATTCCTGCATGAGAAGAATCTCCAAGGGCTTGTACTGAGCTTGCCATCTGTTCTGAAGTCTCAGGGCCATCAAAGACTCCCTCTACCAACAATTGGACTCTCTACTGAGACTCCTGCCCTGCCAAGTAGTGCCCTATCCAGTCCCTGGGCCCTTGAAAGGAAAAGCTGGTGAAAATCCAAGAAAATCGACTTCGGACGGCTCCAGACCAACGCCGCTGCCGAATCCCATGACGCTGCCTGCAACCGACTCTGTGGTTCTTGCTGGAGTGCGACGACCCTCACAGGCCTGAGACCGCTGCAGCCTCGCCAAAGTCCGTGACTCCATTAAAGTCACAGCAACACATCGTGACCACCGGATTTCGACTCCTCCCGAAATGCACGGATTCAATGCTTCGCACCACCACCACCTCACCTCTATTGCTCTGCAGCAAGGACCCGATGCATCTTCGTGATGCCTCTGCTCCTTTGCCCAGCAGCACCGGAACCGACTCCACCTCAGATCCAGCAACCCCACGATCCCCGACTTCACGTAATGGCATGTTTTCACACTTTACTAAGGTACTGTACCTGGAGGTCTGCGTGACTCCGTACCTGGCGCCATTGGTGTCGGACTGTTGGGAACGACTCTATCATGATGTCATGTTATCACCTCATTTTGAATTTAGTCTTTAAAAATTCATAACTTGACTTGTGTTGTGTCGGATTTTTGTCATTTTGGTCTTGTTTTGTTTAGACCAATATTTACTATTTTTCTAAACCTGTGTTGAGTCATTTTGTGGTATTTTTAGTGGATTACCGTGTGTGTCGGTACAAATACTTTAAACCTAATCTCTGAAGTTAAGCCTACCAACTTACTAAGGGGGTGAGCGGTGTTAAATGAGTGTGACTGTCCTTTACCCTGACTAGAGTGAGGGACCTTGCTTAGATAGGGGTAACCTGACTGCCAACCAAATACCCCATTTCTAACAGTGATGGATTAGCATCCTTCAACATTCAACATTAGAGATGGCAGCTGGCCTAGCAGTCACCTCTGTAAATTGAAATGAACCACAGTCAAAGTTGTCCATTTCAATGTGTAGGAGGTTAGGTGGATGGTTGCTGTAGGTTTTGATAGCCATTACTAAACATTTAAATAGGATGTGCAGTATAGTGTCCTTCCTACAATGGTCCTACTCAGACATGGATGTTGGAGGAAGGTTTCCATCAATGGAGCCAAATTGTGCTTTGTCAAGTCAAATCATAAGGTCTGGCCATCTTTAAATGAGGCAGTCTGAACAAAGGTTTGATGGGCAGGGTACTGTTCTATGTTTGCTACAAATAACTCTTTCTTTTAAACTCTAAATCAAGCCCTAGGTCTGAAGACAGATAGCTTGATTGTGTGACTTCATGAAAATTATCTGACTGATGAGAGGACTTCAGAAAGTGCAAAATTTGAGTTTTCTGTTCTGAGGTGTTCCTGCCAAAAGCAGAAACTTCAACAAGACCTCATCCAGCACCTATGACTTATAGATGACACAAACTACAGCCTTGCCTCCCTAGTGGAGTGTGACTTCCATTTTAGATACTACCGACTAGTAATATACTTAAGTGGAATGACTCATTTGTCTTACACAACCTCCGCTATATTGTGGTAGGCCAGAAATTGATCCTTGGTCCAGGACAACTACGACCATTGACTTCACTGTACTTTCTCTTGGTGCTTTTTGCCTTAAACTTGAATTTTAGCCATTTTGGTATCATCTTCTTAAATGTCTCTCAATTACTGTTAATTAGTGTGGAATTATGATTGTGTTGTTCTTTACATTTTTAAGGTTTTGGTACTGCTAATTACTTTACACATATTTCCTTAAGTTATTATCAATATCTCTTGGAACTCTATAATGTAACCTCACTGTGGGTTTTTAGTTAAAGGCATTGTTGGAATATTGCAGGCAGAACCAGAAAGCAGGCACAAGAGGAAGAAGCAGATGGTATTGGATAAGGTCTTAAAGCCTTGTACATAATAAAGGAAGGATATTCTCCAGCATTGGCCATGAGCTACAGAAGAGCCCATTTTGATTTATAACCTCAACTTCAGGATAATCATCAAATCTCAGCAATTGTTTACAGGAGAAGAAGGCAGCCCAAGTAATAAAGATGTATCATCTTAGACTATTTATGAGGATTTGGATATTTTTCCACATGCACATGCCATCTTAGATCACTGGAAGGACCTTAATTATGATGCACACAGCTTTTTTTTTATACATTCATGTACACCACTAAGGAATTTCTATTTGAAGAACATAAGCACCGTACAATGCACACATGTTTTTGTTTACATTCTTGCGCATGGCTGAGGAATTTTTAGTTGTAGTATGTTAACACTGATGCACAGGAAATTATATTTCAGTGCACATGGTATTTTATTTCAGTTCATAGCTGCATACCGGTCCTGGAACTTCAGCAACAACTAAGGTACTGTTATTTTACGTTGTTTGTGGATTTCAATGTTGTATCTACATGCAGCTGGACATAGCTGAGCAAACTTGACTGAAGGCAATATTTTAATAAAGTGTATTCCTATTGGATGAAGTTATGTGCTGCCACTTTGGAGGAAAAATCCACTGCTGTTACTTTTGTTATCAGGAGAATTTTAGCAAATTTAGTAACTCTATTTATTATATACGTTATACATTATGGTATAACCTTTCTTTGCAGGCAAGGTGGTTAGGTATCTAGTCGAATATCGGTGTACTAAACCATTTTTTTTGTGTTTTGTGCTTTTATTAACTTAACGGAAATGCAGAATGTTCCTGCACCTCCATTTTTTTTATGAACCTTGGGGAACCAACATTGAAATGGGAAAAATGTTTTAACTTTTATTCATAGCTGTGTGGTACCTTCCTGAGTGCAGAACGGAAAACTTTGCTATTGTTACATTACTTGTTGAAAGTTTCCACAGTACTCAAAAGGTACGATTTTGGCAAAAAGTTGCAAAAATCTGGTGAAGCGGAAAATGAATATATCTCAATGCTTAGAAAGTTGGGTTCTACATGGATTTTTGGCTCATCATGTGAAGATAGATTGAGAGATTAGTTCATGCTAGGATGCAATTTGGAAAAAAGCAAAAAGGTATTATGACAAAAGGACAATCCTACTTGACATAAGTACCTACTATTGCTAAAACTTGTGAACATAGCCAAGCTTGTGTTGAGGAAATTAAAAAAGGGCTCCTCTACAAGCGCTAGGAGTAAAAGCAAGATTATAACAGTTAAAACTAAAAGTATAAAGGGACAATTAAAGAACAAGCAATTACTTCAGGAAAAGAAAGGAAAAAGAAAAAGCTGGTGGTAAACTCCATAGTGTATGTTTTAGTTGTGATAGGGTTAGTCATTTGATAAGGATT
Organism: Pleurodeles waltl; assembly: GCF_031143425.1. NCBI lineage: Eukaryota > Metazoa > Chordata > Amphibia > Caudata > Salamandridae > Pleurodeles > Pleurodeles waltl. The sequence continues at coordinate 786,666,577 of NC_090437.1, read as the reverse complement.
GCATTGGGTGGAAAGCCACCTTTAAAGCAATTGGGAGAAAGGGCCATGTAATCAAGTGTTGTAGAAGTACTACTGTAAAACAAAAGTCAGGAAAGTCATGTTAGATGATGGTAACAATTACAAATAAATAATTTCACAAGTATCAAGTGTTGGTAGAGATGGGCCATTTGTGGTGGTTCAGATAGAAAATATTCCAAAATATAGTGTTATTTGATTCAAGGTCCAAGATAACATGAATTCCCTGGGACGCGTATGAGAAAGAGTTGAAAGGCAAGGTCACTCTTCTTAAACTTGATGCCCAACCTAAGGCATATGGAGGAGAACTATTTTAGCTGATGGGATATTTTACAGGGTTCATTCAATTCAAAGATAGATACACAGTGTGTACGATGTATGTTTCTGTGAAAGGTGAACCTCTCTCAAGTTGGCCACATCAGAAGGATTTATCAGTATTTTTGGATTCAAATTAGAATCATGCTGTTTGATTAAAAGATGTAGAACAGGTCATTCAAATAGGGCTGATCAGAACTCAGTATGCAAAAAAATTCCTAGAAGTGTTTCAAAAGAAGCTGGGTTGTCTCAAAGGCTACATTCACAAAATCAAACAAAAAAAATGTGTCTCTAATGAGCAAGGTTAGGAGTGCTCCTCTATTGGTTAAAGAAAAGGTGCAGCAAGAAAGTGAGGAACTGGTAAACAATGGTATAATCAGAAGGGTTGAAAGGACACCTTGGCTTCCTCCCATGGGAATGGCACACAAGGTTAATAGAGAGGCCAGGCTGTGTGTAGATTTATGAGAACTGGACAAAAAAATGTTGTGGTAGACCACTATCCGCTGCACAATATAAGAGAGAGGGTAGTGATGCTAAAAGGTGCAAACTGTTTGTCATCGTCGGACCTCACTTCAGCTTATCATCAAGTGAAGTTACATAAATACTCTCAAGATCTGGCTGAATTCTTCACTCTTTTTGAGACCTTTAGATTTTTAAGAATGCCATTTGGGCTCATTTAAGTCGCTGAGGTATTTTAGAGGGTGATGGAGGATATCTTCAAAAACATCAGACGGATAAATGTTTATCAAGTTAATGTTCTCATTCATGGGAGGGATGATGAGGAACACAATAAACATGTTCATAAGGTACTGGGTAGATTGAATTAATGAACTTACGTAAGAGCAGAAAAATGCAAATTTTATCTATGTGAAAAAGTTTTTGGGGGACACCTGATCACCCCAAGAAGAATTGAGCTAAGAAAGAAATTAGTAAATACCAACAGGAACATGGCTGGTCCTGGGAGCAAAGTTGAGCTGGTCAAATTTCTTGGGGTATCTGAATATTATAGCAAGTTTTGTCCTAATTTTTCAGAAACAAAACTAAAAACATGATCATTGGTCGAGCGAGTGTGAGTTTAACAATGTGAAAACCTGCCTAAATGAAGCCTCTACTTTACAGAGGTTAGAACCAAGTCATAATGTCAGATCCCAGCTCAAATGGCATGGGGGCTGTTATAATGCAACATTATAAGGGTGTCAATTTAACAAACTTGTTAATTTCAAGAGCATTAAGGGGAACAGAATTGTATTATTTTGTAATGTGTGTTGGGCAGTACATGAATTGAGGAAGTTTATCTGGGGTGGAGAGTTTGACATCGCAAATGATCATAAGCCATCAAAAGAGGTTTAATCAAAAAAATGTTGAATTCCATCTCAAAGAGGAAAAGAAAGTGGGTGTGTCCCTGCAAGCATTCAGTTTCCATGTAACTTTCATTCCTTGCATGAAGAACAATCTGCAGACTCTTATTCATGCTTGGTGAGGAAGAGGTCAATGAAAAATTAGAGAGAAGATGGAAATGTTGATCTTGAGTATGATGATGAGGAGTGTGATTTTGATGTGTACTGAATTCGTCATAATGTTATAAAAGAGGAAGAATGGTTGGACGAGCTTGGTAAAGATGAGCATTTACAAGTAATTTGCCAAAAACTCAAGGGTGGCTTGTCCTGTGGTGACAAGGTGGACAAGACAGCAAATGGATTTTGGTTAGTCAAAGATGAACCTGTGTTTAATGATGGTTTCTTATTTCGTGGGACCAGATTAGTTCCTCCCACATCATTGAGAAATGACTCAATTAACATTGCACATGCGAGTCATCCTGAAATTTCTAAAATGAAAGAGAAACATAGGGGGTTAAAGCCGCTTACCGCCGTGCAGAAGACTGCCAATACACCGCCGTGGCTGCGGAATTCCGCCACAGCTATTATGACCCACATCTCGGAATCCGCCGAAATTCAGACACCCACACAACTCCGCCACACCAAAGGTCAGTGATAAACTGGCGAAACCAAATCCTCCACCGTCACGCCAACAGAAACACGCCCATGCTATTACCACACATGAATCCATGAGGCGGTCTTTCAACCGCGGTATTCCATTGGCGGTACACACCGCCGCGCTCAAAATACACACACATCACCAAAACACCGCCACATTGGACAATTCAAAATACACACACCTGATTCACATACAAACAACACTCCCACACACCCAACACAATATAAAACACACACCCACATCACCCACAAACCCCTATGACCAAAAAATAGAGACGAAGGCGACAGAGAGAGCACAGCAATAGACAACCCCACCACACAGAGGCACACAACACCATCTACCACACAACATCCACGCACAAAACACCACACACCACTACACATCACCACACTCATCACCACATACACCACCCCACACATCACCTACACCACCCCATGGCACGCCAAAGACACCCCAGGTTTTCGGAAGAGGAGCTCAGGGTTATGGTGGAGGAAATCGTACGGGTAGAGCCACAGCTATTTGGATCACAGGTGCAGCACACCTCTATAGCTAGGAAGATGGAGCTATGGCGAAGAATCGTTGACAGGGTCAATGCAGTGGGACAGCACCCAAGAAATCAAGAGGACATCAGGAAGAGGTGGAACGACCTACGGGGAAAGGTTGGTTCCGTGGTCTCCAGGCACAACATCGCGATTCAGCGGACTGGCGGCGGACCCCCACCTCCTCCCCCACAACTAACAACGTGGTAGGAGCAGGTCTTGACCATTATGCATCCAGAGGGCCTCGGAGGAGTCGGTGGAGGAATGGACACTGGTAAGTCTAATCTTAAATCATATCCCCCACCCTACCTGCATGCTATCACACACCCCCACCCTCACCCCCTCCCCTATCACTCCAACTCCTCACTAATGCACAAATAACACAAACCACACATCCCAACACCAAGCCCTGCATGACACAACAAAGCATGGACACCCATCACTAAAGCATGCCCACTGCACATACCCATGACAACCCCTAACCATCATCACACAAGCCCCCACACAGGAAAGCTAGCACTGGGGTACACGCTCACCCACCCATTGCACACCATGACACACACACATGCAATAATCATGCTTTTATACCCCTGCAGGACCACTACCTAACGTCACCAGACAGGAGGGTCCAGACATCTCTACCCCAACCATAGAAGAGGCCCACAGTGATGACAGCAGTTCTGGCCAACTGGATCAAGATGACCAGCCTGGAACATCGTGGGCCTCGGGACAGTCGGTTCCCCTCGCACAGGCACAGCCCAACACTGACCTTCCACCCTCTGGTAACACCAGTACAGCACCCACCCAGCGGGCCCATACCTCCGTTCCCAGGACACGTCAATCAGCTGTGTGTCCACCACTACAGGGAACCCAGGAGAACCCAGCACCCCAACAACATCAGGGACTTTGGGGCAGTGGCAGTGGGCACACGGTCCAGGGGACGGAGGCACAGGAACACAGAGGAACTGGGAGGGCTGCTGTGCGACAGGGGGCGGACAGGCCAAGGGAACCCACTCTCCACAAGGCCCTCTCCTCCATCATGGGAGCATACCACCACTCCCAGGAGACGATGGCGACGGTCCTGGCCAAGTTTCAGGAGACCCAGCGTATGCAGGACGAACTGTATTTGGGGTTCAGGGAGGAGCTCAGAACTATCAGCTCCGCCCTGGGCACCATAGTAGGGGTGCTGAAGGATATACAGAGGACCATGAGGGACACCGTGGCACTCCAAGGGGCCCCTGACACTAGCCTGGATGATGAACTGCCCACCACCTCCGCCGGCGCTAGTGGACAGGACGCCCCACCACAGGACCACCACACCAGCACCCCACCCCCTGCAGGCGGAGAACCACCCCGCAAGCGGTCCCTGAGATCCAGGAACAGGACAGAGCAAGATGGCAAGACCCCCGCCAGGAAATGAGACCACTCTGATTGTCATCCCACTGTCCCACTTTGTGACCCTGTCCAGATTGGAACTGTTCCAGCTCCACTTCCTATGCCCACATGGGCAGTGCACCTTTGAGACTAATAGACTGGACTCTGCCATGGACATTCCTCCACCATCACCCATCACCATTTAGCCACCACCTCCAATATTTAGCACTTCAATAAACACCCTTGAACCACAAAACAATCTGGAGTCAGTCTGTGATTTATAAAATGTGTATTAGCTATGACAATGACAAAATCCGTTAGAAAATGTAATGTCAATATACCTATGTCACACATCACAAGCCCATGAAGGATGCAAGCAGATGACACACGTTGGTAACCACACCTGTGAAACTGTAATGGAAATGTACCACTCAGTTAGCATATACTGCTTCAAATTGACAGACAGGATAGAAGTGTGAAAGTAAATGTAATAGTAAAAAAATGTGTTCTCACCTGTGTGTCACTGGAAATATTGCTGTATGACAGAGTCCCTGTTATCAATGTCTTCTTCCTCTGCTTCCTCCTCATCACTGTCCACAGGCTCCACAGCTGCCACAACACCGTCATCTGGACCATCCTCCTGCAGAAAAGGCACCTGGCGTCGCAAAGCAAGATTGTGAAGCATAGAGCAGGCGATGATGATCTGGCACACCTTCTTTGGTGAGTAGAATAGGGAACCACCTGTCATATGGAGGCACCTGAACCTGGCCTTCAGGAGGCCGAAGGTGCGTTCGATCACCCTCCTAGTCCACCCATGGGCCTCATTGTAGCGTTCCTCTGCCCAGGTCCTAGGATTCCTCACTGGGGTCAATAGCCGTGACAGGTTGGGGTAACCAGAGTCCCCTAATAGCCACACACAGTGCCTCTGGAGTTGACCCATCACATACGGGATGCTGCTATTCCGCAGGATGTAGGCGTCATGCACTGAGCCAGGGAACATAGCATTTACCTGCGAGATGTACTGGTCTGCCAAACATACCATCTGTACATTCATCGAATGATAACTCTTCCAGTTCCTGTACACCTGTTCACTCCTGTGGGGGGGGGGGAAGGGGCAAAGCCACATGGGTCCCATCAATGGCACCTATGATGATAGGGATATGTCCCAGGGCATAGAAGTCACCTTTAACTGTAGCCAAATCCTCCACCTGAGGGAAAACAATGTAGCTCCTCACGTGTTTCAGCAGGGCAGACAACACGTTGGAAAACATAGGCTGGGACATCCCTGATGCCATGGCTACTGTTGTTTGAAATGACCCACTTGCAAGGAAATGGAGTACTGACAGCACCTGCACTTGAGGGGGGATTCCTGTGGGATGGCGTATTGGTGATATCAGATCTGGCTCCAACTGGGTACACAGTTCCTGGATTGTGGCACGGTAAAACCTGTAGGTGATGATTAAATGTCGCTCCTCCATTAGTAACAGGTCCACCAGCGGATTCCGCCATCTCCTCACATGTCCCAGCGGACGGTGCCTAGGAAGGACAACAGCGACCACAGAGTCAAGCAACTCAGAGGTATGTACCCACAGCTACACAGTACACGAAACATAATCCAAAAAGTTGTCTGTAAGTGTGTTGAGTCCAGGCCTAGGTATTTGTGATGCAGTTGTAAATGAAGCCGTGTGGGCCCCTGAAATTGCGGTTGCCTGACCTCTAAACTGGGACAACTGGATGTGAGGTAACTGCGCTGGCGTTGTACACCGTCGCAGTAGCGGTCGAAGACCGCGGCGCAATGCTGCATTGGTTAACATTGGACCCTATGGGTCCCAGGAGCCAATGAGGAAGTGCGCCGGCGGTGATGATACGCACCGCCGCGGACATCACCGCCACGGACGTGAACGCCATTTTCTATCTGTTCAATCACTCGATACCTGATCTTCGACAGGAGAGGACCTACACTGCAAGTGCTGCTGTGACCTCGGTGTGGAAGAGACAATGGCACGTGCGTCTGGGGAAAGGGCCCCTGCCTTCACTGCACAGGAGTTGGAGAAGCTCGTGGACAGGGTCCTCCCCCAGTACACGCTACTCTACGGTCCTCCAGACCAACAGATGAGTACATAGTGTGCAAGTTGTATGGCCTATGCCTAGGTGGAGAGGGCTGGATGTAAGTAGGAAGGGGGCAGAGTTATGCGAGCATGAAGGAGTGTGAATGCATGCACCACATGGCAAGGGCAGGGATGTGGGCCACTCACTTCGACGGTGCTGTTGCTAATGACTTCTCTTCTCTTCTTCCCCTGTACATGTCATGTAGATCAGCGCCCACCAGAAGAAGGATATTTGGCGTGCCATCGCCAAGGAAGTCTGGACCCTGGGGGTCCACCAGAGACGGAGCACCCACTGCCGTAAAAGATGGGAGGACATTCACCGCTGGAGCAAGAAGACAGCGGAGGCTCAGCTGGGGATGGCCTCCCAACGTGGGAGAGGTGCCTGTCGCACCATGACCCCCCTGATGTTCCGGATCCTGGCTGTGGCCTACCCTGAGTTGGATGGGCGCTTGAGGGCATCACAGCAGACACAAGGGAGTGAGTACACTCACATTCTGATGACTTTGCGCACAGTGGAGGGGTCTGGGCGGGGGAGGAGGGCTGTGGGTTTCCCTAGGCCACGGTGAGTTCCGTAGGCTAGGCCCCTCTGTAATGCAGGCCATGTGCCACTCCACCCCACCTCTGTAGAGTGCCAAGTACAGGTATACATGCCCCTGTGTCATCTATGTGGACATATGACACTCATAGCCATGTAGGCCATATCCCAGGAACTGCATCTGTAGAGGCCAAGAGCACGGCGTAGTGCAGGGGGCTGCTGTGTCTGTATTGTCCGCCAACGGTAGCGGTAAGCCATGCACTCAACCTGTCTCTCTTCTGTTTCCCCACCCCTTTTTGTGCTCTCCCTGTTCTTTTGTGCATCCGCATCATCAGTCGGAGGGACAGTGGCACCGGAGCACGAGGGAGCTGCGTCCCACATGGTCATGGAGGGCCACACCACAGACTCTGAATACACCAGTGGGACGTAGGGCGAGGGGAGCTTCACGTCTGTCACCGAATCAGCAGACAGCGACACGGACTCGTCCTCCGATGGGAGCTCCCTTGTGGTGGTGGCACCATCTGTGCCCCCCACTTCTACAGGTTCAGCCACCACCCCCCCTACCAGCACCGCCCTCCCAGCAGCCCCTCAGCCTTCGCTCCGTGCCCGCTCACCCAGGAGGGTGGGCATCACCTTCGCCCCAGGCACCTCAGCCCCTGCCCCTGTCACCCCTGCTGCCCTCAGTGAGGAGGCCATTGACCTCCTCAGGTCACTCACTGTTGGGTAGTCTACCATTGTGAATGCCATCCAGGGTGTAGAAAGGGAGTTGCAACACAGTAATGCATTTCTGGAGGGCATTCATTCTGGTCAGGCTGCCCTTCACCGAACCCTGCAATCTCTGGCCTCAGCACTGATGGCAGCCTTTGTCCCTGTGTCTAGCCTCCCCCCTCCAACTTCCTCCACCCAGACCCAATCCCTGTACCCCACCCTATCCCAACCACACCATCAGACCAGCATGCACACACCTCAACACACAAAAGTGGCTCTGGCAAACATAGGCACCACACACCCCACAGGCACTCACACAAGCATCACCCACATACAGACACAGCAACATCCACTGCCTGCACTACATCTATAGCCACTAGGACTCGCACCAGAACACCCAGCACCACACCCCGCTCACCTGCACTCACCACCCCCACTACCATTTACACGTCCCCTGTGTCCTCTCCCAGTGTGTCTGTGACGCCCCCTCCCAAAGTACACAAACGCGGGCACCCACACACCCAACATCCATCCACCTCCAGAATATGCACCTGCACCCAAATCATCTAAAGTTACACCTCCTAAAACCACCTGCTCTTCCTTCAATCCCAGTCCCCCTCCAGCTACCCATCCCAGTGTTCGTCAGAAACTTTTCCTGAGCAACGTTGACCTCTTTCCCACCACCCTCCCCTCCAATTCATAGGTCCCGTACTAGCACCTCAGCCAAAAAAAGTCAGGTTCCAGTGGTGCGTGTTAGAGATATATGGAGTGCACCGGGCACCAGGGCAGCCAGTGTGACACGGAGCCAAAGCACTGCCAGTCCACCCCCTGTAAAGCACCAGAAATTGGACAGTGCCCGACAGGAGAGGGTGAAGACTCCTGCCGGCAAAGCCGCTCACAAGGGTCCCGGGGGGGAATGCCGAGTCAGCTGTGACTCCTCACAAGGTGGTGAAGGGGCAGAAGAAGTCTCCAAAGTCTGGGAAGAGCAGCACGGTGGAGAAGCCCCGCTGGCCGAGACACCACCGCCGGCACAATCGTCGCTGGTCCGGAGACCGCCGCCAGAGTCAGTGCCCAGGAGGGCAGCACAATCGTCACTGGTCAGGAGACCACCGCCAGAGTCAGTGCCCAGGAGGGCAGCACAATCGTCACTGGTCCGGAGGCCACCGCCAGAGTCAGTGCCCAGGAGGGCAGCACAATTGTCACTGGTCGGGAGACCACCGCCAGTGTCAGTGCCCTAGAGGGCCCTGGCAGCCACAGCCCTGATGGGCTCAGAGGGACCGTCATGCCACACACCGCTGCACAGGTCAGAGACAGCAAAGTCAAGCACAGCTGAACAGGGCAAAGACCACCATGCAAGCACCGCTGAACAGAGCAAGCACCGCTGAACAGGTCAAGACCGCCATGGCAAGCACCGCTGAACAGGTCAGAAACTGCAAAGTCAAGCACCGCTGAACAGGGCAAAGATTGCCATGGCAAAGCAGCGCTGAACAGGTCAGAAACTGCAAAGTCAAGCACCGCTGAACAGGGCAAAGACCGCCATGGCAAAGCACCGCTGAACAGGTCAGAAACTGCAAAGTCAAGCACCGCTGAACAGGGCAAAGACCACCATGGCAAAGCACCGCTGAACAGGGCAAAGACCGCCATGGCAAAGCACCGCTGAACAGGTCAGAAACTGCAAAGTCAAGCACCGCTGAAAAGGGCAAGGACCACCATGGCAAAGCACCGCTGAACAGGACAAAGACCGCCATGGCAAGCACCGCTGCACAGGTCAGAGACAGCAAAGTCAAGCACCGCTGAACAGGGCAAAGACCGCCATGGCAAGCACCGCTGAACAGGGCAAGCACTGCTAAACAGGGCAAAGACCACCATGGCAAAGCACCGCTGAACAGGGCAAAGACCGCCGAGCATCGTTAGCCAATGTGCAGCTGGGACAGTGACAGAACTGGGACCGTCACGGGGAGCGTGATGCACTAAGGGCACCAGTCCCTCTCCAGAACCAGTGGAGAACTGCATCCACTACCTGAATCCTTCACAGGATGAAGCACTCTGGGCACCAGTCCCCCTCCAGAACCAGTGGAGAACTGCATCCACTACCTGAATCCTTCACAGGATGAAGCACTCTGGGCACCAGTCCCCCTCCAGAACCAGTGGAGACATGCATCGACTTGAGAGACTGTGGCTTTGCACTCCCCAGGATGGTACAGTGGACAAACCAACCACTGTAGAGACTTGAGAGACTGTGGCTTTGCACTCCCCAGGATGGTACAGTGGGCAAACCAACCACTGTAGAGACTTGAAAGACTGTGGCTTTGCACTCCCCAGGATGGTACAGTGGGCAAACCAACCACTGTAGAGACTTGAGAGACTGTGGCTTTGCACTCCCCAGGATAAAGCAGTGGGCCAACCGACCACTGTGGAGACTTGAGAGACTGTGGCTTTGCACTCCCCAGGATGGTACAGTGGGCAAACCAACCACTGTAGAGACTTGAGAGACTGTGGCTTTGCACTCCCCAGGATGGTACAGTGGGCAAACCAACCACTGTAGAGACTTGAGAGACTGAGGCTTTGCACTCCCCAGGATAAAGCAGTGGGCAAACCACCCACTGTAGAGACTTGAGAGACTGTGGCTTTGCACTCCCCAGGATACATCAATGGGCATGGAGCCCCGTTGTGGATCTGGCGTGGTGCACTCATCCGGCTGAGGTGCCCCCCTTCCCTTCCCCCTGAGGTGCCTGTTGTATTTCTATCTGATGCCCCTGCAGTGTTCTCTCCGTTTGTGGACAGGTATCTAGTGTGGGCCTTGCCCATGCATTGTGGGACCAGTGGTCCACGGACATTGAAATGTGCATACCTGCACTACTAATCGTGATGTATATGGTTGGAATGTGTATATATTTCTGTATATATGAGCTTACTGTATTTGGATACATTACAATGGTTTAAGTAATTTGGTTTTGTCTTTGCATTCTTCCGGGGGGGGGGGGTTGTGGGTTGTTCCTGTGATGTTTGGAAATGCATTGGTGTGTGTTGTAGTGTGCGAGGGTCGGGTTGAGGGTTGGGGTCTCGCGTGTGTGTGTCCCTGACTTTTGTCTCCCCCCTTCCCTATGTCATAGGTGCAGTACTCACCGTTGTCTTCGGCGGCGCCGTTGCTAGTGTTCGTAGAGGAGCAGGAAGACAAGCGCAGGGAGTATTTGGAGTTCGGGCTCCATGGTGGCCTCCTTCCTCGTGGAGTGTGTTCAGGTGAGCATTTTCCCATTGCAAAAGCTGTTTCCGCCATGTTTTAATCCACGGTGAATCCGCCCAGGAAAAGGTGGCGGATTGGTGTGTTGTAATACTGTGGGCGGTACTTTGTCTTCCGTCTGCTTGTTGGCGGGGACCGCTGCGCTGCTTGTCTGTACCGCGGTGGCGGTCGGTGTGTTAAAGTGGCTGTCTATGTTGGCGGTTTCCGCCATGGTCATAATTTCCTTTTTTTCCGCCGGCCTGTTTGTGGTATTACCGCCGCTTTAACACCGTCCGCCAGGGTTGTAATGACCCCCTAAGACTTGAATATTGGCGGTCAGGTATGGATATTCAAGCTGAGAGAGCTGTAAGAGAATGCGAAGATTGTCTTGTGTGTGATAAGACATTAAAGTGTAGAGTACAACCAATAATTTTATGGAAATTCCATTGTGGGTGTGGGAAGATGTTGCACTAGATATTATAAGCCCCATGAGAAATTCAGGTGTTGACAAGTATATACTTGTCTTGTTAGACATGTTTTTGAGGTGGCCTGATGTGACCATGTCAACTGCAATTGAGACATGTAATGTTATCAAATCCCTCATTCAGTTGATTGAACAGGAAGATTTTTCCTCGACATTGTTAACTGACAATGGTGTTCAGTTAGTCTCTAGGAAGATGGAGAAAGTTTTGAAGGACATAGGCATTAAACATTAGAAGACAACTCGTTACCATCCAGAAGCAAATTGTATGATAGAGACATTTATTAGAGTTATAAAGGAAACTACCCAAAGAGCTATTGCAGGAGATAATTGTTAGAAGAAGGAAATATTTTGTAAGATAAAAAATTATAACACCTCATGCCACCACTGGTATTGTCCCCTTTGAGTTTTTTCAAAAGAGAAGAGCCAATACATTAATGTGTCCAGAGTAGATCATTAGAAAAACTGAGAATGAGATGAGTGTTGAGTATGACGTGAGAAGGAAAATAGATGTGGAACAGGAGAAAATAGGAAAACAGGATTGAATATTTTGACGGCCACAATGCTGTAGGAGAAACATGTGTACAAGTGGGTGATGTTATGAAAGAAAGACACCCCAGGAAAGGAGGTGAATCTAAATTTCTTCTTCCCATGACTGCTATTAAAGTGTTTAGAAATGCTGTCAAAGCAGCAGACAATGGAATCTGGAATTTAAATAGCATAGCAAAGTCTCTGCTGTGAAATCAACAGATGAAGGAAATGAGAATGTTTGTTATACCCATAGAAGAATGGTATCATTTGGGAGAAGACCACAATATTTACAATATTTTGTGTAACAGAGATTGCTGCATGAATTGCTGCATTTGCCCAAAATGTTTTTTTACTTATGCTTTATTGTGCCCTACTTTATGTACAGCTACCAATAGTATGTTCTGTTGTTGAAAATTTGTGCATGGGGGCATATTGTATATACATGTTTGAATTTTGTGTGTTCTACTATTTGTTTTTTTAAGTAGGGAAGGGAGATGTGTGGTATCTCTTGCTCTTGGAACTCTACAGCATTACCTCACTGTGAGTTCTAAGGTAAGAGTCAATGTTGGAATATGGGGTGGCAGAGCAGGAAAGCAGACACAGGAGTAAAAAGCAGATGGGGTTGAATGAGGTCTTATGGCCTTGTACAAAATATTACACCAGTCCACTCTGAGACATCATTGCCAGGGATTGACCTCAAGCTTATTTATGAAACTGTGTTCTGTCTTTGACAAGATTTTGGACGTATTACTTCGGGAGGACTCTCCCAAAAAAGTAGCATTTCATTTTGTTACATTCTCTAATACCTTTGTCATGGTGTTTGGGGATTTATGTCTATGGCTATTAACTGTATTCATGCTTGATACACCTGCCCTCTGGTCCTCAATTTCCCCTAGATATTTAGAGTAATCATGAGCTATTAAGAAATTATGGAAGTCTGACATTACCTTTTGGATGTAAACCATGTTTTAAATATTTGGCTCAAGGGAATTTCATGTTTGTGTACTGTGTGTCCATTTTCAATTCTTTAAAGGCCTGATTCACAATGGGAAACTTACACATTTGCGTAAATGTATGATTCTTTGTTATTCACAAAGGTATTTTTTGAGCACTGCCTTTAGAACTTTGGAATCTCCACGCATAAAAAGATAGGATATTCTCCTTATTGATCAGTCTAAGGGCTTAGTTGTCACAGTTAAGGGAAACACATCTAATGCATACTCATTGGAGGCTGTGACTGTTATGGGTTGGAAACTGTCCTCTTATATTTAAGGTACACCTCTATTAATGAGGATTCCTAAATGTTTAAATTTATCAGAATTCGATCAGAAGTTGTAGCCCTCTGGATAATAGCAGTGTAGCGTCTTACATAATTTAGAACAGAACCTTTCTGGCTCCCAACGGACTCTGTATCAGTGTGATGTAATCACTAGGATAGAATGTAATGAATGGTGGGCTTAGAACTTTGGAATTCAAAGGTCCACACAAAGGAATAAAGACGTGTGACTTACAGTCCAAGTGTGGCATAGTCATTGGTGTTGCCATGGCCCAATCAAACTGCTTGTGAATGCCATGTGTGCTTTTGTCAAAGTGTCATGTCGACCGTTGGCATAGGTGGAGTCAACATGCAGGTCTAGCCAGTGTGATGCATGGGAATGAAAAGAAAGCTTCACTAAGAAGTCTATGCATCGTTGGTCAAGAAGCTACAACCAAGATCAATCAAAAAGGTACAGCGCTGCCGCACAAAATAAAGTTACACATTGTACTGAGCATTAGCTTTGAAGGTGGTTACAACCAGGTTTACAAAGTACAGGTAAAGACAATTATCATTTACCAGATAACACTACGAACAAAATCGCTGCAATGCAGAGATTCACCAGGTGCCAGAAAATGCAAATTGAAATGTAAAAAGGATGAAGTAGATGACTTACCAAGGCCATTCAAAAGAGTAATCGTCCTGTGCTTGGGGTTGTGCCTATAGAGCTGTCCATACCTGCAGTGGTGAGACATTTGGCAGAAGGTTGGTCTGCCAATGGAGCCCATCAGAGATGACCCGGATGTCAGCTCATTGCAGGTAAGTGGCATAAATAGAACTAAACCAGATTTCCGTCAAGGTGGCTAGAGAGAGCTCCAGTCACAGAGCCAGGGAGTAAAGTACTTTCAACGTCAGTAAGTTCCACTCTGGTCTACAATGCTGCTGCCTTCCTGAATCCACCAACATCTTTCAATACCACCTAAAAGCTAAATATTGGTGATAGATAGACTACCTAAATAGAGACATTTGAAGTTGTCCTTGATGCACTTGAAGAAACTGATAACCGAAAGGTTATCAAATATCTCAAAGATCTTGCTGATGATGGTATGAAAGAAGTCATAAAGAAAATCTAGAGAACTTTCAAATAAATCACATACTATCAGGTTAAGAATGTGTTGAATCTCAAATTCATTCCAGTACCAAGAGCTGATTATGAACTATATGTTTTCAGTCAAGAACATCAGAGAGTTGGTGAGACAATAAATTAATTTGTGGACAGACCTGTGGCAGTCATCAAACACTGTAAATTCAATTAATGTAACGATGAAGAAGAAATAGTCCTGGCTCCTTGATATACCTCTGTAAAACAATTGCAGTCCAGAGATTTACATTTTTGATTTGTGTTTTTGTATCAATAGCTTGGGTAGACAGTGCTAATGTGAGGCAGTTTGTTCTGGATGTCATTTTTTAAAATGGCAGCTGTGTTGCAGTGACAATCCATTATTTCAGGAACCAAGAGACCTATATACTTCAGTTTGTGTAAAAAATAGGTTTGGGGGTCAGGTAGTCTTAGATACAGAAAATAGCTTCTTAGAGGAATCCTTCCACAATTTCCCAAGATGGTGGCTCTATAATGATGTGCTTTAGCCATCATATTGGTAATTTATTTTAATATTTATTCTGTTTCAGGTTTACTGTGATTCAAATTCATAAATAGGAGTGAAGCAGGTGGTAGCAGAGGATCTTTACCTCCTGAAGAAGTGTTGCTAATTACAAAATCTGAGGATGCCTTCAAAAAATAAAAATGTGCTACATGCAAAACTAATCCAAAAGAAAACCTAACATCAACTACAGCACAGCAGAAGAGAGTTTGAGATGCTGAAGAAATACGTCAAGATTAAGGGCCAGATGTAGCAAACTGTTTGCGACTCGCAAACCGTGAAAATCGCCGTTTGCGACTCGCAAATGCGTGTTTGCTATGCAGAAATGCATTTTGCGAGTCGGAACCGACTCGCAAAATGCATTTCCGAGTTGCAAATAGGAAAGGGGTGTTCCCTTCCTATTTGCGAGTCGCAGTGGTATACAACTCCAATTGCGACCGCGTACGCGGTCGCAAATGGAGTCGCAGTTACCATCCACTTGAAGTGGATGGTAACCCACTCGCAAACGGGAAGGGGTCCCCATGGGACCCCTTCCCCTTTGTGACTGGACCCAAAATTATTTTTTCAGAGCAGGCAGTGGTTCAAGGGACCACTACCTGCCCTGAAAAAATCTGAAACAAAAGTTTTTTTTTTTTTTTTAAAGTGCAGCTCATTTTCCTTTAAGGAAAACGGGCTACACTTGGAAAAAAAAAACTGCTTTATTTAAAAGCAGTCACGGACACGGAGGTCTGCTGTTCCCAGCAGGCCTCCATCCCCGTGAGTGCCCAGAGTCACTATGGGGGTGCAAATTGCGACCCACCTCATTATTATTATTGAGGTGGGTCTTTGCGACCCCATAGCGACTCGCAAAAGGTGTCTGAGACACCTTTCTGCATAGCAAATTGCGACTTGCAATTTGCGAGTCGCACGGACTCGCAAATTGCAAGTCGCAATTTGCTACGTTCCTACATCTGGCCCTAAGTTCACAAAAGATTGAAACCGATGGGTGAAGGGATCAAATATTTTATCATTGTAACAATGAGTGCTACAAGTCATATGTAATGGAAAAATGCCTGGAAAAAATGTGTCAAAAAATTGCAGAAACCAGTGAATCACCAACAAGAATCTGAGGTTTCTGTGAAAGCGACAACAACCAAACCCAATGCCCATCCACTTGGAAGATCGATGGCTACCCCTCATCCACCTTCAACAGCTGAGCAGAATGCAGAGGATCTTCAAAGTGCTATATGTGGTGTAGCCAGAACAAGGACCAAAGGTATAGGCAAAAGTACAGAGTGTGTGAGTCTCAAAGACCAAAGATGTTTTTATTTGCATCTAGCTTCTTCCAAGATGACATTTTCAGCCAAGTAGCTGATCAAAACATTGAGGTGAATGCATTTGCAGTGGATGTGTATACCTACCCAAACTGCGTGCAAACATTCATAAAAAAATATGAATGTACAATGAGCTCCCAGCAGCAACATAACCACCAGCCTTCAGTTAAGTTTGCACTCTTTGGAAAAGCAAACAAAGTTTTAAAGCCACTCTTGAGTGCTGGCTACGGGTTCACACTCAGTGAGATTAGAGAAATAATGGTCAACATTGATGAAACTGTATTGACCCGTAATAATGAATGTAATATTTTTCTGGTGAGAATGTACAATGACAAAATTTGTTTTTGTCAGACTAACAAAAAGAATGACCCACTTACGGTGTTCTCAGCTGTTTTGACTCCTGCAGTTCTTGCTTCCAAAATAAGATTACAGGATGCAGTAAAAACAGAAGGAACCATTTTAAGAAACATCCTGAAAGGTTTAGATTTTGGATTTAATGACGAGTTTTTTGATGTCCCAAAGCTCCGCAAATCATGGGAGCCAACAAGAATGCCTCATGTTGTCCTAATATTTTTTACATTATTATTTAATATCGGCAAAGCAAAATTGTTACAAACGAAAGGTCTTCAGTTCGGAATAGAAGCCAACAACATAAATGATGGCTTTGAAGATATAAGCGAAGAAATGGAAGACAATCTCATGAACCGACGGCTTATACTGTGCAAAAGTACTGTTGTTTCCAAATCGTGTTTTATGTATCACATCACGCCATAAACAAAACTCCAGCACACATGTTGATGGCCATACAGTCTATGACAAGTGCAAAAGTAGAAAGCTAATCAAATCAATGAATAGGATTGGTGTATAAACAAGTTATAATGACATAGGCCCTCATTATAATCTCAGCTGTATTTTCAAAAGACCA
The DNA here is from genome assembly GCF_031143425.1 of Pleurodeles waltl. Classification (NCBI taxonomy): domain Eukaryota; kingdom Metazoa; phylum Chordata; class Amphibia; order Caudata; family Salamandridae; genus Pleurodeles; species Pleurodeles waltl. The sequence continues at coordinate 786,649,602 of NC_090437.1, read as the reverse complement.
CCTAGGCTGCGGGAGCCAGAACACTGCCAGTGCCGGCGTTAATTCTGGCTCTCTATTATGACTTTTCCGCTGGGCCAGCGGATGGTAACAGTGTTACCGACCGCTGGCCCAGAGGAAATGTCACATCAACATTGCTGCCGGCTCATAATAGAGCCGGCAGCAATGCTGATCTGCAGCGGGTGCAGTATCACCCGTCGCACATTTCACTGCCTGAAATTCGGACAGAGAAATGCGCAACGGGGCTATGCCTGGGGGCCCCTGCACTGCCTACGTACATGGGCCGTGCAGGGGCCCCCAGGAGCACCCCAAGTCCCCCTTACCATCAGCCTTTCCATGGCGGTGTTTACCGCCGTGGCCAGGCTGCCGGTCAGGGACTCATAATCCCCAGGGCAGTGGTGCGGGGATTATGACCACCAGGCAAAAGCCTGGCAGTATTGTGGAGGGGCTGGCGGTACACTGCCTGCTGCCAGGGACATAATGAGGCCCATAGTGCGGAGCAGGAACTTATTAGCAGTTCATGCTGTAAAATCTTTTGAATCCGACAACACAGCACTTCGAAGTCACTTTACAAGGAAAGGATTTACAATTGCTGTTCTTAATCATTTTTATGTTCAAAACAGCTCTTCTTTGTCTCGAACATCTAGCACAGATGATACTGCCATGATGATTTTTCAAGACTTTCCCAATTAAGTAGCTGATGAAAAACAAGCTGTGCCAGCTGAAGGCATAAACAAACAAAGCTGCAAACGTATAACCAAGCTGCTTTGCCAACATGTGCAAAATCACTACAAGTCATCAGCACATACCAGTTTACCAGAATGTTTCAAAGTGACTGTGGACGTGGATCTTCTTATACTTGCTTCTGCAGTCCAAGAAACTGATTTACCTAAATGTATCATATTGCTTATACGGTGCGGATCGGAGGATGAAGAAAACCCAGTTTCTTTGTGGGTTGGAATTCATGCTCTGATCCCCCACAATACTGTACCAGTGAAGAAGGTTGGGCTTTTACCAGTAACACCATCTCCGGTCACAAACTATGCAAAAGTATACACAGCTCTAAACAATTTCCAAAATGTGAGTCCTCATCTTGAAGTTGAGCCGATCCTGCCAATTTTCTGCAATGATTGTGTTTTCTATATTGTAGCTGACATTTTTATAAGACATTCAATAGAATATGATGATCTTTGTCCAATAAAGGGCATTTTCCACATGACAAAGGTTGTGTTGCAGTGTGCTCTGGATGTGGCATAGACAATGCACTTATTGAGGCAGAAACCTTTGGAAGCAAATCTGTCCAGTCAGTATTGAAAGGAATGAATTATGTTTCTTCCTTACAAAGTATGCTCATCATATCGAAGGCTATAGAAACATTGCATTGGAATGCTTTCTGGAACAAGAATGGCAAATTAGGTTTTGCGTATTTATCTCAGAAGTCAACAAGGCAGAAGGTGCACTTCTTTCAAAAGACATGATGCAAAGTCAGGCAATGTTCAGGACACGCAGTTCAATATCACAAAACCCGAAAACCAAGGGGCAGATTTATTGAAAGGGGTACTGCATTGAGTACAGCACCACTTTCCCTGCACCCCTTAACACCCCCCTACTGCCACCACATGTATGCCATATTTAAAATACAATGCACCATGGTGCAGGGTAGGGGGCAATAGCATTGTTTCTCATGACGCTATTGATGTACTCTGCAGGAGTAGCACCAAAGTATTGGACCTACTCCTGCAGAGTACATATGGCACCATTATAAAGGATGAAAGCCCATTTTTAATGCCTGCTTTTGAGCAGGCATTAAATGTGCCATTAAAAAATGGCACAAGGAAATTTCATAGATTTCCTTACGCCATTTTTCCGGCTCCCCTAACAGGGGAATGCCCCCTTTGCATACATTATGCCTGGAGCAGGCGTAATGTAGCGCAAAGGTTTACAGAGGGGTTCAATGCATGCACTGCGCCACTCTGTAAATACGGCACAGGGATTTCTTCATCACTGGGCCCCATTAACGTAAAAAATAATGATGTTAATGTGGCACAAGGTGGTGCTAGGGCATTATAAATATGCCCCCAAGTTTGTAGAGTTTCTCAAATAATGTGGAGAAAAATTAGAACTTTGAAAGTACTCTGGAAATGTTTTACACATGATAGCTTTAGTGAAAAACTGGGTACATGCTGATTGGAAAGGTGATTGGGAGCTGCATGTGAAGACTGTGGATTCACTGATTACTGTGTTTCACAAATATAATTGCATAAACTACCTGAGGTATGGATACTGGTGTTTGGAAAGAGTGAATAAGCTAGAGGTGGAAAAGGCATACCTCTACAGGAAATTCATCCAAAGATATTTTGTGGTGAAAGACAGAGAGGGAAGGTTCAATGCTGTGGCTCCAGATATGAAACTGGAACAGATGATCCTGAGTTCACAGAAAAGCTCCAAGGGAATTATTGGTCATACACATAAAAGTGAATATGTTGCTCAATGGCAGCTAGTTTACAATGAGGTCCTTTCTATTTGCAATATTTTCAGAGAGATACCAAATTCAAAATTAATGGGTGATCACAAACTATTCTTCACCACAAACTTGTGGGTAAGAGAAAGGAACATTTTAATAAAAATGTTGACAGCCTTCTTCATTTAATGCAGCAGCAAGCAAACCCTTTAGAAATGACTGGGCCTGTGCAACTACACAACTTAGGCCCAGATTTATACATTTTTTTGTGCCGCATTTGCATCATTTTTTGAGGCAAAAGCTGCGGAAATTTGCAAAATATATTAGTATTTTGTGAGTTTGCGCTGCTTTTCAGTCAGAAAATGACACACGTGTGGTATGAATAAGGGCCTTAATAAACAAACAATATGTGGAAAATCATATAAAGACATGTCTACTCGATGCCCGGGGACATGGATCAAAACTATACATAGAACTGAACCAGGAGAGATTTGCATTGAAAGAGAAAAAGCGGCTTGACATAATCACTAAAGCTAAACTTCCACGCTTTAATTGCCATACTAAGAGTTTCGTCCAACTAGCCACTACAAGACAGGCTACAAAAAAAAACCTTTCAATTCAATGCAAAAAGGCGTCTTCATTGAAAACCGCTGTTGTTGTGGACTATATGTCAAAATTGCAAATGGTCAAGACTTCATCCATGCAAAACTCAGAGAGGTAGTTCAGACTGTTCTACAGATATCAAAGTCAGTGTGCACCTTGTAAGAACTGCACCTTATCTTTGGCAGTTATCTTGAACTAATTGTCAAAAAATGTGAGAGAATCAGAAAAATGTCTAGAAGTTGAATACTTGACCTTGCCTGCATCAAACATTAGACAGCTATACCTGTGAAAATGTATTAACTCTGGTCATCAACATCAAACAGGAGGAACTTTAAAATGTTAACTCACCAAACATTGCTGATGGAATGACTGTCAATTATGAGTTGGTGCCTGTACAGATATATTCGAAATGTACAGGCAATATTGTTAAAGAACTTAACAGCAAATTGGAGGAAGCTGACCTTCATGTTGTGCCACATGTTGAGTGGCCTGTTCAAAATTGTTCCAATTGAGCCCTTGTTATTGTTGTTCTACTTAGATTTGTTGCAATTTTCATAAGTCACGGTTTGTCAAAGTTATCAATAAGTTATGTAACAGGTGAGAAAAGACACTCAATCTTGCTTCATTTTGTGTACAAGAAACGTGACCCAGAGATGCCCAGTATTCTTATCAAGGCACATATTCTTATGGGTGATGACACTATGAGCAAAATTGGAACAAAGCTTGAACCTGTGAAGTTTCTAAAAGAATTTGGTGGGACAGAAGAAGAATGTGACTCTAAAGATATATAAAAAATACTTTGTGCCTGTGTGGAAAACAAGTTCTAACTGTCACACATTTGACGCTCTTCGGTACAGTGAGTTTAAGAGATCAGTCCCTCTAAGTTACCTTTTAACAAAGTCATATTCTGTGTGTGGACACATTTAAAGAGTGTTCTACTCAGAAGATACGTAAATGTTTTGGATCAATCATATGGAGAGAAAGATCCATGTAAATTTGGTTGCGAAGATATTGATGCGGTGATAAAACCTATGACATTTCTAAAGCCATTACCCACAAAATGTACACATACATGACCTTGGAAAACCTGTGTTACAAACAGATGTCCCTGTCGATATGTTCAACATTTTGCAAGTGTACCCCAAGTGATTGCTGAAACAAATAAATTAAGTGAACTATGCAAGGGTATCTAAACAAGGAGTGACAAACATTATTTTTTCTCATATTCAGATTATAAAGATTATAAATATTGTTTGGTGTATACATAAATGGGTAAAAACCATGATTGTTTGTTTTGTTTCTACATATGTCTCTTCTTCTGGCATAAGGGTTGCTCTGACGAGTTATTTTCAATCTCTAAAAGACATCTTGATTATATAGGACTCATGGTTCCAGAAATATCACATCATCACTGCAACACATCTGCCAGTTTTGAAAATGTCGTCCAGAGAAATTTTACCTGGATCAGCATTGTCTAACCAAGCTACATTTTTCTTTAATGATCCAAAAACACTAATCAAGAAATCAACAATGAAAATCTCTGGACAACTTTTTTTAATGGAGGTATAATAGGGTGATGCGATTGACTTGCAACTTAGAGTTATTAAGGGATGCTTGTCTGGTTCATTCAGATGAAGACTGTTGAAAGAAACTGTGAGTAAGGGTCAAATGTTCATTGCTGCCAGAACTGAGGCCTTGCTGCAAAACAAGCTGCTGAGATGCCCAATCACGAGTGTTAAAAGTCATCAGAAACAAAAGACTGAAGGACACAAAGTGATGTCTACACGTAAAAACAAGTTGTGTTTCAAATGTGAATTTTCATTTCATTAAAGTATCCCGTCATTGGCCAGATATGTAAAGCCTGTGGGAAAGAGAATCATTTTGTGACCATGTCTAAAGTGAATGAAAAAGTGCATCATAGTATGAAGACAAAATGGCCACCAGCACATTCCAAAAGCAACATTTGATGCATGCTGTTAAAAATGGCCCATTCTTAGGAGTCACCCCGAGCTTTTTGCCTTCTTCCTCTTCTTTTTCTGAACTTGTTTTGTTGGCTTTAGGACTGCTACCAGTGCTAAAGTGCATGTGCTCTCTCCGTAAAACAAGGTAACATTGGCTCATAGCCAATTGGAATATTTAATTCACTTATAAGTCTCTAGTAAAGTACACTGCATGTACACAGGGTCTGTAAATTAAATGCTACTAGTGAGCCTGTAGCACTGATTGTGCCACCCACATAAGTAGTACCTTACCCATGTCTCAGGTCTGCCACTGCCAGGCCTGTGTGTGGAGTTTCACTGTCACTTTAACTTGGCATTTAAATCTATTTGCCACATCTTCAATTACCCTTTTCATACACACCTGGGTAACCTATAGTGCAGGGTGCTATGTAAGTAAAAAGTAGGACATGCCCTTATAAGTTTTACATCTCCTGGTAATGAAAACCCCCAAAGTTGTTTTTCATTACTGTGAAGCCAGTTTCTCTCGTAGGACTACATTAGAAATTCCCTTATATGCTTTTAGGGGGTAATTTCTGATCTGAGAGGAACAGACTTGTCATGTATGGTATGGTTGTAATGGAATCTTACTTACTGTTGAAGTTGGATTATACATTACTATTACAGAAATGCTACTTTTAAAAAATAGGCATTTCTCTGCACTTCCTACTATCCGTGCCTTATAAACTGTCTCCGATCCACGTCTGGTCTGGGCTGGTTGACAGCTATGCTTGTGCATTCCACACTGACAGTCACAAACACATGACACTCAGCTGCATCTGCATTCATCTGCATACTGATAGGTCTTGCTAGGCAAGAAGGGTAGATGGACTCTTACTTACACTTTAAAAGTCAGTGGCTTGCCCTCACACTGAGGACTAATAGGCAGACAGGGCTAGGTTAAAAGGGGAACTTGTGCACTTCAAAACCACTCTTTACTTCAAAGGCACTTTTGGGTATACATACTAGGTCTCCGACCCCACCAAATCAGACACTTCTGGGTCTACAACTGGACTCTGTCAGAGGGACTGTCTGGCTGCCCAAAGGACTTATCTCGACTGGTTTGCTGGAAGGACTGTTGGTCTGCCTGTTATCCTGCTGCCTGCTGACTCCTGACTCTGCAGGAAGGACTCTGCCTTCCTCCTCAAGTACTCTCCAAGAGCTTGGATTGAGCTTGCCTTATGTTGTAATGCGTAATGGCTATCAAAGACTTCACCAAAGAAAATAAAATCCAGCACATCAGAAAATCAATGCAATTCCTGCAGAATTTGACACAACGTCTAACAGACTGATGCAGTGCATGTCCTGCAGCTGAGATATCACTGCATTGTCTGCTGTATCGATGCAGCACCTGTTGCCTCTGCTCAACGCGCTCTGGGTTTTCCATGCATCGTCCCTGGGAACCAAAATATCACTGCATCCCAGTGGGAAACGAAGGCTGCACTTCTGGAAACTGACAAATCTCCTTGCAAAGTGGAAAGAATCGATGCATCGTCTTTGCCGCACCGGAAAAATCAACGCATTGCTTTATTTCTCAAAGCATCTCCTTCTCAGTGGCCCCTCTGTGTCATTATTTTTTACACATTCTAGGTACTGCATGTTAAAAGGATACAACCAATGATTCTTAAAGACTGAGACCCATCTAAACCTTTAAAAAGTGATATCTTGAATTGTCCATGTTGGATTTTTGTCATTGTGGTCTTATTTTATTCAGACAAGTATTATCTATTTTCATAATCTGGTGTGGAGTACTTTTTGTGGTGTTTTCACTATGTTACTGTATGTGTTATTGCACAAATACTTTATACATTGCCTTCTCAGTTAAGCCTGTTTGCTCTGTACCAGGCTACCATAGGGTGAGCACTGGATAATTTAGGTTGTGTTGTGACTTACCCTGACTAGTATTGTGGACCCTACTTAGACATGATGCATACCTGTGCCAACTACAGACCCAATTTCCAAGAAACGCCCACAAGGCCAAGTGGCAAAATAAGTTGAGGCAAATAGATATTAAATAAAATTGATTGTTATCTAAATCATCAGCAAACAGTTCTACTATCTCAATAATAAGTGAAAGTGAAGAACATGACTGTGCCATGTCAATCTTTGATGCTGTCAAAATTCAAGGTGTATACATCGACATCCATGAAAACTCATAGTTCATTTATAGGAAAAGCGAAACATAAGAAAACAAATGTACAAGCAAAAATTTATGAGCTTAAAGATACAGTGGCAATTGCCTGTTTGCTCAGTTTTAACATGGCTGCTGACATGGGACTGACTTCTATGAAGTACAACATGAAGGCTCATCACACAATAGTAAGTCAGTTCCCTTTATTATTTCATGGTTTAAGGAAGTAAAAGATTATGAAAGTAAAGTTACATATTAATGAGGATGACAAGTTGCTTTTCATTTACAAGAAGCTATCAGAAAAAAAACTTGAATTGTTACTTAAGCATGATATTATTGAGTGCTCCCCTGGTTCAACACCATGGGTTTCTTTACTAGTAGTGCTCAAAAAGGACAGTGAAGGAGCTGTACTGACATGCATTGACATGCATCAGACAAACAAAGCAAGTTAATGAGAAGAGCATCCAGGTCCGCACATTGCTGACATAATATCGCAATTGAATGGTGCCATGGTTTTTCTTCAACTTGATTTAAATAAAGGTTATCATCAGTTGGAACTTGAAGAAAGCTGCAGGTACATTAGAAATGTATCTATATATATTGGTTTGTTTAGATACAAGAGACTTAGGCCCTCATTATGATCCTGGCGGTCCATGAACCGACAGGGCCGCTGTAGCGGTCTCACCGAGCGGGACCGGCATTGCAGACAGCCATATTCCGATAGCGGCAGTTTGACCACTGCCAAACTGCCGCCTCCTTGCCCGTCCCACCACTTTACCGTGGTCCGGCGGGCTGGAGGTTTCCACCTGCAGCCCAGCAGGGGTTGGATGACAGCCGAGGTCATTCCGACTTGGGATACCGCCAGCATTTTTCTGCATCAGCACATACACAATTACACACAAACACATCCCACTCGCACTCACAACATTCACCCCATAGACATGCAGACATAGCCATACACATCACATACGCACGCATACACTCTCTATCCCCACACCCCCTCCCTTCAACTACATACATACATACATATACATGCACCTGCACACACTCACTCACACCATTCTTTCCCCTTACACATTCTCCCATGCCCACACCTGTACCCCCATCGACATGCATACAGACGTGCATCACCGTTGCCACATTCACACACAGGCAAACTCGCAATCACCTTCCCTACTCCATTCATGACACGCATACACACAATCACACACTGGCACACCCCCATTCTCACAGCCCCAGCCCCCTCCCATTGGGGACAGCACTTATCTCATCCGACGAGGTGCTGCACCGTTAGGGGATGGGGCCAGCGCTCCCACCTCCGGCACCACCACGCCACCAGAAGACTGCCACATAGAATTACTAGTTGTAATTCTGTGGGAGGTCTTTTTCTGGTGTGGCGGTACTGGAAGTGGAACCGCCTAAGTGCCGCTGACCGCCGTGATGAATGCCGCCAGATATCCAACTATCGGCGGTGCAGATATCTGGTAGCATTCATAATACGGCGGTCGGAAGACCACCAGCACAGGCGGTCAAAAGACCGCTGCAGTCATAATGAGAGGCTTAGTTTTGGTGTATCATCTGCTGCAGAACTTTTCCAAAACATCATTTGAAATGTCACACAGCCTGTTGTGAATGCGTTTAATTATATCGATGACATATTCGTTTCCAGAGCATGATAGACCTCTCACACAATTATGTCAATTACTAAGTTTTGCAGGTTTGACTAGAGTGAGTTTAACAAGACAAAACTGAAATTCTTTGGCCATATCTTTTCTGAAGGGTTTATGATGCCTGATCCTACAAACATACACGCTTTGTCAAATCCTGACCTCCCCACAAGATGTTTCAATGGTTCATTCTTTTCTTGGCACAGTCAGTTACTGTTCAAGATATGTTGCTACTGTTAGTGCCCCACTGCGAGAGTAGACGCAGGAAAATGTTTATTTTTAATTGTCACAAGAATGTGAGAAAAGCTTCAAGAGAATCAAACTCATCATTGTACATTCTACAGAAATTACATAATTTCATCCAACCTTTCAGACAGAGGTTGTGTTGACCCTAGCCCAGTTGGGTAAGGTGCTATCTTTACACAGCATAGTGAATGTCCAAAGGCTTAACCACATATTGTGACCTATGCTAGAACAAGTTTTTCCCAAACAGAATGTGCTTATTCACAACCTGAGAAGGGCTTGTTAACATTTCCATGTATTCCTATATGGAAAGCCTTTTATGCTGATGACTGATCATTACGTATTGGAAATCCAAGAGCCAAGATGCCTCCTAGCATTAACCAATGCGTACAACAATTATAAGAGTATGGATGTACAATTTTGCATCATTCAGGAAAGGATCAAAATCCTTCTGACTACTTCTCGAGAGTGCTTATACAAGGTCACAGCACCCCACCTAAGATGGCTGAGGCCTACATTAACTTCCTTGCCAAGTCAAGTATTCCAGCTTCTATATTGTTAGCCCTGAACATCACTGCCACAAGCCATGATACTGGCCAGACAAAGTTAAAAGATTTAGGGCCAGATGTACCAAAGGATTTTACCCATTCTGTGTCTATGGGAAAAAGCTTTCGTACATATGGCCCTTAATTACACATCAGTTGGGGAACAGACACACTCAACATCTCAATAATGATGCTTAATGTTGAAAGTGCAAAAATGTCAAAGATGAATTATCCATAACTCAAGAAGGAATCATACTTCAAGGTTTGAGAATCCTAATTATAGAAAGTCTGCAACAGAAAGTGATTGAAGTGTCTCACAAGGGACATCGTGGCATTTTTGCACACAAAGAGAGTTCTCCGAGTCCGAGTTTGGTACCCATACTTAGATGAAAGAGTTGAAGAGGAACTCAAAGCCTGTCACATATGCATTTGTTTTAACCAATGTTTAACCAATGTTACTCAGCATACTCTGAACATGTCAGAACTCCCTAAACATGCCTGGGAGAGAATTGCCATTGATTTATTTGGTTCACTTGATAATGAACATCATCTAATGGTCATTGTAGATGAATACTCACGTTTTTCTTTAGTTGAAGGTCTCTCATCCATGACTCATGAATGAGGAATTGAACATTGTGATGGTATCTTTGCAACATGAGGCATACCAGCCATTGTAGAATCCAGCGATGGACCACCCTTGAACAGTAAAGAATTTAAAGGATTTCTGGAGCAGCTAAACATAAAGCATCAGAGATCTTTCCTTTATTACCACTGGCCAATGGACTTGTTGAACGTTTTATAAGTAAAACTAAAGAAAGCACTGCAGTGTGCAACTCTTCTGAAGCTCAATTTGAATCAGTCCTGAATTCTACTCTAAGAGTTTATTGTTCAACATCCCACTCAACCAAAGGTAAAAGCCCTATGACTTTGATGTTCGGGGAGCAATGACAACCAAGATACCTCAATGGCCCACCTAGAGATATAAAAGTGAAAACATGATTCATTTGTACAAGGGACTTGGATGATTCTTTACATCTTTAGCAATCTCTGACACTGAAGATGACAGTTCACGGCTTCCAAGTAACCTGATTGTGTCAGCTGATCAAAGCGGCAAAAAGATTGAATGAAGAGATATAGTTGTACATGTTTCTTTATGTACATGTATATATATCTAATGATTTGATTTTTATAAAAAGTTATAATTTTTCATTTAACAGAGGGGGAGATGTAGTGTCTTGCGTGATTTAGACTAGAAACCCTTTGGCTACCAGTGGACTCCATGTATTCACTAGAATAGAATGTAATGTAGTTCAGGTTTTTGTTAGGACTTTAATATTGGCATTAACTGGGGATATTGGCTGATAACTATAGCAACGTATTTGGTCTTTACACAGTTTTGGCAGTATTGCTATGTTTGTCTTATTGGACATAGCTGTCAGTAACCCTCTTGTTTCCAACTCTTTACATACATCACATACAATATTTACTATTTCCTTTTTACCCCATTTACATCTTTCTTAAATGCATTCTTATATGACATACAAGGCATGGCCTTTGCTAGTTCTCCTTATTAGTATCCTCTTTCAGGAAATCTATAAATTCTGATGTCAGTTTTAGGGTTGTTCATGATTGTTAAGATTTTCCATTTCAGGATCACTTCTGGATTCCAACTTGTAAAGGGATTTTCAAATGGATGAAAATGTGTCCATTACCTCTTGTAAGGAACTCAACAGTTCTCTGTTCTCTTTCTAAGTAGCTGCAATATTTCCTGATGATTCTCTCTGAATGCTTTTTTGCCTTTCTTCTAGTGTCATGAATTAGGGCAGACAGGCATATATTCAGCCTCCTAGGTACAAATAGCATTCAGGGCCAGTTTGACTTCTCTAGGTTTTTCCTATTCATTATAGCAGGGTTGATGTCATATAATTGTGTTTGCTTTTGTAATGGCTCGCTCCATTTCAAGACATTTTGCTCTTTTAGTTCTCTTCCCAAAGAGCTTTATCGCTCATGATTTACCTCTTTATTGTAGCTTCTCCAGTGGCCTTTTATTTAGGGAATTAATTGCAAGAGATATTTAATTTCCACTATTTCCTAACAGGGAACATTTCCAAATCCCAAATAAAGCTATATTTTACTGGGGCATGATCTAACACGGAGCATTCTAGGATACTGCATTTGAGTACACTTGAGGTCAACAGCTATGTGTAGCCTAGTGGCACAAGACATTCATGTATATTCTTCATCTGCAGCATGTGCAAGGCATCAGATGTTCGAATGTCCATGGAGACACACTATCTACCTGGTCTCTTCTGTCCATTAGTGGATTCAGGGTCAAATTCCAGTCCACTCCTATAGTTATTTGGGTCTAAACAGTTTAGAAAGTACCCTGGTCATTGTAGAGAATACATTCTGCTTTGTAGTATTAGAAGTGCATATGGCTCCCATTATAATACATTTTATATACAATTTAATTTTGGCATATACATAGCATCCCTCTATATCTGTCCATGTTTTAAATATCCTGTGTGGTTGAGTTTTTTGCATCAGTTTGGTCACTTCACACCTCCTAGGCCTAATGGAGTTAACTGTAGACACAGTGTACACCAGACATTGTTGACTACTGTATATTGTTTTGCCCACCCATTCTCTTTAGCTTTTCAACTGCTATTTGTGATGTGTGTCTCTTGCAGCAACCCTTTATCTGTGTGTTTTCGAGGTTGTGTATGTTTTCCCTGTAGCAAAGCTCGTCAAGCCATTGACATAAAGAGAGACTATGGTGAGTGGTGCTTCTACCAGTTTCTTGCCTAGTATGCTCCGGGTTTTAGTGGAAGGTATGACCCTCTCTCACTTTCGTATGGGTGTATCTACCCCAGCATATGTGTACGCCTTTGATGAGAAAGATTGTTGATGTTGTCTAAATGAGGAGTACTCAGATGTCTTTAAGATTACAATTAGATCTGTTTTCCACCACCCTTGATGCCTCTATGACTATGAGTACATATTAAAATAAGAAGTAGGGGGACTAGAATGAGGTGAAGGAAGTGGGTAGAAGGGGAAAGGAAAAGGGAAGAATTGTAAGTAAAAAATAAAAAAGGGAAGGGAAATACTAAAACTAAAAACGGAGGATGGTGAGTTTCCATAGCGGGCTCTTATGTTCTAGTACTGGTCTCAACCTTCCTCAGATTTGAGCTTTGTTGTGTTTTTTTGTCATGAGCTAAGTCCTCTCAATGATGATTTGGCCTGCCACTTCTTATTGATAAACATATCTTAAATACTCAAGAGCCAGTTTTGCTTCCTTGATGTTTCAGGTGGGAGACACCTGTATTACCCCTCCTTGGTCTGCAAGATTATATTGGCCTGTGTAATACTGCACAATATTTGTGTCAGGACAAATGTTCCCTGGGACGAAGAAAATGAGGCACCAAAGGAGAAGGAGGAGGATAAGCCACCACATCAACCTGACCTCCCAGAACACTGCTACAGATGCACAGGGATGTGCACACATTGTGCAGAACTTCTTCAGTTAAGCACATGTGACTGAAGGCATGATTGCCAAACATATAAACAAATGAGTTATTCTAACATATATCTTGGAGTGTCTGTCATACTCCCACTTAACAAATAACACACCCTCAGCCAGAAAACCATGAGGAGGTCACAACAGTTGTCAATCAAGTGTTAACACTGTCATCATCTTCAAAGTACCAGACAGAATGCACTGAGATCTGGGGCCAGATGTAGCAAAGATTTGCGAGTCACAAATGGCCCGATTCACTATTTGCAACCTCGCTAAATCCAAAATGGGATGCAAAAATCCCATTCCCGAAATACAAATAGCGATGCGACCCATTACTGACTCGCAAAAATTGCGACCTGATTTTGCGACCCGCAAATAGGAAGTCGCAAATTGCGAGTCGCAAACCATATGCAAAAGCCAGTAGCAAATTGCGGGTAGTCACAAAACGCCCATTTTGCACATCCAGATTACCACTGATTCAGAGCAGGTGGTAACCAGAACCAAAGTATAAAAGGAGTCCCAAAAGGAATCTGGGTGACTCAAAATGGCTGAACTGTACGTGATAGCATGGAGGAGGAGAGTCCAGGCCGCCCAGCAGAGAGCGAGGAGGCAGAGACGGGAGAGGATATAGCTAGCCAGGCAGACACTATTTCAACAAACTGAGGAGGAGATATATGACAAATATAGACTGAGCAGTGCTGCAATCTTAGAATTAATTGAATTACTGAATCCGCAGCTGGAAAAACAGACAAAGCGCGTCAGTGCCATCCCTACACATGTGCAAGTGCTATGCTCAGTGCACCTCTTAGCCTCGGGTAGCTATCCGGTGGTGATCGCTGTGGCAAGTGGGGTATCCCAAAGTGCATTCTCACGATTCTTCAGATGTTTCCTAGATGCCATACTCACACACATGTCCAGATATATATACCTACCCAGGAATGAGGCAGAAATTAACAGCACCAATTTGGACTTCTACAGAATTGCCAACTTCCCCCATGTAATAGGGTGTGTGGACGGGACACATATACAAATTTGCCTCCTGCAAATCTGGAATATGTGTTCCGCAATAGGAAATGTACCCACTCAGTAAACATCCAGGTGGTATGTGACGCCCATAATGTAATTACTGACATTGTAGCTAAAGATCCAGGGAGTACACATGACTCATACATATTCAGGCACAGTGGGATACACAAACGCTTAGAACATGGGGAGTTTGGAGACTGATATCTATTAGGTATTGCTGACTACACCCTGAAGCCATACATACAGGTCACTGTGTAACCCATTGATGCCTTGCTAAATTTGCCTTTTTTGTCAAACAGGTGACGGTGCATATGCCCTGAGACCATGGATACTCACCTCGTACCTAACACCTGGCAATCAGAATGAGAGGCGATATAACAGTGCACATCTGCGGACCAGAACTGTAGTGGAGAGGACCTTTGGCTTGTTGAAGGCAAGATTCAGATGCCTTCACAAAAGTGGAGGTGCACTCCAGTATGCCCCTGAAACAGTATGCAAGATAGTTGCCGCCTGTGTCATCCTCCACAACATTGCTACCAGGCGTGGGCTACATCTCACCCTCTCACCCTGAAGACACATACCCAGAGAATGAGGTGCAAGAGCTACCACACCGACAGCCTGGGGATAGAAGCATCGCAAACAAGGGCAGACAGAGACGGAACTGCATTGCAACCCAATACTTTGACAGGTACATGGCAACCGTCACCACACTCACTAATGTCAGACACACATAACCCAGTTATGTAGTGAAACAAACAAAACCTTTTTTATTTCTAAACTATGTAAAAGATAGAATAGTGCTGTATGCCACAGTCTTGAATTGTCAATTGTCATTTAAGACACATTAAATTAATGTGCCTTATTCACAGTACAGTTTGGTGGCTCACACCCTCCTCCTATTGCGGCTACCATGGCTCATTCCTGGTGGTCCCCTGACCCCTGCCGTGCACTGCTACTCCGCAGCACACGGGAATCCCCGGCAGAAACACTACTTATGGTTGACCCCTCCTCGCTGTCCTGCGGAGTATCCCCTGTGCCCCTTGCAGCCTGCCTGCTCTCCATTAGGTCTACCGCATGGCTGATACGGCCAAGTCCTCCCGCCACATCCCCTGCGAAATGTCCAAGTTCAACCTGGAGGCTGACTGTATGCCTTGACAGGCATGTGGTATTAGTGGCAAGGCGCCCAATGGATGCTGCCAGTCTGTCAAAGCGGGCAGCAGTGTTGGGCTCCCTACACCTTGCCTGTGCCCTGTCTGCCACAAGTTCAGTCACCAAATGTTCAATGGCCTGTGTTAAGTTCCCCAGATGTTGGCTCATGTGGTGGAACTGACTGTCCACATTTGCCATCCCATGTGTCATTGTGGTCTGCAGTCTATTCAGGTTTCTGTTAATTGCCCTTAATTGTCTGTGTTGCAGGCACTGACCCTGAATCAGTGAGACCTCCAGTCCTGCAAACTCTACTTCTGACACATCATCCTGGGGCACAGACTGAACTCTGTGCCGGCGCCTGTGCACTGCTCCAGCTGCTGGCTCTGTGCGCCTCTCTGTGGGGCTGGGCCCTGGTGCTATTCCTGCAGCCTCCATGTCCTGCGTTGGATCTTCCATGGACCCTGGTGGTGTTCTGCTGGGCCCTGCTGTGTCACTGGCAGGATCCTGTTGTGGGTCTGGCCCATGTTCCTCTCCCTGCCTTTGTTCGCTGCTTGGGGTGTTTTGTGGGAGACCTGTGGGACATATGGGATACACTGTCAGTCTTGCACATCTGTTTTATGCCTCATGGTAAACATATGCTTATATTTGGACTAATGTACTACATTGCCCATAATGCACTATTCTAGAGGTTGCTAGACTGGAATGGAGCTAGTCTGGTGGTGCCTGCTGCTGTGTACTGGGATAGTGTGTATACTGCATTTGTGGGTGTCAAAGCATATCTCATGGTACTCACTTTTTGATGTCCCAGGCGCTGAACTGTCCAGTTCTTCCATGCCCAGTACGGCCTCTGGCTCCATTGTCTGTTCCACCATACTCTGCAACCCTCTCATTGGTCCTGGAGCGCAGGTTATACCACCTGTTGCGGATTTCCTCGAGGGTGTGGTGGCTTACCCCAATAGCATTGATTTTCTGTTGTATTTCTTGCCATAATCTTTTCTTCTGTGTGTCAGGGACACTCATTGCTGCCTTTCCGAAGAGTTCATCATGGTTCAGGCAGCATTCTTCTGTAAGGACCTCCAGCTCCTTGTGTGAAAATTAAATTGTTCTCTGCCAGCACTGCCTGTCTCCTCCATGGTTGCTGCAGCTCCTTTCCCCTGGGTGTGGCTCAGCAGTTTGAGATGGGTGTGGTCCTCCTCCTCCCAGGTCTATTTGATGACTTCCTGGTTCTGATATCATCACCAAGAGCCAGGAAGTGGGTTTCCCAACTGTTTTGGTGCACCTGCAGGCAATTTGCAAATCAGTCGCAATTTGCGACACTCTTCTCACAAATTGCGACCTCGCTAAAAGCGGAGGTCGCAAAATGCGGTGCGACACCACTGCGACTCGCAATTTGGTATCTCAACTTTCTTGCATTTGGTTTTGCGAGTCGGAAATAGCGATTCGCATGGAGTCGCTATTTCTGATTCGCAAAGTTTTACCTGCCTACATCTGGCCCTTGGAAACTGTGGTGTGTAATGTATGCTTGCATGTCGAAAAATCAAGATGAACTGAAAATACTCAAATCCGACAATGAATTGTTAGTACAAAAGTAAAATGGATATATACAAATCACCATTGAATGCACTAGGCCAAACTGTACGGCAAGGTATATAAATAGTAGATATAAACTGCACATGTCAACTCAATGGGTGAAAGAGCCATGGCACTGGTGACAACTCACAACATTCTCATCTTTTGCACTCACATGTGTGACAAATAGTAAGTGCATCACAGACAGAAGTGCACCTACATGTGTAGCACAGTGTCCGACAAATCTGTGATCATTTTGCATGGATGCCAATCAATGGAATTTCACCTCACATAATGAGGCTAATACGTCTAAGGGAATCAGTATACAAAATGACTTGTAAATGTATGTGGGAGCTGTAATAACCTTTCCCCCAATCCACCCCAATCACTGCGTACCTGACAAAGGACATAGAGTGCATCTGTGGGTGAGTACTCCTCACAAGCACACCAATATATAAAATTAGCAGAGTCATAATCATGTTCCAAACAGGACCTGCTACATTGTAGAGGGGACTTCCAGAGTGCACAAGTATTGCTTCAGGACTTAGGAAATGTTTGGGGGCCAATAAGCATACTTGCCACTAAGAGCAACTAAACCAATATTAGTGTGATGCAAAGTGCAGAACATATGTACAGGGCATAACCTCCAATGACAGTGAGGAGCATGACGAATGGGAAGATGAGCATGGTGAAGATTGGGAGCAAGCGCAAGATGTAACATCAATAGCAGCAACATTGCTGAGGTACCCTATACTAGTCATGTGTATGGTACATGCGTGAATGATTCACACGTTGTCAGAAGAGCGTGATTACAAGAAAAACTGTATCTATGAAAGATAACACATATCACCACAACCTGTGTGTAGCCAAATTACCTTCCCAGCTACAGTGTGAGAAAATTATCCTGTTTGCAAATAAAACCAACTTTTACTTACTGAAAATGTTGATGACTGACCCTGGCTGTACCCTGGGTCTGCTAACCAGGCCTAGGAACACTACTCTGAATAAAAGACATATGCAGAAGTGGTACAATTACAACTGCCAGCAATTTGACTCTTGTAAGTCCCTAGTAGATGATAGGGCAATAGGGAATCAAACTACCTATAAGTCCCTAGTAGATAACAGGGCAAGTGGGAATCAAACTAACCATAGGTCTCTAGTAGATAATAGGGCAAGGGGGAATCAAGCTCCCTTTAAGTCCCTAGTAGAAAATAGGGCAGGTGAGTATTGACTTTCCTCTGTATGTAATATGTGGTGCCAGGTGTAGAGACAAACTCCAGAGGCAAACTGACAATGTGTCCCATGATGCTGTAGTGAATCCTAGTTTGTTTTAATGGGATAACAGGAGTTAGCTTAGCCATTGGCTTGCGGACTCGTGCCCCAGTCACCTAGTGACTTTTAACCTACTTAGCTTGCTCTGTCTTATCTAATTGAATTCTTTATTTCTTCTAAGATGGCTGCCTTGTTTACAGTTAGGCTACTTGTTATGATTTGCATTATCAGTGCCACCGCGTTAAGGTGTCAAAATCAAGTGACAAAGACAAACAAACTGTAGGTGTTCACATTTAGGGACTTTCCCTCTCCATGCTTTCGAGGGAATTATTTATATTAATTGCCGTTCAAAGCATGCCTGTTATCTATTGTTTGGGAACACACTTACATCAGGGGTCCAAGTAGATCCTCATAAATACACAACACTTTAGAAAGATAATCAGAGGGATTCCGACCAGAGGGCATCGCCACCATTGCTGATATCAGTGCTGCACGTCGTCTTGACGCTGACTCAGTCTTCGTGTTCCTGCGCAGTCTGAGATAGAGACCTCATCCCAAGGTAACGAGGGTTGGGGGCTCCTCTAATGGACATGGCATTGGCGGATTTGGTTTAACATAGGTTTTAGGTAGGAGGTCAGGCCTATCATGATAGGGTATTAGGACATATTACACACTTTATGCCTTTTCATGTTATTGCAAGATGGTGGGGGTCTTTGTAATAATGACTCTTGTCTTTACAATTCTATTCCTTGCACTGTTCATTATCCTAATCATTGCAGCCCATGCAACTTATCGCAGATTACAGTTGTGTTAAATAAAAACTATTGAAGCTTTACTGCATCTTCGTTATTGCCTGTGTTTGGATGAGACATGACATATCTGTGAGAAAGGGGTAATCTCCGTTTAACCACGACACTCCCTGAGATGTCATACTCTTGAGACCATGCGTAAAGGCTGCCACAAATCACCTTTTACTATTTGGGTTTTTGGTGAGGTGCTGCTAGTGAGCCGGAAGGGTTGGAACGACAGCTGCGACTTGTTGTAGGATAGGCATAGTCACCTACAATCATAAGTACTGTCATCCTTAAGCCAGCAGTCTTGCCCAGAGCAAGAGTCCAAACTACGACATGGCACCACCAACGATGGTGTTTAGGAACTAATTTACAGATACCCTGATTATTACTGTCTCACAGACAACAAGTACCCTAAGTACGATTAAACAGAGATGTCCGTGGTCTTTGGGAAGATCCTCCTCCTCTGAAAAGGTAACACCTGATTAGGTTGTGGGTTTTTGGAGCTCGAACTCATAAAAGGACAAATATGGTTAACGCCATAGAAATTCCTGAGAATGCTAGACAAGCATTAACACGACACCTATTAGCGGCGCATGGCCTTACAGAAGAGGGCAGGATGTTACTCTCATAATAGAAGTTAGTGAAGCATACCAAACAGAAACATTTTACTGCTGGGTCACCTTTCCTGAGGTGAACCAAAGAACACATACATTCCATGCATACAAAATTGCAAACGTACCTCAACGGTACCAAGCATACGAGTATCATGAAATATCGCTCACATATCAAGAGCATCAGAACTGGTTTGAAGACGCTGTACCACATGTATTACAAAGAGTGATACTAGGTCCTTTAAATAATGATGGACCGACGTGGCCTATGTTTGCCACATACACACCACACCCAGGCACACAAAATATGCCAATAGCTAATCTACGAAATTTATATAATGAGTTAGTAACACTTTATAGACGACTAGTCCAGTTCGTCATGCGAACTTTGAACACAACACCAGCGCGTCCAGCTCCACCAGCACCTGGTGGATTCCAATTGGCTACAGGGATTAATCCACAATCAGTGCATACTATCATGGGTAAAATACCCACAGAACGGAAGAAAATACCGTTCTGGTTAGCCCAGAAAACAAATCAGCTGGAAGCTGTGTTTCCCCATACGGGACCACAGGAAAGACATAGACTTCTCACAATGTGCTTGCCCTTTGTGATGGTTCCCTCAGTGGATGACAGCGCCACATGGGGTACAGTCTTCGCTGCTATATATACTACCACACATGGTACCCCAACCCTTGCCAATTTACCGGAAGTGTTAAAACAAATACCAGAATGAGCACGGGGTTGCACCAGCCTTAGATTTGGGGATGAAATTAATGCGTAACTTTGACAGTTTTCTCTATGATACTCAGTAACATTAAAGGGGAAGTGGTAGCACTGGCTATACGCCAGCGTCTCCGAGAAACTCCACAATTGGAACAGGAGAGACAGCTACCAAAAATAATTTCCGACACCTATACTAGTATAGGGCGTGATAGTTTGACAGCCAAACCAAAGAAGTTGGAATTACAAAGTAACACCCTTAAGGAAGGTACAAAGCAGGCACAAGAGGGCTCTAAAAAGAGCTGGGAAAAACAAAAAGAACTTAAGGATAGAAAAAATAAGAAACTCATTCTCCACACCTGGAAAACTCTGAAAGGAGATGCAATCTCAGAAATAGGGAAAATATAAAAACTCCTGATAGATATACTGATTCACGTCCCTCTCGTTCCTTTCAGGACGCACCGGATAGACGTAGCAAGAGAGGGGGCCGTCCTGATCGACGTCCTGAATATGTGAAACAAAAGAAAGACTTAACACAGCCTACAATCAAAAAAGGAAGAAAAGATTCCTCAGCAGAAGCCACAGTTTAAAAAGAAAAAGGTGGCAGCACTGTCAGTTAAAAATGCCAGTACACTTGAGAACATTGTTGAAGAACAGGACATGGGCAGTAACACTGTTAGACAGTGCAGCAGAGGTCACGATATGTGGCCAGAGTCTGAAAGATCATCTGGAAGTGACAGAAACGAGCGATTTTATTGCAGTTGAGACTGCGGATGGGCGCGTTCTCCCACCCGACAGGGTTTATGATTTAAAAATTCAAATAGAGACAGAAGTAGAGTGCTTCATTGGTGTGATATTCTGGGATGAATTTACTAGTGATATCCTGTTGGCCGAAAGAGACTGGCCACCTGAGCACATCCGTAAGCTCCCACAGGGGGAAGATGTCATTTTGCCTTCTTTCTCTAATCTTGTTCCAAAAGCAGAAAAACAAGCCTATGCTGTTGAATGGACTTTAGCGCAGGCACCTGCATTATACCGCAATCATGTAGGTTGGAACAAGGACTCTCCTTGTCATGTAATTCCTATTAGGTCTACACCCCAACCTCAGCCACAATATTGAGCCCTGTACATCTGCAATGAATAACCTGTTATTCCCCGTTGCAAAGCCAGGCCATTCCTACAGGATATTCACAGATTACAGACATTGAAATAGTCATACACGTACAAATGCTATACAAAACTCACATAGCACGCCACTAATGAACAATATAGTGTGTAAAAAATATAAAAGAACGTTAGATATTTCTAATGGGTTTTTCTGCCAGAACATAGCACATGAAAGTCGGGACCTGAGTGCGTTCTCAATTGGCTTACAAAAACACTTTTGCCATTTACTCCAAGGCTAAAAGAACAGTCCAGGGCGATTCTCAGCCTGTGTAACATCAATATTACATGATATTGATCCCGAGGCGTTATCCTGCGTGGTTGACATATATCTCACGGACGACGACCTCAACATTCATCTTGTAATGGTTGATCAGATCATTTTGGGATTTGCAGACCTCAGATACAAATTCAACTTTAAGAAAAGTAAGATTGCCTTTCTCAATGTATTGTTCCTGGGATACGAGCTATTGAAAATTTGGGGAAGAGCCTGTCCCTTAACTTTCTGGAGAAATGTACACAATTGCACCCTCCTAACACTCTCAAGAAACTACAGTCATTACTAGGTTTCTTCAACTTTGGCAGAACATACATTCCATACTATGCACAGCGTATCAAGCCACTTTATGACTTGATACTGCTAAACTTTTCTAGCAGACACTGGACAGTTGAACACACACGCATCCTTAGGGAATTGCAACAGGACATGCTCGAAGCTAAACACTTGCACATACGTGACAATAAAACAAATTTGGTCATCAGAATAATTGCTGGTGCCATTGGATTTACTTCTGTCACCTTCAATGAAGTGACACGGTACCCATAGCATATAAATCACATTTATACTCAAATACAGAACAACGTTTTGCACCTACAGAAAAGATTCTGACTGCAGTTCAAATGGCTGTCATAAAGGAGGGGCCACTTGCCCAAGGGAAACGCATTAATGTTGTTACCCCAGTGCCGGCCTTAGAAGCTGTCACCAAAGCAAGCGTTCCCAACGCTAAAGCATTACATCCACGTTGAATTCAGTGGGCAACATCCCTGACCGCCTCTGATGTTCATTAAATCTTTGATCCAAAACTTCAGACACAAGGGTTTCTCCAGTATGAGCAGGAGTACCCCGCTCCTCTAAATATCTTGCCACTTGACAGATACCATACTGTCATCTACACTGATGGTTCAGCGCAACCAGCTGTAGGTACCAAACATCAATACTCAGCTGCTTGCGCAGCTGTGAGCGGTGTGATAGAAGATGGAGCCTTCCCGCCTCACAACACCTACACGCAGACCCTAGGGGACTGCACAGCTCAGTTGGCTGAACTTAAAGCTCTTATATTAGCACTAGAACACACAGAGCCAGGATGCCTGACTTTAATAGTCTGCAACTCATACTACTGCGTCCAGTCATACAATGATTATCTTAATCATTGGAAGCTGAACGGGTTTCGAGATTCCAAAGGGAACACCATAAAACAGAAAACATTGTGGGGGAGGGTGGCTGATCATAAGGATAAACTACTGTGTGTCCATGTAGTACATACATTGGGCCATCAACGTGTAGGAGTACACATTATCAGCAACACTTTGGCTGATGAAGCAGCCAAATCTGCAGTAGCTACGGATTCTGTGGCTGCAGTGACTCATTCACAGACGAGATTGGATAATGAAATACTGACTGCTGTGAAAGCTTCGGCTGAAGGCAAATCCCTCCTTAAAGGATACCCTACAAATTATTCTTATCATATCAGTGCACAGAATTTTGCCTATGCAACAATTCCTGGGGTCGGAGATTGAGTGATCCCCAACGAAGACCAGAGATTATATCTAGTAAAAGCAGCGCATAAGAGTGTCGCTTCTGTACATGCTGGAATTTCAGCCACAATAACACTCTTACAGAAACGCTTCTGGTGGCTTGGTCTATGCAGACGGACAAAAAAGTACTTCCTTTGTTGTAACATTTGCCGGCAAATAAAAGGCTCCAATATCAAATGCCCACCACAGACATCCCTCTTAGTGTCCAGCAAGCCACTACAATTTGTGTACCTGGACCATTGCGGTCCACTCCAACCTAATGGTGCATACAAATACATCTTAGTCGCTGTAGGTTCTTGTTCTAGATTCCTGTGGGTATGGCCACAGCAATTGGCTGATGCTTAAACTGTTATAAAAAAGACTTGCTGATCTTCATCGGTACATATGCGGTTGCGGCATTCCATTCGGACCAGGGCCCTGCATTTGCCTCTAAGGCATTCAGGGACACCATGGGGACGATGGGTGTTGAACTCCATTACTCCATTACTCCTCACCATACCATCCCGAGGGAAATTGAGTAGTGGAGAGATGGAACTGTGATCTAAAGCAGTCCTTAACAGCTCGAGTATTAGGTTCAGGCCGCAGTTGGCTTCATCACCTATGCGGTCCAGAGAGCACTGAATAATCTGCCAAGACGGTCCTTGGGTGGACGCACTCCTTATGAGGTTCTCTTTGGGATACCTATGCATGTCCCAGATCTTGATGGCTCTGGTTTGGTGGCAGCAGAAACGCCATTTGACATAAATGAACATCTCACTGTCTTACAGGAGCTTCAGCAATTTTGTGATGATAAATCTTCTACCAGTGCTGCCACCTTAGGAATTAGGGATTTAGCAAAAACTTCAACTGGCTGGATTCCTAAAGTTGGGGATCTGGTTTGTGAGAAGATCGCTGTGAAGAAGGAATTCAGTCCATCATACAGCGCACCTGTCCCGGTCTTGGGAATTCAAGGTACCAGAACTGTTGTCTTACCACCACTGCCTGGTTCCAGAACAAACAGATTCATTTCCATTGATGACGTCAAAGTTCACTATGCGGCCGATCCTTCACAGTAGACCAAGAGGTCCCTTGGGTAGTTCCCGATCCCCTCTCACTACCCAACAGGACATACCTCTACATAGTAGAATGAACAACACTACTACGGACTATACAACAATGTCCAATGCTGTCACAGAGACCTCCTCGACCATTGGGAGGGTGGAAAATGAACTCTTGCTAGTTCCAGATACCACTTCAATGACAACACTTGTCCAAGATTTGGCTTTTTATTTACACCAACACTACAAAGACTGATGGCGCGGTCTACCATGAGCCTCCAAGTGAAGTGGACCAATCTACGAGTAATGCACCAGCTCCAGCATTTGCAGAGATTGCCTCTGGCTATTTTGTAGACATTGATGATTTTAATTCAGACTCAACCACTATTATGATTGACAATGTTTCGAAAACAAGTAAGCTCTTTCGATGGCTAAAAAGAACCATTTCATTTACCCATGGAACTATTTATGGTTCTGTTTAACATTTACGGCATTATTTTTTTGTGACTGTTTTCTTTTTGCTTATAAATGGTCATTACATGCCTGAATGCTCCTCTGTTGAACCTGTGGATGAAGCCTTAACTCCATATCATTCCTCACATAAGGTCCGAAGAGACTTGTCTCTTGTGAACATTTCAGCATTACCGATTTCTGATGGGATTATGTGGGACAATGTTCCCTTTGATATATACGGCCTACTGAGATCATTCAAATTCCATATGTGTTCAAAATATCTATGAAAGATGTGGTTACACCTGATGTTGTATCTGATGATTGGAATGTCCAAATGGTTGATTGCATGCTAACTGAAATGAAAGACTATTCCATATTTGAAAGTGATGATGTATATGGACATACAATGAATTATGGGGAAATGTTCTGTTACAACAATTTGGGACATTACTACCTACACCATGCCACTAGACACAGGCCAGTATTGAACTGTACACAGTGGGAACACTGTTCAACACCACCAGTGGGAAGTCCAAAACACTAAACAGATAAATTTACATATTTCACTGGGCATGACACAAATCATGTGGAGTCATATTATTTCAAGTTACCTCCATCACAAATTAGGAAAGTTTTGCTAACAAACACAAAACTGATTTATTCAGATCTCTTTGTTTCTCGGCTCGCAGTTGAAGGTTACGAATACTGGAAGAGCACTCTTGACTCAAAAAGTATACGGGGAACACAAGATTGGCAAAATTAGGGTAGGGATGCTTTGTTTAGAGCATGCCTAATTACTGTGCAAGTGATCTTTTTAAATGACACCATTCAACAGACATCCTGTCTGGGGTTAGCAAAAATTAAAGACATGAACACGCCAAGTATCCCCTCACCAGCGAAGTTTGATGATTGGCAATCTTTCCTTAATATCACTGAGGAAATGCTAGACACAATGGTTAAGGCTGGTACCTATAATTCTTCACTTTGCAGTACCGGCGGGTGGTTAATATGGCCAACAGACACCAGTAGATGTCAAGCACATTTTCTTAACTCTTCAGGGGGTTTTACAATTAAGAGGCCAGATCCTCACTTTGTATCAGGTCAGCACACAGGTATAGTTACAACATACACTGTGGGTAAACTGTGCCAACAATTGGTACAGACTAACATGTTAGCCGCAGTTAAAATCATCTTAACACTCTTTCTGAAAATGTTGACCTGCAGGATTTTCTGCTAGGTCCTAGGAAACAGCGCTCTAAAAGGTTCCTGTATTATATGTATATTGAAATCTGGAAACTCTCACAGATTGAAGCTGCTGCGGGTTTGAGGCAATTAGATAAGGAAACCTTAAAGAAGGCTTTAGCAGTTGTCGACAACGGCATGAACACTCTGTCCAGCAGGATATATTCACTATCCAACATTGTGTCATCTGCCATTGATATCATTCAGACAGATATGTCCCGTATATATAATGAACAAACTCAGCTGTGTTCCATCATGCAGCTAGGTTGGAGATTACAGACACAGAAAAATGGCTGCATTCCATGGAAGTATATTAACGTAGTGAATTGTTCACTGCTTTTAATCTTTCCAAGGAACAGCAGACAATTGCTAAAAGGGAAGCTAGTTTCACCATGCTTCATATTGAAAAGTTAGATAAGTTGCCCTTCACGGTAGCAGAGAGTCCTTCAACAATTTGGCTCCTACATGGCATAATTAATATGCCCATTTCAACCTTTAGTTTCTCAAATTGCTTGAAACATCTTGCAATGGGCAGGTTTGAGGAACTAGGCGATGGCTATATCAAGGAAGAGTGGGGCTGCCCTTTGATTATAAATGTTTGAACGGCGAAACAGAGGTTTTTCTAAGCGGAACGAATGTGAGACTACTTTTAGTCATTCAATGATATGTAAGCAGGTGTCCCTTCACGGCCTTTGCAATGCGGGGGTCGCAAACTTGGCCTGTTTTCTGAAGGGTACTCCCGTCCCTTTGATTTGACCGGTATTTCATGTACTTTCCAATGGAAGATATGTCGTACTGAGCGATCAAAGTTGTTGCAGTATGCGACCAGGAATTGCCTACACCATCTCGGTCTCGAAGGTCGTTACGTGTTGCGGACATGTTTTATTCCCCCCACACGAAAGATAAAAGTATCTGACATGTGGCCCCACATAGATACTATTAATGTAAATTATGACAAGCTGAGCAGAATAAAGGTGCTTCTGTTTCAAAAAAAGGTCGCGTTGACATCCGCTAGAGAGACTTATGCTCTCCAGATAGCAAGATCATCAGCTGAGATACAATCCCTATTAAATACCAACTTCTCCAAGCACTTTGGGGAACTGGTATCCAGAATATTCAATACTTTGAGCACTGCTGGGATTGTCCATTTCTTTAAGGCTGTCGGGTCTGGATTTGTGTCCATCTTTCATACTGTTTTCGGAGTCATCCCATCAGCCATCCATTCACTCTTTTCAAGCGTGTTTGGCGGTTTTCCGATTATATTGGCATTGATTGGTGGACTACTACTGCTATTTCTTCTTATTTGCAGTGGTTGTTTCTTTCAAGCTACGCTGAGCAATGGAGCCGCTCCCACCAACTCAACTGTGCCATGAACGCATGTTTCGGATCTTCGATGCCTCCTTGCTGGTGGAATTGGAGCGTGATTTGTCGTTGTCATTTTGGCCACTTCTCTGGTGCGTACAACCAGTTTTCCACTGCGTGTGGTGCCTCTTCAAACACCTGCCTACGGTGTGTCTTGCTGTTGCACCAGCATCTTCTGTGGACCAAGAACTGCTAATGTCCCGATGAGGGTTCATTCACGGTCGTGCCCCTTGAGACTAAGGCTGCTCCGCGAGGCCACTTATGTGCCTTCAGTTCTAATAGCTACTATGGAATGACACTGCTGCAGGTGGACCTGCACAAAAGACTGACTCTGTGGATCCGTTTGCCCGCCCGGTGATCGATCTAACATCTGACGATGTGGACTAATTCTTGAGGACCTTGATTGGTGACTTCGATAATATTCTTCGAGATCATGACTATAGCAAATAATTTGATGAATTGGCTTGCCATTCCCGATTCAAAGTATGCATACAAATTGCCTTTACTTTGGCCTGCTGTGCTTGTCATGGTTGACATTAAATTTCTCTGTATGTATTTTTAATTAATATTTTTACTCTCTTTTAACAAATTAAAACAACAAAAAAATACCTATTTAGCTAGTTTTTATGCTTTTAGCTTTTAGTACAGAACAATTTTAGCGTTTGGATTCATTCACCTTCGGTGGTGTCTAGTTATGGCGTCATACTTGTTACGGCAATGGGGAGGGTGTAGTGAATCCTAGATTGTTTTAATGGGATAACAGGAGTTAGCTTAGCCATTCGCTTGCGGACTCGTGCCCCCGTCACCTAGTGACTTTTAACCTACTTAGCTTGCTCTGTCTTAGCCCATTTAATTATTTAATTCTTCTAAGATGGCTACCTTGTTTATAGTTAGGCCACTTGTTATGATTTGAATTATCAGTGCCACCGCGTTTAGGTGTAAAAATCGAGTGACAAAGACAAAAAAAACTGTAGGTGTTCACATTTAGGGACTTTCCCTCTCCATGCTTTCAAGGGAATTTTTTATATTAATTGCCGCCACAAGTATGTCTGTTATCTATTGTTTGGTAACCCACCTTTGTCAGGGGTCCAAGCAGATCTGTATAAATACACCACACTTTAGACAGATATTCCGACCAGAGGGCATCTCCATTATCGCTGATATTGATGCTGCACATCGTCTTGACGCTGACTCAGTCTTCCTGTTCCTGTGGAGTTTGAGATAGAGACCTCATTCCAAGGTAACAAGGGTTGGGGGCTCCTCTCATGGACATAGCATTGGCAGATTAGGTTTAACATAACCAGCTCTCCTTTAGGTAGGAGGCTAGGCCTATCATGATGGGGTATTAGGAAATATTACACACTTTGGCGGTCATTACAACATTGGCAGTAAAAGCCTCTTACCGCCGTGCAGAAGACCGCCAACAGACCGCCGCGGAATTCCGCCACAGCTATTATGACCCACAGCACGGAATCCACCAATATTCAGACACCCACAGAAGTCCGCCACACCAAAGGTCAGTGATAAACTGGCGAAAACAAAACCTCCACCGTCACGCCAACAGAAATATGCCCACACTATCACGACACACGAATCCATGCGGCGGACTTTCAACCACGGTATTCCATTGGCGGTACACACCTCCACGCTCAAAATACACACACACTTACAAAACACAGCCACATTGGACAATTCCAAATACACACACCTGATACACATACACACACCACTCCCACACACCCAATACAATATAAAACAAACACCCACATCACTCACAAACCCCTACGACCACAATTGAGAAAGAAGTACAGAGACACCACCATCAACAATACTAGCATCCACAGGCACACAACACCATCACCCATATAACTTCCACGCACCTCACACAACACCCCAATACACATCAGCACACTTATCACCACACACCCCACCCCACACATCACCCACACCATCCCATGGCACGGCAAAGACACCCCAGGTTCTCTGAGGATGAGCTCAGGGTCATGGTGGAGAAAATCATCCGGGTAGAGCCATAGCTATTCGGATCACAGGTGCAGCACACCTCCATTGCAAGGAAGATGGAGTTATGGCGAAGAATAGTGGACAGGGTCAACGCAGTGGGACAGCACCCAAGAAATCAGGATGACATCAGGAAGAGGTGGAACGACCAATGGGGGAAGGTGCGTTCCGTGGTCTAAATATACCACCTTGCGGTTCAGCAGACTGGCGGCGGACCCCCACGTCCTCCCCCACAACTAACAACATCGGAGGAGCAGGTCTTGGCGATTCTGCATCCTGAGGGCCTCCAAGGAGTAGCTGGAGGAATGGACTCTGGTAAGTCAAATCTTAACTATTACATCCCCCACCCTACCTGCATGCCATCACATACCCTCAAACTCACCCTCACCCTCACCCTCCCCCTCATCACTCTAACTCCTCACAAATGTCCCAACATCACAAACCACACATCCCAATACCAAGCCCTGCATGCAACAACAAAGCATGGACACCCATCACTAAAGCATGTCCACTGCACATACCCAACACCCCCCTAAACCATCATCACAAAAGGTCCCACACAGGAATGCAAGCACTGGGGTACCCGGTCACCCACCCATTGCACACCATGCCACACACAGATGTAATAAACATCCTTTTACACCCCTGCAGGACCCCTACCCAACGTCACCGGACAGGAGGGTCCACACATGTCCACACCACCAACAGAAGATGCCCACAGTGATGACAGCACCTCTGTCCAACTGGATCTAGATGACCAGCCCGGCCCATCGGGGACCTCAGGACAGTCGGTTCCCATCACACAGTCACAGGCCACTACAGAGCTTCCCCCCTCTGGAAACACCAGCACAGCACCCACCCAGCGGGCCCATACCTCCGTCCCCAGGACACGTCAATCAGCAGTGTGTCCACCACTACAGGGAAACCAGGCTAACCCACCACCCCAACAACAACAGGGACCTGGGGGCAGTGGCAGTGGGCACACGGTCCAGGGGACAGAGGCCGAGGAACACAGGGGAACTGGGAGGGCTGCTTTGCGACAGGGGGAGGAGAGGTGGAGAGGGAACCCACTCTCCACGAGACCCTCTCCAACATCATGGGAGCCTACCACCACTCCCAGGAGACGATGTCAATGGTACTGGCCAAGTTTCAGGAGACCCAGCGCCTGCAGGAGGAACAGTATTTGGGCTTCAGGGAGGAACTCAGAGGCATCAATTCCACCCTGGGCACCATCGTAGGGGTGCTGAAGGAAGTACTCAACACCAGGAGGGACACTGTGGCACTACAAGGGGCCCCTGACACTAGCCTGGACGATGAACTGCCCACCACCTCCGCCGGCGCTAGTGGACAGGAGGCACCGCCACAGGACCACCACACCAGCACCCTCCCCCTGCAGAGGGAGAACCACCTCCCAAATGGTCCCTGAGATCCAGGACAAAGACAGCGAACGATGCCAAGACCCCCGCCAAGAAATGAGACCACCCTGAATGTCATCCTTCTGTCCCACTTTGTCACCCTGTCTATCCTCAAACTGCCCCAGCTCCAGTTCCTATGCCCATTTGGGCAATGCACCTGTGAGACTAATAGACTGGACTCTGCCATGGACATTCCTCCGCCATCACCCCTCACCATTATTGAGCACTTAAATAAACACCCTTAAAGCACAAAACAATCTGGAGTCAGCCTGTGATTTCGGAATAGTGTATTAGCAATTACAGTGTCAAAAAGCTCTTTCATTTGTAATGTCAACATACCTATGTCACACAGTTGTAGTCCATGAGGAATTAAAGCAGATGTCACACAGTGGGACCCACATCTGTGAAATCATATGGGAAAGTGACAACTCCGTGACCATACACTGGGTGAAAACGACAGACAGTAGAGAGGTAGTAATGTTAAAGTACATGTAGTAGGCAGGTTTGTATTCTTACCTGTGTTTCACTGGAAATATTGCTCGATCACTGAGTCCCTGTTGTCCATGTCTTCTTCTGCTTCCTCGTCTTCACTGTCCACTGGCTCCACAGCTGCAACAGCACCGCCATCTGGACCATCCTCCTGCAGAAAAGGCACCCGTTGTCGCAGTTGTGAAGCATACAGCAGGCCACGATGATCTGGCACACCTTCTTTGGTGAGTACAATAGGGATCCACCTGTGATATGGAGGCACCTGAACCTGGCCTTCAGGAGGCCGAAGGTCCGCTCAATTATCCACTGTGTACGCCCATGGGCCTCATTGTAGCATTCCTCTGCCCTTGTCCTGGGATTCCTCACTGGGGTCAGTAGCCATGACAGGTTGGGGTAACCAGAGTCACCTGCAAATGGTGAGGGACAACTGTTAGACACACACTAACCTGTAGGGATATCCCCAGACCCAGACAACCATTCCCACTGTCTTGCTTCCAGGTGCTCACCTAATAACCACACACGGTGCCTCTGGAGTTGACTCATCACATAAGGGATGCTGCTATTCCACAGGATGTAGACGTCATGCACTGAGCCAGGGAACTTGGCATTAACATGGGAGATGTACTGGTCTTCCAAACATACCATCTGTACATTCATGGAATGTTAACTCTTCCGGTTTCTGTACACCTGTTCACTCCTGCAGGGGGGACCAAAGCCACATGGGTTCCATCAATGGCACCACTGATGTTCAGGATATGTCCCAGGGCATAGAAATCACCTT
This sequence comes from Pleurodeles waltl, assembly GCF_031143425.1. Classification (NCBI taxonomy): domain Eukaryota; kingdom Metazoa; phylum Chordata; class Amphibia; order Caudata; family Salamandridae; genus Pleurodeles; species Pleurodeles waltl. Next base: position 786,617,520 of record NC_090437.1, on the reverse strand, counting down.
TCACTGTAGGCAAATCCTCCACCTGAGGGAAAACGATGTAGCTCTGCATGTGTTTCAGCAGGGCAGCCAACACTCTGGACAACACTTTGGAAAACATAGGCTGGGACATCCCTGTTGCTAAGGCCACTGATGTTTGAAATGACCAACTTGGCAGGAAATGCAGCACTGACAGCACCTGCACTTGAGGGGGGATTCCTGTGGGATGGTGGATAGCTTACATCAGGTCTGGCTCCAGCTGGGTGCACAGTTCATGGATTGTGGCACGGTCAAGCCTGTAGGTGATGGTCACATGTCTTTCCTCCATTGTCGACAGGTCCACCAATGGTCGGTACACTGGAGGATGCCGCCATCTCCTCACATGTCCCAGCGGACGTTGCCTATGAAGGACAACAGCGAGCACAGAGTCAACCAACTCAGAGGTACGTACCCAGAGCTTACACAGAACACGAATCATATTCCAAAATATGGCCTGTATGTTTGTTGAGTCTAGGCCTAGCAATGTGTGACACAGTAAAAAATTAAGCCATGTGGGCCCCTGAAATGGCGGCTGCCTGACCTCTAAAGTGGGACAATGGGATGTGAGGTAACTGCACTGGTGTTGTACACCGTCACAGACCACGCCGCAATGCTGCATTGGTTAACATTGGACCATATGGGTCCCAGGAGCCAATGATGATGTACGCCAGCGGACGTGACTGCCATTTTCTATTTGTTCAATCACTCAATACCTGATTTTTGACAGGAGAGGACCTACACTGCAAGTGCTGCTGTGACCTCGGTCTGGAAGAGACAATGGCACGAGTGTCTGGGGAAAGGGCCCCTGCCTTCACATCGGAGGAGTTGGAGAAACTCGTGGATGGGGTCCTCCCCCAGTACACGCTACTCTACGGTCCTCCAGACAAACAGGAAAGTACACTGGGAGCATGCTGTATGGGCTATGCCTGCGTGGAATGGAGTGGATGTAAGAAGGGGGGGGTTGCGTCGTGCATGAAACGACGGTGAGTGCATGTGCCACATGGCAAGGGTAGGGATGGGGCCAATGACTGTGATGGTGCAGTTGGTAATAACTTTTCCTTTTCCCCTGTACAATTCATGTAGGTCAGCGCCCACCAGAAAAAAGATATTTGGCGTGCCATCGCCAAGGACGTCCAGACCCTGGGGGTCTAGCACAGACGGAGCACCCACTGCCGGAAAAGATGGGAGGACATTCGCCGTTGGAGCAAGAAGACGTCGGAGGCTCAGCTGGGGATGGCCTCCCAACGTGGGAGGGGTGCCCGTCACACCATGACCCCCCGATGTTCAGGATCCTGGCGGTGGCGTACCCGGAGTTGGATGGGCGCTTGAGGGCATCACGCAGTGGAGGTGTCTGGGTGGGGGAGGTGGGCTGTGGGTTTCCCTAGACCAGGGCGAGTGTGCTAGTTAGGTCCCCTTGTTCTGTCAGACCCTGTGGCACTCCACCTGTGTACAGTGCAAACTACACCTAGTCAGGCCCCTGTAACTTCCATGTGTGCAGATGTCGTCCATAGACTAGTAGGCCATTTCCCAGGGATTGAACAGTGGAGCCCAAGAGCGTGGCGTAGTGCAGGGGGCTTCTGTGTCTGTCGTGTCCACCAACGGTAGTGGTAATGCATGCACTCAACATGTCTTTCTTCTGTCGTCCCCCCCTTTTTGTGGTCTCCCTGTTCTTGTGTGCATTAGCATCATCAGGCGGAGGAGCAGTGGCAACGGAGCATGAGGGGGCTGCATCCCACATGGCCATGGAGGGCCACACTACGGACTCGGACTTCACCAGTGGGACGGAGGGTGAGGGGAGCTCCACAGTGGGGACAGGAGCTGAGACCAGCGATAACAGACTCGTCCTCTGATGGGAGCTCCCTTGTGGTGGCGGCAACATCTGTGACCCCCCCTCTACAGGTACACCCGCCACCCCCCCTACCAGCACCGCCCTCCCAGCAGCCCCTCAGCCTTTGCCCCGTGCCTGCTCACACAGGAGGGTGGACATCACCTTTGCCCCAGGCACCTCAGGCCCTGCCCCTGTCACCCCTGCTGCCCTCAGTGAGGAGGCCATTGACCTCCTCAGGTCCCTCACTGTTGGGCAGTCTACCATTTTGAATGCCATCCAGGATGGAGAAAGGCAGTTGCAACAAACAAATGCATTCCTGGAGGGCAGTCATTCTGGTCAGGCTGCCCTTCAGTGAGCGTTTCAGACTCTGGCCTCAGCACTGATGGCAGCCATTGTCCCCGTCTCTAGCCTCCCCCCTTCTACTACCCAGACCCAATCCCCTGTACCCCAGCCTATCACAAGCACACCTACAGACCAGAATGCACACACGTCAACACACAAGGGAAGCTCTGGTAAACATAAGTTCCACACATTCCACAGGCACTCATGCAAACATCACACACAAGCAGACATTCCAACATCCACTGCCTCCACTGTGTCCCCCTCCTCCTAGGCTCCCTCCCAGTCTCGTCTACACTCACACCTGCATGCACAACATCTACTGCCCCTACTGCCATCATCAGCACACCCACCACCACACCCCGATTACGTGCAGTCACCACCCCCACTACCATTCACACGTCCCCTGTGTCCTCTCCCAGTGTGTCTGTGACACCACCTCCCAAGATACACAAACGCAGGCACACACCCACTCAACACTCGACAGCCTCCAGCCTATGCACCTTCACCCAAAGTCAGCAAACGTACACCTCCTACAACCACAACCTCTTCCTCCACTCCCAAACCCCCTCCAGCTACCCGTCCCAGTGTCTCCCAAACACTTTTTCTGTCCAACCTTGACCTCTTTCCCACACCTCTCCCACCCCGTCCGTCTCCGAGGTCCAGAACTAGCACCTCAGCCACAACATCTCCAGGACCAGTGGTGCCTGTTGTCACCGGAATCTGGAGTGTACTGGCCACCAGGGCAGCCAGTGTGGCACGGAGCCACAGCACGGACAGTCCCCCACCTGTGAAGCATCAAAAGTTGGCCAGTGTCTGACAGGAGAAGGGGAAAACTCCAGCCACCAAAGCCGCTCCCAGGGTTCCCGGTGGGAGTGTGGAGTCAGCTGCTACACCTTCCAAGGTGGGGAAGGGCCACAAGAAACCAGGAAAGTCTGGGAAGAGCAGCACGGCGGAGGAGATCGCCATCATCCCCGCTTCCCAGGAGGCCCCAGCCAACATCCCCACTGGCCAGGAGGCCACCGTCATCATCCACGTTTGGCTAAAGAGGACCGCAAGCAGAAGCCCCGCTGGGACAGAGAGGACCGCCAGCACAAGCCCCGCTGGGACAGAGAGGACCGCCAGCACAAGCCCCGCTGGGCTAGAGAGGACCCTGCTGGGACAGAGAGGACCGCCAGCACAAGCCCCGCTGGGAGAGAGAGGACCGCCAACACAAGCCCTGCTGGGCTAGAGAGGATCGCCAGCACAAGCCACGCTGGTACAGAGAGGACCACCAGCACAAGCCCCGCTGGGACAGAGAGGACCGCAAGCAGCTGAGTCACTGCAAAGGAGCCCGCTGCCTCAAACACCACTGAACAGGGCGCCGACGCTCCAAGCACCACTGAACAGGGCACCGCCACCTCAAGCACCGGTGAACAGGGCACCGCCGCTCCAAGCACCGCTGAACAGGGCACCGCTGCCTCAAGCACTGCTGAACAGAGCACCGCTGCCTCAAGCACTGCTGAGCAGGGCACTGCCGCTCGAAGCACCACTGAACATGGCACCGCCACCTCAAGCACCGCTGAACAGGGCACCGCCGTTCCAAGCACTGCTGAACAGGGCACTGCCGCCTCAAGCACCGCTGGCCCATGAGCGCCAAGGGAACTGATGCTACTGAGTCCATCATGAGCAGGATGAAGCACTCTGGGCACCATTCCCCCTCCAGAACCAGTGGAGACTGTCATCCACTACCTCTGTCCTTAGCAGGATGAAGCACTCTGGGCACCATGCCCCCTCCAGAACCAGTGGAGGGATACATCCACTACCTCTGTCCTTAGCAGGATGAAGCACTCTGGGCACCATGCCCCCTCCAGAACCAGTGGAGACTGTCATCCACTACCTCTGTCCTTAGCAGGATGAAGCACTCTGGGTACCATGCCCCCTCCAGAACCAGTGGAGACTGCCATCCACTTGAGAGACTGTGGCTTTGCACTCCCCAGGATTGAACAGTGGGCAACTCACCCACTGTATAGACTTGAGAGACTGTGGCTTTGCACTCCCCAGGATTGAACAGTGGGCAACCCACCCACTGTAGAGACTTGAGAGACTGTGGCTTTGCACTCCCCAGGATGTCACGGTGGGCATGTGGCCCTCTCGTGGATTTGGCATTGTGCACTCAACCGACTGAGGTGCCCCCCCTTTCCCTCCCCCTGAGGTGACTGTTTTCTTGCTCTCTGATGCCCCTGCAGTGTTCTCTCCATCATGGTCGGGGATCTTGTGTGGGCCTAGTCCATACTGTGTGGGCCCAGTGTTCCACGGACTTCATTGGAGCACTACCTGGACTTATGAGCTTGGTGTATATTTTGTTTATGGTGTATATATATATTTTTGCCTACTTGATTTTAATATGTAACAATGGTTACACTCATTTTCTTTTGCCTTTGCATTCTTCCAGGGGTTTGGGGGGTGTAACTATCATGTATAAATATGTATTAGTGTGTGTGTTGTAGTGGGTGAGGGTGAGGGTGGGGCTGTTGCGTGTTGCGTGTGTGTGTCCCTGTTTTTTCCCTCCCCCCTCCCCTGTGTCATAGGTGCAGTACTCACCGTAGTCTTCGCTGCCGGCTTTGGTGCTCCTGGTAGAGGAGCAGGAAGACTTTCGCAGGGAAAATTTGGAGTTCCGGCTCCATTGTGTCCTGGTTCCTCGTGGGGTGTGTAGAGGTGAGCGCTTTCCCTTCGGAATCCTGTTTCCGCCGTGTTTTTATCCGCGGTGAATCCGCCCTAGAAAAGGTGGCGGATTGGTAGGTTGTGATACTGTGGGCGTTACTTTGTCTTCCACTTGCCTGTTGGCGGTGACCGCCAAGCTGTTTGTCTGTACCGCCGTGGCGGTCGGAGTGTTAAAGTGGCTGTCTATGTTGGCTGTTTCCGCCACAGTCGTAATTGCAATTTTTTTACCGCCAATTTAACACCGTCCGCCAGGGTTGTAATGACCACCTTTATGTCTTTGTATTTGCAAGATGGTGGGGGTCTTTGTAATAATGGCTCTTGTCTTTACAGTCCTGTTCCTTGCACTGTTCATTATCCTAATCATTGCATCCCAGGCAACTTATCACAGATTGCAATTGTGTTAATTAAAAACTATTGAAACTTTACTGCATATTCATTATTGCCTGTGTTTGGATGAGACATGATATATCTGTGAGAAAGGGGTAATCTCCGTTTAACCACGACACTCCCTGAGATGTCATACTCTCGAGTCCATGCGTAAGGCTGCCATAAATCACCTTTTACTATTTGGGTTTTTAGTGAGGTGCTGCTAGTGAGCCGGAAGGGTTGGGACGACAGCTGCGACTTGTCGTAGGATTTGCATAGTCGCCTACAAACATAAGTACTGTCATCCTTAATCCAGCAGTCTTGCACAGAGCAAGAGTCCAACTACGACAATGCCAGGCCCCTGGATGGGGGAACATCAGCAAATTGCACCATTCACATATCCCTTCACATTTGTGTACATGCTATCACAACACTTGCCTGCACTGGAGACAGTAATCCTCCCCCCATTGTCAGACAGGCTGCTGTCTGCACTGATGTCATATTTGGACTCTTGCTCTCTTGCGAGATTGCTGAGTTAGGGGTAACAGCACTTCTATTTGTAGGTGACTGAGTCACTCCTACAGCAAGTTTTAACTATCAGCCCAGTCCTCCCTGCTCAAAAGCAGTGCCTCACCAAAACCCAGACAATAAAGTTGATTTGTGGCAGCCTTATGCATGGACTCTAGATGAGACCTCTCTGGGAAGTTGTGGTGGAACAGAAGTTACCATTTTTTCTCGTCAGCAACAAGTCTCATATACACATAGGCAATGAAGGAGATGCAGGAGATTTTTCTATATATTTATTGAAAATACTGCAATCTATGATAAAATGTATTGTGAAGATGAGAGGTGTGGCTATGAGAACCCCACCATCTTACAATAAACATAAAATATGCAAATTGTAACCAAGAAAGCCTAATCTCTACCCTAATGAGAGCTAGGTGAGATAAGCACTAATCTGTCAGTACCATGTCCAGGAGTAGCGCCCCCATCCCTCCTTACCTTGAAATAAGATCTTTAGGTTAGACTCCGAGGAAACACAAAAGCTGAGTTCTGCAGCAGGGTGATGTGCAGAGTAGATGGAATCTGGAAGGAACCCCTCTAATGACATCTGTGTGAGGTGTATTTATACTGATAGTGTGGCAGACTTGTGTCGGCAATTGCATAAACAGTCCCTAACAAGTGCGCATGATGTTCCTGTCACACATGACAATTCAACGTGTATCTCTGGTAGTGATGCTGATAATGACGCTTTCTCAGAATGACACTGATAATGAAAATAAAACCATTTCTTGTAAAATGTAAACAATGGCAGCAGGTTTAAAGAAATTATAACAAATGGAAGAAAACAGAGTATACTAAGTGGGCAAAAGGTCACCAGGTGACGGGGACAATAGGCCTGCAATCCAAAGGCCAGGCTAACTCCTGTGTCTAAGTGAGAAACCAAACACTGTGGGACACAGTACATATTGGCAAACGTCTGCGCTGTCCTATATGTGGGTGTGCTGCCACATCCCATGGCAACTCTATGGCATCCCTGGGAGTAAACTAAGCAATGGATTCAGGTGCCCACACATAGTTGGCACCTGGCGCAACTCTTCGAAGGTGTAGTGTTGACTAAATATAGGAAATGTGCCCCATGCATGGTCTGATCTCTGTAATGCATGTACCTTCATACATGTACAGTTACAAAAAATACATTAGAAACATGGAAAGAGAGGAAAGTCTAAAACACAACTATCCACAGGCTACACAACAATCCATATGTCTATAAAAATGATTTCCCTATTACACCATACATATACAAACATATTTCAGTCCTTGCGTCAAAAAAAACGACACATTGTCTCATGGCATTTTTTATTAATTGTGTCTGCCAAAAATTGTGTATCCCATAAGAAAAGTTAGAACTTCCTCATAGTGCTTTGTCGTGTGTCATAAAAAATCCACACATTGGCGTGTAGCATCAACAGAAACAATGCATTGGCTCAAACCTGCCACTTGAGCACAGGTAGTGATGTTATGGATTAGCCATGATGCAAACAAGTTACTTTCACTTTCTCTTACACTCACAGTCTTTCTGACTGTGCTTGGGTGAGGTTAGTGTTGCTGTTGATGAAGTGAGGAGTGTATTTGTATTTTGTGTTGTAAATCATTGTGTATTGTCGGTTTTTGTCCTTGGGGTAGGTTACCCTGTTGGGGTGGTTAGGGGTAGTTTTTTTTACATTCAGTTAATTGTGGGTTTGGGTTGGACATGTCGGGGAAGGGAAGGGCTCGTAGAAGGAGTACGGAGGAGTTGGGGATCTTTAGATGGCTGGTCACCTACTACCTTCCAAATACGGTGGCCATGGGCACTCATGTGTTCCTGGGCTTTCGCACAGAGGCACCAAAGCTGCAGTGCGGGAAGCTCTACTTCCAACTGCAGAGGATCTTCGAGGTGGAGAGGGTGAACCACCAGCTGAAACATGGATGGGCAGGCCTCATAAGCAGGGAACGTGACCTCCTCAGCTACCTTAGAATCAGGTTTGGATGAACTGTCAGTAAATACCAATTCTTTGTGGCTGATTCCTTGTATTCCACTTGCAATTAGATGTCTGTTGGTCATAGTGCCTCCTTTACTAAGTTAGGACATGGGGCAGAGCTGCAAGTTGGGTTGTTGTGCCAACATGCATCCCCCAACAAGTACAGCAATTCACCCTAACTATGGCATATGGCACATTCCTGTACTTGTCCCCTGTGCTTGTGCACAAATTGTTGATGAGCACCAATGCAGGCACCCTTGTGTCATGGTGCAAGGGTATATGGTTAACAGGAACAAGTGTTTATGTGCAGGAAGCAATACCTTCTTGCCCATACACAATCATCAATGGTGTTTTTCTTCATCTATGGTTGCTGTAGAGAGCAGCACACATAGGAAGGAGAAAAACATGGAGTAATCATGTGTTTTTTTTTCCATTGTCCACTGCGACGCTACTCCTGAGTTGCCATTCGAATAAGATGAATTACCAGCTTTGGGACCATGGCCTGGCACACTGTGCCACAGAAACTTAACATAAATGTTGCTCTAGTGGTGCAGGGTACAACTTGAGCTTGTAAATGTAGCCCATAGTGTCAGTGGTTCACATATGTCAGGGCACTAATGGAATCACACCACAAAAGAGTCACTGCATAGACAAAGGATTCCAAATTCTGTGTTGTCATGCGCCCACACTGAGCAGTGTGCCTAGCACACCTGTTGGACATTTTCCAGTTAGCACCATGGTGCACATGCCAGCAGATGTGCTGTGGGCAGCCTGAGGATATGTTCACAATTCCAGGGCATATTTCAACATGTGCCACTCTGGGTAATGCGCCTTTGCATTGGAGATCCAAATTTGAAACACTTCAGTTGATCATGTCTCACGTAGATGAGGCATGATGTTTGTGACTATAAACAGTCATAACATGTTGAATGTCATACGCCTGATCATGTCACACACATGTTTGCACCTGAAATGACAATGTAGTGGTTTGGGGATGTAGAAAAGATGTATGTTTGTTGTCTTTGACCATGCAGCAATGACATCTAACGATGCTTGTTAAATGAGGGGACAAGGTTGTCTAATTACTGTTGTATGTTGCTTAGTTATGTACATGTGATGACAAGAGTGAGGCAGGAATATCGCTAGCCATGACTGAGTGCGCTTTGTCAGTCATGTAGGTGCAGAGTGCCTCTACACTCAGATAGCCTTGAAAGAACTTGGGGTAGTTAGTCATTTCAAGCCTCACTCTATGTATATGAGACATGAATGTGCGGTACCCTCACATATATGTACATATCATCCTGGCCTACCAATGGCCTACCAATGTATGGCATTGAGACATGCCCAATGGCCTATCTGAGTTGTCACAACCATAAAGCTATAGCGGTCATTTGCAAGTCATGTGTAATGTGTAATATTTGACCACAGTGTTCATTGCCCAACATTCACAGTGCTATGTCTCATGGTGTGTCTTGCAGGTGGATCCAGCCATACACAACAGAAGTGTAAAGCTTCTATGACCATGATGCTACCAGTGAGGGCCATCCTTTATGTGTGGTGGCTACTGCAAGGATTGTATATGATGCTGTATGTGGTGTGCAATTCTATGAACAAAGTGCATGCATACTAACTTAAACTCCATGGGCTATACATGTGCATGGACAGTAAGGTGGAGTTTGGGTCCAGGAAACAAGGGAAATGCAGTATGCAGAAGGGACATTGATGAGCAATGCAACATGATGAGTGTGCCGTGCCATGATCACAAAACAATACTTTTCATAACAATTGTCAATGCTGACATGGTCATTCGAAGACACCCCAAAATAGAGTATTGCTATGGTGTAACATTTGCTTGGTCTTGATATCTTGACCATAATTAATGTGGAGATGATAGCTATTGGGCAGATGTCTATTAACATTGCCCTCCAAGATAGGATTATTATTTGTGATGTGTATCATGTGATATCTGCAGATAGACATGGAACACTTGATGTTCATTTGACCAAGGGGCCTTTGTATGATATGTGTTCCTCCTGTTAACTTAGGCACCATGACCCCATCCTAGAATAGAAATGTTTTAAAAAGGGCTGACCGGTATCACCACATCACTATGTGAGAAAGGCATTCAACAGGATGGGAAAGAGAATTGGGGCCCTGGGGTGCCTTTGTCCAAGGACTTCCAGCAATGGAAACAGCCACCTCCAGTCACCATCGACAGGGCAAGTCTTAGGCCACAAACAGGGGTAGGTCTGCAGGGGCAGGTTCATCCAGCTCTGCCCTAGCCACACCACAGGCCCAAATTTTGAATGGATTTTGAGCACAACATCAGGACTAATATAGCAGACATGAAACTACGCCTCTTAAACCTGGAGCTCAAACATGACCAGGTGCTCACCATCCTCTGCAAAATGAAGGCTGTTGTCATAAAGAAATTAAGAGCAGGATGGTCCAAACAAAGACTTACCTCCCTTCCCCTTCTATCTAGTGTTTTATTGATTAGATTTTAGATAGTGCTTGGTAAATTAGTGTAGTGAGGGGTCGTTTTAGTCTGTAGTAGTTTTTATTAGGACTGGGTTCTTTATTTGGGTGTTATGGTGGGTGATGTTTTAGGTCTGTGTACTTTTTAAAAAAGTACACAAATATACAAAAAACATAGCTTTGCTTATGCCTATTTATTTAGTTAGTTTATGTATAGCTGCAGTTGTTGTTGTCCATGTCTACAGATGCATTTTAAGGGGAGTGCAAGGTTGATGTCTGTCATGTGGCAAAAAATATATAGGATAAGTTAAGATAAGTTAAGTTAGTTGTAGCTTTAAAGTACTTAATGTAGTGTAGGATAGGTAAGGATAGTTAGGTTAGGTAGGTTAAGTAGTTTTTAGTGTAAGATTAATATTTTCAAAAAATGTTTTTGTTTCATACATTATGGTCTCCATCATGATTTACTGTCTAGGAGTTAGCATGTCTGCTATGTGTGGTACATGCATTTGGCTTTGCAAGCACTATTTGGAAATGTGTGAAAAGGTGTATTCCTTATGAGCAAGTATGTGTATGGGTGGTAACAGGATCCTTTTAGCTGTCTACAAACATAATTTAGCAATGGGAGTAATAATCTGGATGTGAATGGATATACATCCCATTACAGGTATTCATGTTAATTTGCTCTTTGTTGGTAAGTCATGGGACATGCATTTGTGGAATGTTGTTGTCATTGCAGTCACCCTAAATAATGGATATGTTAATCACACACTCATGCCTGCCCCTCACAGACTTAAACAAGTATCATTTGATTGTCACATCAATGTGAGATTTTAGCTACTGTCCTTGCTTAGACCAGCTACTTGTGGTGTGAGTTACATCAGCTGTCACAGTGCACATGTCATATTCTTCAAGTATGTTCACTCAGTCTCTGTGGCTTTGTCTCAGACTGCAATCCACAAATATCCTTTTGGTAATCAGTCACTGTATTAGCTTCACACAATGCAACATGTGCATGCTTCAGACACATGCAAAACCAAGGTTGTAGGAAGTGATTTTATTATCATGTGTTAATTTGTGTGCAGCACTGATATACATTCCAACAGATGTATTTAGCCATTGGATGTGCAGACAGAGCCCATGGGGGTGAACATGTCATGGGACATGTGTAGGAGAGGAGTGCTTTAGTGAGGAGGAGGACCACATTGCCATTAGGGAAAATTGGCCACAATGCCAGGCCGCGTATGTGAGAGGTGAACAGTTGGAGTTTCTAATCGAGGACGGTGCCAGGGGTTTTGACACTGGCATGATCTTTAGCACAGAGCAAAGGAGAAAGGGGCCATGTGCCACAAAGAAAAGCTACCAGCAGGTATTCCTGGTGAAACATGTTCCTTCCACTTCTTCATCCTCTGATGTATGTGGTGCCTTCTATGACAGGGTGTTGTGGGTGCTGAAGTAAAGGGATGCACACACACATCAGGGACTGAAGATGTGGATGATGTGTCCATGGCATCGCTCGCCTATGGGAACACATGAGGAAGCACAGCAGTAAGGAGGACCTGCAGAGTCTGCAAATGTACAGCAACATCACAGTAAAGGCCAGCCAAAGTGGCACTGAGGGATTCCTGCTTCCACTCCATGGCCTCCAAAATGTTGTTTATTGCCCCAGTCTGTTGGCAACTTCACTGCTGGCAATTGAGCTGGGCATTTTCTCGTGCCTCAGCTTCATGATACCAGCGATGTCAGCAAGGGACTGCTGGAGGCTAGGAAGCTGAGAGTATGTGCCTTATGTGGAAGATAAGTTGTCCTTATTTGGACTGACGCACTTCAGGACTGCCTCTAGGGTACCCAACAGTCTCTAGCCCCACCAACACCATAACTGCCTGCCCCCACTGGATTCCTACCACAGTTTCTCAGAAAGTAAACTTTGGGTCCCAGGAGGCCAGGGCTGGGGTTGAGCTGAATCCTAGTGTATGTTTGATGTTGGGTGGATCATCCTGAGACCCTGCAACACTGTCTAGCCTCCCTGCTCCCGGAGATGGTGTCTGTATGACACCCAGGATTTGTTGGAGGGAATTCAGATTAAGGGTTTGCAGCTGGTCATCCGCATATCTGAGAAGTTCAGGACCGACAGCTGGCCAGGAGGTATGGTACCATCCTCTGCAATTAACTGGAAATAAGTTAATGTTGAGCTCTGCTAGATGTTGACATGAGTGATCAGGTTTACAATCAATGTTTCCAAGGGAGCACTTAAAGGCCTCATTTCAAGAGCCCTAGCAGCACACTGCACAACTGGAGTGTCATTGAATTTGAAGCTCCAGTGGCATAGTGCGCAGGCTCCTAATTTACAAGACCACACCACACCAATGTGTGTCACTTGTCATGGCCCTGTAATTGTGCACCCCGTTCACACATTACAATGCATGCAAGGTAAGTTCCTTGGGTGTTGCTGTAGGTTTTCCTCCACAACACCCATGGAATCCAAAGGAACATGACACATTTCCAGATTTATATATCTGTAAATACGTCAGATTCCTACATAACCTCACGGGTGGCACTGAAGTGGTACAGCGCAGAGATTTGACACTTTAGTCCCCATTTTCTCCTATTTCAATGTTTGCTGCATTCTGCAGCACACATGGAAAGTGGAAGACAACATTCATGATTGGTCAAGTTGATGAAAGTGTCCCTTTCAGCAAATGAGCACTCATCCCTGCAACCCAGCCACCCCTACACCATGGTGCAAGTGTGCCTGCATGGCAAAGTAGTGAGTAAATACAATGCATTTCTGCACTTTCAAAATGAGGCAGCACAGCATGCGAAGCTGGCTTGCAGCACCACGTTGCATCATTTCCTCACAAATGGGACCCTGAGATGGACAGTGATGTGTTATACACCTGTTGGGCATGGGTATTGATGCACAGTTTCACAAGATTTACATTGCAACTGGATTGTTCTCACAGGCACTGTGTGCCTGCTCTAAGGGCCTCTCTACTACTGTGTAGTTTGGCTCATTTACATTCTGCCATAGCATCCTGATGTGAGTTGTTTATCTGCAGAGTGTCACACACCATATGACTCAGGCCCATGCCATTTTATGTGTTCAGACCTCTTCAGATTACCCACTTTTGAGTCCTTATACACGGGTAAGTGGAGCACAGTGATCCTACCTAACTCATACATTAATTCTCACATGCCTACAACAGTTTGATCATGCATGCTCATATCCAGTGGTACTACATGTTATTTTAAAATAGACAGCAAGTGTTGGGGCCTCACCCCACATTGTACTGGTGTTGTGATTGGTGGCAAGCTCCTACATCTGAATCCCAAATTAGTGGGCCCACCCACTTCAGCCTATGTTTCTCCATGGGTTCCATGATTTGAGCTGTTTAGGTGTTTCTTAGTATTCCTTTGTCAAATCCATGTTTGACATCCTCCAAATTTTACATGTGGGACCATGAGACATTGTTGCATCATACTCATTCCACATGAGTGCCACGTGTCCCCCAGTCCACATGACATGTAGGTTGTGGTCCCCCAATGGGTTTTTCTCTGCCATCCCTTCCCACATGTGCCGCAGGCATTTCCCAGTCAGACCCAGTGCCCTATGTGTATTTGTGTAGGTACCATGCAGTACACATGTCCATTTCTGCCTCCCCAGTATGTACAGATCCCAGTTTAAACCAAATGTAGTTTTGTAGAGAGCAGCATGTAGAGCAGTAGCAGTGTCCCACCATGCCCACAAATCTACATTAGTCTGTACACACATGGTCTAGTGTTGTACATTTTTCACATCACCCACCCTCCGATTGATTATTTGTGATGAGTTCCAGTGGTCTCTTTCATGGCAGCTGACACCTGTGTGCACTTTCCTGCTCACCATGGCAACTGGGTGCAATTTAATTTCATACAGAGTACAATAAACATTTCTCTTGCCATGTCCCTATGTGTGTACGTCTCCCATCGCTAACACATGACCCCTTTCTGATGAGTTGTCTGTCCTGTGACACAACCATTCCATTCAGAGTTAACATTTTGAAAGTTATACGTATTTTGGGAATAATATTTTGGAACATGCTGAATGGATCTCTTTTAATGGTATCTTTAGAGTATAATCAACAGTAGAACAATCATCCCACCTAAATCCAGTGGGCGGTGGTAGAATAGCAATCATCTTCAACTTGGGAGGGGAAGGTGGGAGAGCAAGAGGGATAACGAGGTTGGAGCAGGTGTGGGTTGGGGGTGCAGTGATGACCAGTGCAGATAATGAGATATCACAATTATACAAAGAGGAAAGGGAGATACAAGCACGGAGAGGGCATTGTGGCTATCTACAATCGACTGTATTAAGCAAAGGATTTGAAAATATTGGGCCACTTCAATCCTTAGAATTCATCGGAGAGATAGCAAATGCAGGGTTCCCATGTCTTGTCAAATAATGGCAGTATGAGTTACCATCTCTGTCATCTTCCCCATCCCCAATAAGGCCCATAGTATGTGGAGCCAGTCTGCAAAGGTTGGGATCAATTCTGAGTCCCACTGAGACAGCAAGAGCTGCTTAGCAGCCCCCAGTGCCAGAATGATAGTGTGGGCCTTGGAAGATCCTAGAGGATAGGTTAATGTGTTTGAGAGTCCCAATAGGACATAGCTTTGGAATCTAGGAATGTCTGAGTTGTATACTTCATCTATCATGTATAATACCGCTTGCCAAAAGGAGCTTATTTTAAGACATTGCCATAGGATATGAGTGAGAGTGCTGTTCCTTTAATAGATGTGCCACATGCAGAAGCCCTGGCATGATGGAGTGTGTCACTCCACTATCTATAAAAGTGCGTGCACACTCCACCTCTCATCTATACTTTGCAGATGTTTTAGGCAGTTCTGGTGATGACAAGAAAGGTGTATATATTGGAGAGGAGGTGTTTACCTGATATACGGGTGAGAAGCCACTTCTCAAACTGAGTGAGGGGTCTACTGGCATGAAGATGAGTCGAGGGTGGGGACTCCCAATGTCGGACAGCTAGGTATTGCCAGTGTGCAGTTGCTGGAAGTCCGTAATCCATATGAAGCCATCAGCGTCAAAAAGGTCTCCTATCTTTTTACAATGAATCACTTGCCATGTACTATAGGAAGGGTCAAACGGTGCGGGAGGAAAGTCTGGGTTCCCTAGTCTTAGTGTCTGAGGGCAAATAGAATTGGAGAGACGTTTCTGTGTTCGCACCTTGTCCCATGCCCCAATAGTGGTGCATAGTATGGGGATATGTATACTCCTGGTGGTCGGTGTGCCTTTGGTAACCACAGAACTTTCCAAATGTGTATAGCTGCCACTGCTTGGTCCATAAAGCGCCAATGTATTTCAGTGCTTAGGCGGGACCACTCCACCATGTAATGCGATTGTGCTGCATGATAGTAACTCATTAGGTGGGGGACTCTCAGTCCTTCCTTCGCCTGGGGCATACTACCCTGTGCCTTCGTCACCCTCGCTTTCTTACTGCCCCAAAGGCACTCCCATAATAAGACTCTGCCATTTAATTAGCATCTGTGGGGGTAGTTGGAACTGTAATGTCTGCATGATGTATAACACCTTCTGAAGGTGCGTCATCTTGACTGCTGCCAGACGGCCCAGCTAAAAGAGGCCATCCCCTTTCCATTTAGATAGGTCTGATCTAGCTGTTGACAGGAGTGCTCCGTAGTTATGTGCTGGCATTGAGGCTGGAGTGGGATGTATCTGCAGACTCAGATCTCACTCTTTGTTTGGCCCAGGTGAACAGGAAGTTCGTCTTCGGTGAGGCTTTGTCTGCATTGGGAATGGTGAGATTCAGAACAGATGATTTTTTAAGATTATTTTTAAAACCTGAGACTTCCCCAAATTGCACCAACTCCCTCATACCCACCGCCAAAGAGACATGCGGATTCCATAAAAAAAGTTGAATATTGTCTGTATCAAGTGCAATTTTGTTTGATCTGCCTCCCATGGTAATGACAGAGATTTGCAGATGACTGTATATCCGTTCAGTGAAGGGCTTCATATACAGGGCACACAACAAGGGTGATAGGGCAAACCTATTGTGTGCCTCTAACATTATGTAAGAGCAGAGACAAGAGCCCATTAACTTGTAACATCATTTTGTGTGATGCAGAGCTGAAATGGATCCACCAGCAGAGCTCTGGGCTCAAACCAAAACATACCAGCACCACATGTAGGTATGGCCAGTGGACCCGGTCAAATGCCTTCTCCGTGTAAATGGACAGGAGCATGGCAGGTTTGCAAGACCATTTGTCTTATCCAGAAAATGACAGATACTCTTGGTGTTTTCGCTGTAATTCTTCTCTGGGATAAACCCAGTATGGTCAGGGTCCAATTGCCCATGCATGCAGGGAGTTAGTCTATTAGCTAGGATGCTTGTACAAATTTTTGCATCCACATTCAATAACGATATATGAGGAGTAGTATCCGGGGTCCTTCCCCACTTCGGGGATAACCGCAGTTGTTTCTAGCTATATTGTGAGAGTTTGGGAGCCTGTAGTACTACATTCATTATATAGCTTTTCTAAAATGGGGGCAGGACAGTCCCAAATGCTTTATAAAACTCTACACTGTACCCATCATGACCAGGTGCTTTACCAGTCTGGAAGTGTTGTATTACCATGAATACCTTGTTGGGGGTGATATTCCTATCTAAGCTAGCAACATTTGTCTAGGAGGTACTGGGCAGTGGGACCAAGCCCAAAACATCGCAATACCATTGGAAGTGAGAGTTTCAGAAGAGTATAGGTTGGCATAAAAAGTTTCATACTCCCAAATGATCAAGTCCTCTTGTGAGTCAGGTACTACTCTTTGCTGTACAGCTTGTGAGCAGAGACGATGAGCCAGAAGGCACCCACCTTGTACCCTCCTGCATAATATTTTTTATTTGACATGTAATAGGGCATACTCTGCTCTATCCATATTTATGGCCCTCAGTTTCTTGTGAGCTTTGTTGAGTTGTCTACGGACTGCAGGCAAGCCAGATATTTTATGTGTGGCTTGAAGATCCCTAACCATGGTCTCACGTTGCATTCTTTCATTATGTCTGTCTGTATTGAGACGTGCTGCGATAGCAATGAACTGACCCCTGACCACTGCCTTTAGGGTATCCCATAATAGTGTGGTGGATGTAGTCGGTGTGTTATTTGTTGCCAAGAAAGCCTCTATTATGGCTTTAATTTCTAAGAGTGTGTTTTCATAGGAGATGAGCTTAGTGTTAGTTCAAGGAGAGGATGTGGATCTAGGGGGTGTGAATCATAGAGTAATAGGTGAGCAATCCAAGAGGGCAGCTACCCTTATGTCTATAGTGGATGTTGCTTTAGTGATGTGTGGGAAGGTGAGATTTAAATCTATGCATGCGTATGTTTGATGTGCCACAGAAGAGAAAATGCAATCTTGCCCCCTTGGATGAGCCTTCCACCAGGTATCTGTCCATCCCACCTCTGTCAATCATTGCCAAAAGGCTACAGATAATGCACCAGTCTCACCATGCCTCAAGATAGATCTATCTAACTGTGGGTCGATGACAATGTTGAAGTCTTCGGCTACAATAATATTCATGTCTGGTGTAGTGAGTATGCAACCCAGTGCCTTTCGGAGGAAAACCTCCTGATGGTCACTGGGGCCATATAGTGCAGCTAATGTGAACCTGTGCCCCTTTATGTTGATTTGCAGCAAGAGGAGTCTACCAGGTATTTCAGAATGTGTTTGGGTCACTCTCCACAGAAAGTGTGTTGCTAAGAGTAGGGCCAACCCAGCTCTTTTCCCAGGACCTTATGAGAGATATTGGTGGTTGAAAAAATGGCATTGGAGGTGTCTCCAATCTCGCTTGAGCAGATGTGTTTCTTGTAAAAGACAAATGTGACACTTGGCCTCTCCGATAAGGGAGAGGAGGGCTAGATGTTTCATGTGGGGATTAAGTCCTCTAACATTTATACTAATAATGTTAACTATGACAGGGTTGAGTCCTGGCACCCTTTCTCTTGTCCCTATACATTAATATTCTGGATAATGTATTATCTATTAATTGTAACAACCTACCGCAAATAGGGTCCTGGCCCGTTCCCGCCCTTTTATATGCTGATGATGCTGTTCTTATGGCATGAACCCCCCTTGCACTGCAACAGCTACTAACATGCGTTGTGTCCTATATGGAGAAACTGGCTACTGGTTAATAAAAGCAATACATTTTCTATGAGGTGTGGGAAATTTTTACCGAAAACCCCCAGCCTCATGATAAAAGATACTAGAATTGATTACGTTACATCCTCTTCCTACCTGGGGATCATGTTCGATGTAAAAGGGACATGGCAGATGGCAATTAGAACCAGAGAGCTACACTTCCCGAAAACCATTGCAGCTTTGCGCAACTTTGCTTGCAAGATTGGTAAGAAACCCCCTAGGGAGATATTAACAGTGTATAAGGCCAAATGTATGTCAATAGCCATGCATTAGACAGTCCTCTGGGGGCATGTAAGCAATGACTCCCTGCAGCTGACAGAGAATGTCTTTCTGAAGTACCTTCTTACTCTTCTACAGAGTAGCCCATCACATGCAGCCCACTCGGAATTAGGGGTCCCGCTCATTTGAGGCCTAGTTAAATCTCAACTGATTTTGCTATGGCACAAGACATGAACTTCTAAGTAGACCAAGCTGAGCCAAGAGATTATAGGGGACTGTCTTAGGTCCTCTCACGTAGGAAGAGTTCAATGGTTGGGATACATAAAAAACGTTATAAGTGACCAAGGACACCCAGATTATGACTATAAAACAGAAACACTGTGAGCTGTCAAAAACAAAACCTGAAAAAACACTGCTTGACACATTTAGAAGAACTAAGGCCCTCAATATAACCCTGGTGGTCGGTGTTAAAGCAGCGGTAATACCGCCAACAGGCCGGCGGTAAAAAAATGAGATCACAACCATGGCAGAAACCGCCAACATAGATAGCCACTTTAACACTCCGACCGCCACGGCGCTAGAAACAAACACCGCGGCGGTAACTTCCAATAGACAGGTGGAAGGTTCCGGCCCCTGTATTACAAGAGGCCTATCCGCTACCTTTTCCGGGGCGGTACCAATGCCATCAAAAGCACAGCGGAAACCGTACTTGGAACGGAACCCACTCACCTTTCAACACCCAAGAGGACTTAGGACGCCATGGAGCCCGAGTTACAGGTCCTGCCCCTGTTGCTTTACCTCCTCTTGTATCAGCAGCAGCAAAGACGCCGGCGACAACTACAGTGAGTACTGCACCTAGCACACAGGGGAGGGGAGGATGGAAAAGAGACTGACACACACACACACAACGCACAACACCCCCACCCCCACCCCACTCCCAACACCATACACACAAATACATGCAGAAAAATTACATATACACCCCACAACCCTCTGGAAGAATGCAAGGACCAAACAAAATGATTGTAACAAGTGTAATCTTTGAAAAATTAGATAGGTCAAATCAAAAATATCAGTATATACAAATATGTACACCAACTACACAAGTCCGGATATTAATGAAATCATCGTCCGTGGACCAGTGGTCCCGAAATGCATGGCCGAAGCCCACACAAGTTACCATACAAGAAACGGAGAGAACACTGCAGAGGCATTGGATCGAAAATACACAGGCAACTCAGGGGGAAGGGGAGGGGAGGGGGGCACCTCTGCCGGATGAACAGACAACGCCACTGCTCCACAAGGCGGCTCCATGCCCACAGTTTGGTCCTGGGGAGTGAAAAGCCACAGTCTCTCAAGTGGGTGGTGTGCCCACAGCTTTGTCCTGGGGAGCGCAAAGCCACAGTCTCTCAAGTGGACGTGATTCTCCACTGGTTCTGGAGGGGGCATTGTGCCCAGAGTGCTACATATGCAGTGTGGCAGGTACCTTTCCCTCACCTGGGTGTGTGTGCCACGAGATTGCCTGGCAACAGGTAGCATGATACTCCATGGAGGGAGAGACACACTCCACCCTGCTGCGACTTCGCCTGCCACTTGCAGGTACAAACAGTGCTGGGTGTTATGCCTCATGCAGGGTCCAGGACATCTCATGCAACCTCAGACGGCTGCCAACTGAGAATGATAGCCATGGCAGCTGTGGTGGCAATGTCTGAGCACGTCACGGGCTGGTTGCGGTGGTTGCGTTGGTGTCTGTGGTGGAGGTGCTGGTGGTGGTGCATGTGTCAGCACCTGTGGAGAGACACAGCAGGACGTTTCCTCCAGCCTTGGATGGCTGCCCACTGGGGATGATGCTGGGGACTGTTGCTGAGGTGGCAGACGTGCAGGTGGCTGTGCAAGTGGCGGTGCAGATGGAGGTGTCCACCACAGTACAGGTTGATGTTCTGGTTGACAGAAGGGGTGACTCTGGTCGCTCAGCCGGAGCCCCGTGCCCTGTCCTGACTTGCTTTTCGCCTTATGTCCCTTCCCCACCTTTGATGTCGCTGCTGGTCCCTTGGCACTGTACCCTTTGGCTTGGAGGAGCCCTTGCTTGGTGGTTGGTGTGGCTTCTCCCTCCAGCATGTGGGCACCTTGTTCACCTTGGCAGGTGGCGGAATGGGCTGATCCTTGGCCTCGCTAGGTGACACACTGGCAGCCCTGATGGGTGCCGCCCGCGATATGACCGGACTTGCTGAGACCAGTGTGCTGGATGATTTGGTGGCTGAGGTACTGGGCTGGGACCTGGACAGCCTGGCCATAGGGGAAGGACGGGGGGAGGTGTAGGGAAGAGGTCAATGTTAGCCAGGAAGAGTTTCTTAGACACACTGGGACAGGAAGATGGAGGGAGTGTGGGAGTAGAGTGAGAGGTAGTGGTTGTAGGAGGTGTACGTCTGCTGAATTTGGGTGAAGGTGCATGGGCCGGAGGCTGTTGTGAGGTGGATGGCTGTTGGGTGGGTGTGTGCCTGAGTTTGTGTAGTTTGGGAGGAGGGCTCACAGACACACTGGGAGAGGACACAGGGAATGTGTCCATGGTTGTGGGGGTGGTGATTGCATGTGAGGGTGTGTGGTGATGGGCGTGCTGGTGATGGAGGTAGTGGATGATGATGTAGTGCATGCAGGTGTGAGTGGAGACGAGACAGGGAGTGAGGAGGAGGACGTGGAGGAGGGGGACATAGTGGAGGCAGTGGATGTTGGTTTGTCTGCATGGGGATGATGCTTGTGTGAGTGCCTGTGGGATGTGTGATGCTTATGTTTGCCATGTCCACTCTTGTGTGTTGATGAGTGTGCATGCTGGTCTGATGGTGTGCTTGGGATAGGCTGAGGTACAGGGGATTGGGTCTGGGTGGAGGAAGTTGGAGGGGGAGGCTGGACACAGGGACAATGGCTGCCATCAGTGCTGAGGCCAGAGCCTGAAATGCTCTCTGTTGGGCTGCCACACCAGAATGAATGCCCTCCAGGTATGCATTTGTTTGCTGCAAATGCCTCTCAACACCCTGGATGGCATTCAAAATGGTTGCTTGCCCAACAGTGAGGGATCTCAGGAGGTCAATAGCCTCCTCACTGAGGGCAGCAGGCTGAATGCGACAGGGCCTGAGGTGCCTGGGGCGAAGGATATGCCCACCCTCTTAGGTGAGTGGACAGGGGAAACTCGATGAAGGGCTGCTGGAAAGGCAGTGCTGGTAGGGGGGGTGGCGGCTGTACCTGTTGATGCTGTGGGCACAGGGGGCCCCGCCACTGCAAGGGAGCTCCCATTAGAGGAAATGTCACTGTCACTGGTGTCTCCTCCTGTCACCGTCGTGGAGCTCCCCTCACCCTCTGTCCCACTGGTGCCTTCTGACTCCATTACTTCACCCTCCAAGGCCATGTGGGATGCAGCACCCTCCTGCTCCAGTGCCATTGCTCCTCCGGCAGATGATGCTAATGCACACAAGGACAGGGTGACAAAACAAAAAGGGGGGGGAGACAGAGGAGACACATGGTCAATGCCTGCAACACCAATACCGTTGGTGGACACAACACACAGGGAGCAGCCCTATGCACTAAGTCATGCACTAACAGGGCAGGGGAAAAGCACATGCCCATGGGGGACTCTGTGTAGACCCATTTTATGCACAGCTGGAACACATGGGTGCCTGACTAGGTGTATAGGGCAAATACCACCTTTGGGGTTAGAGTGGGAATGAGACTGCAAATCAATGGATCTACCTTTGCACATCTGCCCTGGCCTAGGGGAACCCACAGCCCACCTCCCCCACCCAGACACCTCGTCAAGCGCGCATAGTCAGCTGAATGAGAGTGGTCTACTCACCCCCTTGTGGCTGCTGTGATGCCCTCAAGCACCCATCCAACTCAGGATATGCCACCGCCAGGATCTGGTACATCAGGAGGGTCATGTTGTGTCGGGCACCCCTTCCACGTTGGAAGGCCATCCCCAGCTGGGCCTCCGCCATCTTCTTGGTCCAGCGGCGCAGGTCCTCCCATCTTTTTCGGCAGTAGGTGCTCCGTCTATGGTAGACCCCCATGGTCCGCACTCCCTGGGCGATGGCATGCCAAATACCCTTCTTCTGGTGGGAGCTGACCTAGAGGAATAGTTAAGTTAAAAAGGATATTACTTTCCTGTACAGTTCTTCTCACACATTGGACAAAAACCTCCCACCCTGTCCCATAAAAACATCCACTCTCCATCCTCACATGCTGGCCTGTCCCCCCGTCTCTTCCATCCGTGACACTCCATACAATCATGTCCCATCCACCATGCACACGGTTTACTCACCTGTTTGTCTGGAGGGCCGTAGAGTAGCGTGTACTGGGGGAGGACCCCATCCACCAGTTTCTCCAACTCTTCCGCAGTGAAGGCAGGGGCCCTTTCCCCAGACACTGTTCAAGACGCAGGTCACAGCAGCACTTGCAGTGTAGGTCCTCTCCTGTTGAAGGTCAGGTATCAACTGAGGGAACAGATAGAAAATGGTGGTCATGCCCACGACGGTGTGTACTGTCACCGCCGGCATACATCGTCATTGGCTCCTGGAACCCATAGGGCCCAATGATAACCAATGCTGAATTGCGCAGCGGTATTCGACTGCCTACCGCGACGCTACACAACGCCAGCACAGTTATCTCATTTCCCGTTGTCCCACCTTACAGGTCAGGCAGCCGCCATTTCAGGGGGCCACAAGGCAAGCCAACTCACTGCATCACACCTATTTAGTCCAGGAATATGGACAAAGGCACATAGAGATAATTTAACGATTGTGCTAAACAGCCTTGTGAAACCTACATGGTGAATGACCCTCTGCTCACCGTTCTCCTCAATAGGGCATGTCCGCTGGGGCATGTGAAAAGGTGGCGGCATCCTCCGGTGTACAGACCCCTGGTGGACCTGTCAACAATGGAAGACAGACACATCATTATCACTTACAGACTTAATCGTGCAACAATCCGGGGACTGTGTGCCAACTTGGAGCCAGACCTCATGTCAGCTATCCTCCATTCCACAGGAATCCCCCCTCTAGTGCAGGTTTTGTCCGTTCTCCATTTCCTGGCAAGTGGGTCTTTTCAAACAACAGTAGCCATGGCATCAGGGATGTCACAGCCAATGTTCTCTAACGTTTTGGCCAGAGTGTTATCTGCCCTGTTGAAACACATGCACAGGTACATCGTTTTCCCTCAGGTGGAGGATTTGTCCACGGTCAAAGGTGACTTTTATTCCCTGGGACATATCCCCAACATCATTGGTGCCATTGATGGTACACATGTGGCATTTTTTCCCCCCCGCAGGAATGGACAGGTGTACAGAAACCAGAAAAGCTACCATTCAATGAATGTGCAGATGGTGTATTTGGCAGACCAGAACATCTCCCATGTGAATGCCAAGTATCCAGGCTCTGTGCATGGCGCTTACATTTTGAGGAATAGCAGCATCCCTTATGTGATGGGTCAACTCCAGAGTCACCGTGTGTGGATAATAGGTAAGCCCAAGGTCCACACACAGTTTAATTAGGTGTCTGGGTATGGGAGATTTCCTAATGTTTGGAGGATGTCTAATAGTTGTCTCTCGATGTTTGAGGATGACAGGTTACCCCAACCTGTCATGGCTACTGACCCCAGTGAGAAATCCCAGGACAAGGGCAGAGGAACGCCACAATGAGGCACATGGGTGAACTAGGAGGATAATAGAGTGCACCTTCGGCCTCCTGAAGGCCAGATTCTGGTGCCTCCATCTGACAGGTGGATCCCTATACTACTCACCCAAGAAGGTGTGCCAGATCATCGGGGCATGCTGTATGTTGTACAATATGGCTTTGCGACGACATGTGCCTTTTCTGCAGGAGGATGGGACTGATGGTGGTCTTGTGGCAGCAGTGGAGCCTTTGGACAGTGAAGAAGAGGAGGCAGAAGAAGAAGATGTAGACAACCGTAACAACATCATCATGCAATACTTCCAGTGAGACACAGGTAAGAGGATGGAACTGCTTCCCACATCTCATACTATTGTAGGATCTAGCATAAATCTGCCTTTTTAGCTCTGTGTATGGACCCTGGCATGTCACTTTGGCTTTCCATTTCACATATCTGGGTCCGACTTTGTGCCCTTTGCTTGGTTTACTGCTGGCCAACAACTGTGTAACATTGGTATGTGAACATGTACATTGACATTGCGATATTTTTCGAAAGGTTGCAATTACACATTTGTGAAAGTACAGACTGACTCTGGATTGATTTGTAATTCAAGGGTATTTATTTATGTGCTGATAGGTGGAGGTGGGTGTGCAATGGGCCGGGGTGATGGTGGAGGAATGTCCATGTTGGAGTTCAGTCTCTTGGTCTTGCAGGTGCATTGTCCATGGGGGCATAGGAAGGGGAGCAATGGCAGTTTAAGGTGGAAAGGGTGACAAAGTGGGGCAGAAGGGTGACATTCAGGAGGATCTTATTTCCTGGCGGGTGTCTTGGCAATGTTCTCTGTCTTGTTCCTGGATCTCAGGGACCATTTGCGGGTAGGTTCTCCTTCTGTAGGGGGTGGGGTGCTGGTGTGCTGTTGTTCCTGTGGCGGTGCCTCCTGTCCACTAGTGCTGGTGGAGGGCTGTTCATCGTCCAGGCTAGTGTCAGGTGCCCGTTTGTGTGCCACTGTGTCCCTCATGGTGTTGGCCAGGTCTGCCAGCACCCCTGCAATGGTGACCAGGGCGGTGTTAATGGACTTCAAGTCCTCCCTGATCCCAAGGTAGTGTTCCTCCTGCACCCGCTGGGTCTCCTGAAACTTGGCCAGTACTGTGCCCAAGGTCTCCTAGGAATGGTGGTATGCTCCCATGATGTTGGAGAGTGCCTCCTGGACGGTCAGTTCCCTGGGCCTGTTCTCCCCCTGTCACACAGCAGTCCTCCCAGCTTCCCTGTTGTCCTGTGCCTCTGTCCCCTGAACCGTGTGCCCACCACTACTGACCCCAGGTCCCTGATTGTCTTGGGTTGGTGGGTTTGCCTGGGGTCCCTGTAGTGGTGGACACACTGCTGATTGACGTGTCCTGGGGACAGTGGCATGGGCCTGCTGGGTGGGTGGTGTGCTGGTGTTTCCTGAGGGGGGAGAGTCTGTGGTGGTTTGTGACAGTGGCAGGGGAACCGACTGTCCAGAGGTCCCTGATGGGCCGGGCTGGTCATCTTGATCCAGGTGTGCAGAACTGCTGTCATCACTCTGGGCCTCTTCTGTGGGGGGACTGGATATGTCTGGCACATCCTATCCGGTGACATTGGATATGGGTCCTGTTGGGGTGTAAATGCATAGTTTTAGTATCTGCATGTGCCATCTTCTGCATTGGGTGAGATACCCTCTACTCCTGTGCTTGCATTATTGTGTTTGCCCTTTTGTGATAGTTGGTTTGGGGTCTGTGTGGGTATCTGTAACGGACATGCTTTGGTGATGGGGGTCCATGCATAGGTGTTGCATGCAGGGCCTTGGTATTGGGATGTGTGGGTTATGATAGTGGGGCATATGTGAGGTGTTGGAGTGATGAGGGTGAGGGTGGGGGTATGTGATGACATGCAGGTGGAGTGGGGGGATGTGGTAAATATGATATGACTTACCAGAGTTCAGTCCTCCTGTTACTCCTGCGAGGCCCCCAGCATGTAGTATTGCCAAGACTTTCTCCTCCCATGTTGTTAGTTGTGGGGGAGGAGGTGGGGGTCCACCGCCAGTCCTCTGTACAGCAATCAGGTGTCTGGATACCACTGAACGCATCTTCCCCCGTAGGTCGTTCCACCTCTTCCTGATGTCATCCTGTGTTCTTGGATGCTGTCCCACTGCGTTGACCCTGTCGATGATTCTCTGCCATAGCTCCATCTTCCTAGCAATGAAGATGTGCTGCACCTGTGATCCGAAAAGCTGTGACTCTACCCGGATAATTTCCTCCACCATGACCCTGAGCTCCACCTCTGAAAACCTGGGGTGTCTTTGCGGTGCCATGATGTTGTGTGGGAGATGTGTGAGGTGCTGTTTGTTGTGCTGTGTGATGTGTTGTGTTGGGGTGTGTTGTGTGAGGTGCATGGATGTTGTATGAGTGATGGTGTTTTGTGCCTGTGGATGCTGGTATTGTGTTTGCTATACTCTCTCTCTCAGCTTTTTAAAAAAAAATTAGTTGTAAGGGTTTGTGATTGTGTGTTTTATAATTTTGTGAGTGTGTGGGTGTGGTGTGTGTATGTGTATCAGGTGTGTGTATTTCGAATTGTCCAATGTGGTTGTGTTTTGTAAATGTGTGTGTATTTTGAGCGCAGCGATGTGTACCGCCAATAGATTACCACGGTTGAAAGACCACCACGTTGATTCATGGGTCGTGATAGTGTGGGCGTATTCTTGTTGGCGTGATGGTGTAGGTTTTGGTATCACCAGTTTATCATTGACCTTTGGTGTGGCAGACTTTTGTCGGTGTCTGTATTGTGGCGGATTCCGAGATGTGGGTCGTAATACCTGTAGCGGAATTCTGCCACTGCCACAGTATGTTGGCGGCCTTCAGCACGACGGTAGGCGGGACTTGCTGCGAAGGTTGTAATGAGGGCCTAAGTCTACCTGTTGAACTGCTTAAGCCAAGTGTTCTTAAATAACTGTTGATTTTAACCTCTCCTGGCATGCAACTATACCAAAAGGAGGTGAGCGATGAACAGCATAGATTTGTTTTAACCAGGTTTAGGCTAGATTTTTTTTCCATCATTTGGTGAGTTTTCCAACCATAAATGACTGGTCGAGGCCCATGGCGAAATGCCCATGTGACATGGCTACTGAGCAAAGTACTTTCCATACAATTCTATTTTGTTCATTGTATAATTCGCCAAGAAAGATATTTCTGATGCCATTATTGAGATCCATTGACTCGACACAATGTTGACCAGTTGATGTGTACATACAATCTTTACCAACCATATGCATTTGTAACATCATGTCTGAATTTTTATGGGCCATTCTTTGATACAGGAAATTAATATATTTTACTAGTGACTGAGAAGTAAATTCTATATCTATAGCCGTATGTGGCCTGTTGGGTGATGTTAACCATTTTATAACTGTTCTATTGTTGTATTTATATGCCTTTATCCTGAACAGAATATATATTTTTTTATATTTTTTTTAACTACAAAAACCCTGTACCTTACAGTTTTATTTGGTCCTAACACCATGTATTCTACCTGAGTCTTAATGTTTTTTTCTTAATGTTGGGTTTGTGGTTAATGTGTTGCTTTTGCTTTATGCACATATGCTTTTATGACATCCACTGTCGAATAAAGCTTATTTGATTTGATGTTAACCATGGATTTGGTGGTAAAGAGGGATTAATGAGTGTCAGCCAGGCCTGTGAGCAAGCACGGGATCTCAGGGTGTAATTGCTAACGGACGATATTTGTGAGTGGTACAAGCACTTTGTGGTCACTATAGAGAGGGAATAGAACAATTCCCCACTTGGAAACACACACATTCAGTCTTGAGGGGGGTCTATGTCATCGGTTTTATGTCTCTCCATCTCGGTCGTAGAATGTTGAGGGAGAGAAGAACTCTGCAGCTATCAATTAGAGTGTGGTGGGGTCGCTCCTTAGGGACAAAAACAATTGTCAGAAGAAGGCACTTCTGCTGGTGTCTTAGAAAGCATGCTGTGACTTGACTCGGTCCTATTTTGTTATTGCTCTGGGTTTAGATCCTTTGTGCTCTTTGCAGTTCCAATGTCGGGTCAAACACTATTTCTGTAAAATCTGGGATAGAGGGAATTATTAATCCATTATGTTGTCATTTTCTAGCTTTTTTGGTGACCATGAATAATAAATATTGTCACCTCCATTCCTTTCCTCTAGCTCTGTTATCTTTTTCTGCATGTACCCAAGATACTGTTCCCAGTCTGTAGCCACTGTCATTTTTACTTTATGAATGCAAGCCTGTTCTCAGCTACCAAAAGGTCAGATTTATACAAATCTATGTTGTTCTCCATTGCAAGGACTTCATTGTTATTATCCACCTTGCCATTGTGATTTCAATGGCAGTCAACTCTTTTAGGATTGCTTCCAAAGTACTCTTCTCTGACATTGTCTCATGTTCTTTGCACGCTTTTTGGAAATTGTCCACCACTCTTCCGGGGAATAAAAGTGGCCTAGATGGTTTGATATTGTGGCTTCATGCATCCTGGGTCTCAGTACTCTGTTTCCAAGGGGCGTACTCATTCCAGTTTTGCCACACATATGTCAATGTTGTTGCTGCTAAGCAGAGGAGGAAGTGCTTCTCTTTCAATTAACCCCATTCCCCAGTGACATTGGAGAAGGTAAACTCTGTATCCAGTGTCTTTTTACCTAGATGGACTCAATTTCGGCATCATCCTGATGATAGCTAATAACGCCTTTATAAAGATAAAGACCTGTTTTAGTTAATAGGGATCTATATGCCTGTTGTCTTTATGATCTTCTCTGTCATTCCCTCAGCAACTAGTTCTCCCACACTGCCATACTATAATACATCTATAATACATCTCCACTTACACCTTAGTAATTGTTTAAGTTACCGCTGACATACCCCCACTTTTCAGATTCTCCTTGACTTTGTCCTGAATGTATTAGGGCCTCTCCACCATGTAATCCAGATTTTGGCTCCATTGCTCATGCCATGTGCAGCGAGGAATGTGCTCAGCAAAAAGCTGTGCAGTAAACTCTTGGTGCATCCCATCTGATCTAACACCTGTGTTTTGGTAAGTCAGTGCTAACACTTATTTTATTTGTAGAGCAGCACTGAGTGACTGAGTTCCAAGCCAAGTGGAGGTCAGGTCACTTTATTTTACAGCCTCTTTCCAGGACCTGCTTCCATCACAGGGATTATAGAACTCCACACTAACTGGAAAAATATTCTTCTAAATTATATTTAAAATGCAGTGCGTGTATAAGACAAAGGGACATATTTATAAACTTCATTTTCTAAAATGTTTATAAGTACTACAATAGTACAACTCACATACAACAAAATGCTTTTCACTAAGCTATATGCAGCAGATATGCCTATATGTTTTTTTTAAGGGTACTTAAGGGCGTGGTTGGAAAATGTGCAATATTTACAACTAAATGGGAGAGTGTTAGGGAGGAGTATGGAGAGGTTTAAAGGAGAGTTTGGAGGGGTGGTTTAGGGAGTGGCATGCTCCCACCCATAAAAGAAAAAGCCCATTGCTATTCGCAAACTGCACTTCTAAACTTACTACAGCCAAAAAGGAACCAAAATAATCTTATTCTAACTAAATACAGACTAATCCCCTTGCTACTTTACGCAGTGAAAGTCCTGGGGTAACTGATCAACAAGAAAATCGTAAACCACCTCAATGGCAATCATATCCTGGTCTCATCCCAATCTAGCTTTAACCTAAACCACACCACCAAAATCACCCTTATTGCCGCCACCACTGAATTCGACTAGCATAGACTAAGAATGCATTCCTTCCCCCTTGAACTCTTTGTGGCTCATCCATGAGTTAGAAATCCAAGGAATAACACTGCAGTGGACCTGCTCCTTCCTCACAGTACATAAAGAGACAGTCAACCCAGTCTTCACACCTCCAAACCTACTGAGCTAATCTGCGTAGTCCTCCAAACATAATTCAACACCATACTATGATGTTTACATGACCTCCCTTGTCAAAATTGTCTGAACCTATGGGCTGAACATCATCTCATACACTGACAACATACAACTCATCCTCACCCTCTACAAGGATGCCACAAGCAAAGTGTATTGAGAGCATGTCAGAAGTAAAAGTGGGTGGTAAATTCTGTCTGGTGGCAGAGTTTGCAAAGTTTTGCTACTCCTCACTCTGGAGTGCAAAACTTGGATTGTCTTTTAAAAAAACACAGAAGGAATGTTTAATAGATGAGTGAACATTCTCAACTCAAATATTTGTTACAAGCAATTATGTGATTTTGCTGCAACAAACGACATACACAAACATCTGACACCTTTGTCAAAAAAACACAAGGCTCAAACAATTGGCATTTACTTTGGTTTGTGTCTCATTAATCTAGTGTGAATAGAACACTCACAATATAAATGACTCATCTCAATGTGAGAAGGGAGCTAGGGCACGTGATAGAGAGGATCAATAAGCTTTGCACAAGATCACACAATCCATTAATTGAATGAGCTGACAGTGCCATATCTCACAAGCACTACACAAACACCCTGCATAAACACAAACATTAACAGACACGCTCACACATACTCTCTTGCACATGTACCCCCCTCTATCACTTGGGCACAGTTTCTCACACACAGACCCAAAACCATTACTCACTACTTGTTCTACCATGACTATAACTCCCAATGGCATGCAGCAGCACACATCAAATTTTCATTAAGACATTTTTCCACATGATGGAAAACCTGCCTACACAAGTCTTCTAAAAATGTCTTTTCCACAGACCCATTTTCATATTTATTAAGTGCTACTCTGAGTTTGACATCACCCGCCTTTTCATTATGCAATATGCTTTTTTAAGAACACAAAGTTAGCTTGTTTACTTCCTTGAATTCCACCATCGACATGGTCCACTCACCTCTTCTTAAACTAAAGATCACATCTAAGGAACATGAGCAGTGTGTTCTCTAGATGTGGAGGGCAATGAAGCCCCACTTGATGATGAGGAACAGCACGACAGCCCACTCTGTCTATGGCCCTCATTACAACATTGGCGGTAAAAGTCGCTTCCCGCCTTGCAGAAGACCGCCAACACACCACTGCGGCCGCGGAATTCCGCCACAGCTATTATGACCCACATCTCGGAATCCGCCAAAAGACAGAAACCCACACAAGTCCGCCACACCAAAGGTCAGTGATAAACTGGCGATAACAAAACCGACACCGTCACGCCAACAGAAATACGCGCACACTATCACGACACACAAATCCACGCGGCGGTCTTTCAACTGCGGTATTCCATTGGCGGTACACACCGCCGCGCTCAAAATACACACACTCTTACAAAACATCCCCACATTGGACAATTCAAAATACACACACCTGAGACACATACACACACCACTCCCACACACCCATTACAATATAAAACACACACCCACAAACCCCCACGACAAAAAATTCCGAAAGAAGGCCAGAGACACCACCAGCAAGAACAACAGCATCCACAGGCACACAACACCATCACCCACACAACTTCCACGCACCTCACACAACACACCACTACATATCACCACACTTATCACCACACACTCCAGCCCACACATCACCTACACCACCCCGTGGCACGGCAAAGACACCCCAGGTTCTCTGAGGAGGAGCTCAGGGTCATGGTGGAGGAAATTGTCCGGGTAGAGCCACAGCTATTCGGAGCACAGGTGCAGCACACCTCCATAGCTAGGAAGATGGAGCTATGGTGCAGAATAGTGGACAGGGTCAACACAGTGGGACAACACCCAAGAATTCGGGAGGACATCAGGAAGAGGTGGAACGACCTACGGGGGAAGGTGCGTTCCGTGGTCTCAAGACACCACCTGGCGGTTCAGCGGACTGGCGGCGGACCCTCCACCTCCTCCCCCACAATTAACAACATGGGAGGAGCAGGTCTTGGCGATTCTGCATCCTGAGGGCCTTGCAGGAGTAGTTGGAGGAAAGGACTCTGGTAAGTCAAAGCTTTACTACTACATCCCCCACCCTACCTGCATGCTATCACATACCCCCACCCTCACCCTCAACCCCAGCACCCCAACTCCTCACAAATGTCCCAACATCACAAACCACACATCCCAACACCAAGCCCTGCATGCAACTACAAAGCATGGACACCCATCACCAAAGCATGGCCACTGCACATACCCATACACACCCTAAACCACCATCACACAAGCTCCCACACAGGAATGCTAGCACTGGGGTACACGGTCACCCACCCATTGCACACCATTACACACACAGATTTAACAAACATCCTTTTATACCCCTGCAGGACCCCTACTCAACGTTACCGGACAGGAGGGTCCACACATGTTCACACCACCAACAGGCCCACAGTGATGACAGCACCTCTGTCCAACTGGATCTAGATGACCAGCCCGGACCATCAGGGACCTCTGGACAGTCGGTTCCCCTCACAAAGGTACAGGCCACCACAGACCTTCCTCCCTCTGGAAACACCAGCACAGCACCCACCCAGCGGGCCCATACCTCCATCCCCAGGACACGTCAATCACCTGTGTGTTCACCACTACAGGGAATCCAGGATAACCCACCACCCCAATACCAACAGGGACCTGGGGGCGGTGGTAGTGGGCACACGGTCCAGGGGACGGAGGCCCAGGAACACAGGGGAACTGGGAGGGCTGCCGGGCGACAGGGGCGGACAGGCCAAGGGAACCCACTCTCCACAAGGCCCTCTCCTCCATCATGGGAGCCTACCACCACTCCCAGGAGACAATGGTAACGGTACTGGCCAAGTTTTAGGAGACCCAGCGCCTGCAGGAGGAACAGTATATGGGCTTCAGAGAGGAACCATCAGCTCCACCCTGGGCACCATCGTAGGGGTGCAGAAGGAAGTACTCAACACCAGGAGGGACACTGTGGCACTACAAGGGGCCCCTGACACTAGCATGGACGATGAACTGCCCACCACCTCCACCGGCGCTAGTGGACAGGACGCCCGCCACAGGACCACCACACCAGCACCCCACCCCCTGCAGAGGGAGAACCACCCTGCAAATGGTTCCTGAGATCCAAGAACAAGACAGAGAACAATGCCAAGACCCCTGCCAAGCAATGAGATCACCCTGATTGTCATCCTACTGTCCCACTTTGTCACCCTGTCCATAATTAAACTGCCCCAGCTCCACTTCCTATGCACATATGGGCAATGCACCTGTGAGACTAATAGACTGGACTCTGCCATGGACACTCCTCCGCCATCACCCCTCACCATTTCACCACCCCCTCCAATTTTGAGCATTTAAATAAACACACCTAAAGCACAAAATGATCTGGAGTCTGTCTGTGATTTCGAAATAGTGTATTTGCAATTACAGTGACAAAATGTTTTTGAAATAGTAATGTCAACATACCTATGTCACACAGCTCTAGTCCACGAGGAATTTAAGCAGATGTCACACAGTGGGACCCACATCTTTGAAACCGTAAGGGAAAGTGACTACTCACAACTCAGTGACCATACACTGGGTGAAAACTACAGTCAGGAGAGTGGTAGTAGTGTTAAAGTACCTGTAGTAGGCTGGATTGTATTCTTACCTGTTTCTCACTGGAAATATTGCTGGATCACTGAGTCCCTGCTGCAACAACACCGCCATCTGGACCATCCTCCTGCAGAAAAGGCCCCTGGTGTCGCAAAGCCAAGAGGTGAAGCATACAGCAGGCCACGATGATCTGGCACACCTTCTTTGGTGAGTAGAATAGGGATCCACCTGTCATATGGAGGCACCTGAACCTGGCCTTCAGGAGGCCGAAGGTCCGCTCGATTACACTCCTAGTTCGCCCATGGGCCTCATTGTAGCGTTCCACTGCCCTGGGATTCCTCACTGGGGTCAGTAGCCATGACAGGTTGGGGTAACCAGAGTCACCTGCAAATGGTGAGGGGCAACTGTTAGACACACACTAACCTGAAGGGATAACCCCAGACCCAGACAACCATTCCCACTGACTTGCTTCCAGGTGCTCACCTAATAGCCACACACGGTGCCTCTGGAGTTGACCCATCACATAAGGGATGCTGCTATTCCGCAGGATGTAGGCATCATGCACTTAGCCAGGGAACATGGCATTCACATGGGAGATGTACTGGTCTGCCAAACATACCATCTGTACATTCATAGAATGATAACTCTTCCGGTTTCTGTATACCTGTTCACTCCTGTGTGGGCGGACCAAAGCCACATGGGTCCCATCAATGGACCTATGATGTTGGGGATATGTCCCTGGGCATAGAAATCACCTTTCACTGTAGGCAAATCCTTCACCTGAGGGAAAACGATGTAGCTCCGCATGTGTTTCAGAAGGGCAAACAACACTCTGGACAATACGTTGGAAAACATAGGCTGGGACATCCCTGATGCCATGGCCACAGTTGTTTGAAAAGAGCCACTTGCAAGGAAATGGAGCACTGACAGCACCTGCACTTGAGGGGGGATTCCTGTGGGATGGCAGATTGCTGACATCAGGTCTGGCTCCAACTGGGTACACAGTTCCTGGATTGTGGCACGGTCAAGCCTGTAGGTGATTATCAAATGTCACTCATCCATTGTCAACAGGTCCACCAACGGTCGGCACACAGGACGATGCCGCCATCTCCTCACATGTCCCAGCGGACGGTGCCTATGAAGGACAACAGCAAGCACAGAGTCAACCAACTCAGAGGTACGTACCCACTGTTTACCCAGAACACCAATCATACAAAAAAGGTGGCCTGTATGTGTGTTGAGACTAGGCCTAGGTATGTGTGACGCAGTTGAAAATGAAGCCATGTGGGCACCTGAAATGGCGGCTGCCTGACCTGTAAAGTGGGACAATGGGATGTGAGGTAACTGCGCTGGCGTTGTACACCGTCGCGGTAGGCGGTCGAAGACCGCGGCGCAATGCTGCATTGGTTAACATTGGACCCTATGGGTCCCAGGAGCCAATGACGTTGTACGCCGGCGGTGACGGTACGCACCGCCGCAGACGTGACCGCCATTTTCTATCTCTTCAATCACTCGATACCTGATCTTTGACAGGAGAGGACTTACACTGCAAGTGCTGCTGTAACCTCGGTCTGGAATAGACAATGGCTTGTGCGTCTGGGGATAGGGCCCCTGCCTTCACATCGGAGGAGTTGGAGAAGCTTGTGGATGGGGTCCTCCCCCAGTACACGCTACTCTACGGTCCTCCAGACAAACAGGTAAGTACACAGGGAGCATGTTGTATGGGCTATGCCTGTGTGGAGAGGGCTGCATGTAAGAAGAAAGGGGGCAGAGTGCTGCGTGCATGAAAGACGGTGAATGCATGTGCCACATGGCAAGGGTAGGGATGGGGGCCAATCACTTTGAGGGTGCAGCTGGTAATAACTTTTCTTTTTCCCCTGTAAATTTCATGTAGGTCAGCGCCCACCAGAAAAAAGATATTTGGCATGCCATCGCCAAGGACGTCCAGACCCTGGGGATCTACCACAGACGGAGCACCCACTGTCGGAAAAGATGGGAGGACTTTCGCTGCTGGAGCAAGAAGACAGCGGAGGCTCAACTGGGGATGGCCTCCCAACGTTGGAGGGGTGCCCGTCGCACCATAACCCCTCTGATGTTCAGGATCCTGGCGGTGGCCTACCCGGAGTTGGATGGGCGCTTGAGGGCATCACAGCAGACACAAGGGGGTGAGTACACTCTCATTCTGCTGACTTTGCGTGCAGTGGAGTTGTCTGGGTGGGGGAGGAGGGCTGTGGGTTTCCCTAGGCCAGGGCGAGTTCCGTAGGCAAAGCTCCTCAGTAAGGCAGGCCATGTGGCACCCCAGCCCACCTCTGTAGACTGCCAAGTACAGCTATTCATGCCACTGTGTCATCTATGTGTGCAGATGTCATCCATAGCCTTGCAGGCCATTTCCCAGGAATTGAACAGTGGAGCCCAAGAGCGCGGCGTAGTGCAGGGGGCTTCTGTGTCTGTCTTGTCCACCAACAGTAGCGGTAATCCATACACTCAACATGTCTTTCTTCTGTCGTTCCCCCCCTTTTTGTGGTCTCCCTGTTCTTGTGTGCATTAGCATAATCAGTCGGAGGAGCAGTGGCACCGGAGCACGAGGGAACTGCATCTCACATGGCCCTGGAGGGCGAGACTATGGACTCGGAATTCATCAGTGGGACGGTGGGCGAGGGGAGCCTCACGGCAGGGACAGGAGCTGAGACCAGCGACACGGACACGTCCTCTGATGGGAGCTTCCTTGTGGTGGCAGCAACATCTGTGCCCCCCGCATCTACAGGTACAGCCGCCACCCACCCTACCAGCACCGCCCTCCCAGCAGCCCCTCAGCCTTCGCCCCGTGCCCGCTCACCCAGGAGGGTGGGCATTACCTTCGCCCCAGGCACCTCAGTCCCTGCCCCAGTCACCCCTGCTGCCCTCAGTGAGGAGGCCATTGACCTCCTCAGGTCCCTCTCTGTTGGGCAGTATACCATTTTGAATACCATCCAGAGTGTAGAAAGGTAGTTGCAACAAACTAATGCATTCCTGGAGGGCATTCATTCTGGTCAGATGGCCCTTCACTGAGCTTTTCAAACTCTGGCCTCTGCACTGATGGCAGCCATTGTCCCTGTCTCTAGCCTCCCCCCTCCAACTTCCTCCACCCAGACCCAATCCTCTGTACCTCTGCCTATCCCAAGCACACCATCAGACCAGCATGCACACACGTCAACACACCAGGGAAGCTCAGGCAAACATAAGCACCACACATCACACACATGCAGACACACCAACATCCACTGCCTCCACTGTGTCCCCCTCCTCCTCATCTCCCTCCTCCCTCCCAGTCTCGTCTACACTCACACATGCATGCACTACCTCTACAGCCATTACGTCCCTCACCAGCACACCCACCAGCACACCCCGCTCAAGTGCAGTCACCACCCCCACTACCTTCACACGTCCCCTGTGTCCTCTCCCACTGTGTCTGTGATGCCCCCTCCCAAGATACACAAACGCAGGCACACACCCACCCAACAGCCATCCACCTCATGACAGCCTCCAGCGCATGCACCTGCACCCAAAGCCACCAAACGTACACCTCCTACTAACACCACCTCTTCCTCCACTCCCAAACCCCCTCCAGCTACCCATCCCAGTGTGTCCAAAAAACTTTTCCTGTCCAGCCTTGACCTTTTTCCCACACCTCCCCCACCCCGTCCATCTCATAGGTCCCGAACTAGCACCTCAGCCACAACATCTCCGGGACCAGTGGTGCCTGTTGTCACCGGTATGTGGAGTGCACCAGCCACCAGGACAGCCAGTGTGGCACAGAGCCACAGCAAAGACAGTCCCTCACCGGTGAAGCATTAGAAGTTGGCCGTGCCCGGCGGGAGAGGGGGAAGACTCCAGCCACCAAAGCCGCTCCCAGGGGTCCCGGTGGGAGTGTGGAGTCAGCTGTGACACCTTCCAAGGTGGAGAAGGGCCACAAGAAACCCAGCAAGTCTGGGAAGAGCTGCACGGCGGAGAAGACCGCCATCATCCCAGCTACCCAGGAGGCCACCGCCAGCCCCAGCCCAGCTGCCCAGAAGGCCACCGCTAGCCCCAGCCCAGCTGCCCAGGAGGGCACCGCCAGCCCCAACCCAGCTGCCCAGGAGGGCACCACCCCGCTGGGCCATGAAGGACAGCCAGCATGAGCCCCGCTGGGCCATGAAGGACCACCAGCACAAGCCCCACTGGGCCATGAAGGACTGCCAGCACAAGCCCCGCTGGGCCATGAAGGACCGCCAGCACAAGCAACGCTGAACAGGGCACTGCCAACTCAAGCACCGCTGCACAGGGCACCGCCAACTCAAGCACCGCTGAACAGGGCACCGTCAACTCAAGCACCGCTGAACAGGGCACTGCCAACTCAAGCACTGGTGAACAGGGCACCGCCAACTCAAGCACCGCTGAACGGAGCACCGCCAACTCAAGCACCGCTGCACAGTGCACCGCCAACTCAAGCACCGCTAGCCCATGAGCGGCAGGGGCACTGATGCAACTGGGTCCGTCACAGGGTGAGTGATACACTCTGGGCACCAGTCCCCCTCCAGAACCAGTGGAGAGATCCATCCACTACCTCTGTCCTTCACAGGATAAAGCACTCTGGGCACCAGTCTCCCTCCAGAACCAGTGGAGACATCCATCCACTACCTCTGTCCTTCACAGGATGAAGCACTCTGGGCACCAGTCCCCCTCCAGAACCAGTGGAGACATCCATCCACTACCTCTGTCCTTCACAGGATGAAGCACTCTGGGCACCAGTCCCCCTCCAGAACCAGTGGAGATTGTTATCCACTTGAGAGACTG
The DNA here is from genome assembly GCF_031143425.1 of Pleurodeles waltl. Lineage (NCBI taxonomy): Eukaryota > Metazoa > Chordata > Amphibia > Caudata > Salamandridae > Pleurodeles > Pleurodeles waltl. The sequence continues at coordinate 786,578,806 of NC_090437.1, read as the reverse complement.
TGGCTTTGCACTCCCCAGGATTGTACAGTGGGCAACCCACCCACTGTAGAGACTTGAGAGACTGTGGCTTTGCACTCCCCAGGATGGAACAGTGGGCAACCCACCCACTGTAGAGACTTGAGAGACTGTGGCTTTGCACTCCCCAAGATGGAACAGTGGGCAAACCACCCACTGTAGAGACTTGAGAGACTGTGGCTTTGCACTCCCCAGGATTGAACAGTGGGCATGTGGCCCTCTTGTGGGTTTGGCGTTGGGCACTCAACCGGCTGAGGTGCCCCCTTTCCCTCCCCCTGAGGTGCCTGTTTAGTTGCTGTCTGATGCCCCTGCAGTGTTCTCTCCGTCATGGTCGGGGATCTTGTGTGGGCCTCGCCCATACCGTGTGGTCTCAGTGTTCCACGGACTTTCTTTGTGCAGTACCTGGACTACTATGCCTGGTATATATTTTGTACTTGGTGTATATATATATATTTCTGCCTACTTGTTTCTAATATATTCCGATGGTTACACTCATTTTCTTTGGTCTTTGCATTCTTCTGGGGGGATTTGGGGGGTGTAACTGTGATGTATTGATATGCATTAGTGTGTGTGTTGTAGTGGGTGAGGGTGGGGGTGGGTGTGGGATGTTGCATGTGTGTGTCCCTGTTTTTTGCCTCCCCCCTTCCCTGTGTCGTAGGTGCAGTACTCACCGTGGTCTCCGCCTCCGGCGTTCGTGCTCCTGGTAGAGGAGCTGGAAGACTATCGCAGGTAGAATTTGGAGTTCCGGTTCCATGGTGTCCTCGTTCCTCGTGGAGTGTGTAGAGGTCAGCATTTTCCCTTCGAAATTCCTGTTTCTGCCGTGTTTTTATCCGCGGTGAATCCGCCCCGGAAAAGGTGGCGGATTGGCCTGTCATAATAGTGTGGGCGGTACTTTGTCTCCCGCCTGTCTGTTGGCAGTGACCGCTTCGCTGTTTGTTTGTACCGCCGTGGCGGTCGGAGTGTTAAAGTGGCTGTCTTTGTTGGCCGTTTCCGCCATGGTCGTAATTGCAATTTTTTTACCGCCGGCCTGTTGGCGGTTGTACTGCCACTTTAACACCGTCCGCCAGGGTTGTAATAACCACCTATGTGTCATTTCATATGTGTCATTATTAGTGATTTGACTTTATGCGTTGTCTGTGGCTGAGCGCCTTTAGTTTACAACTGTTTACGACAATGCAGCATATCTGTGTATGACAAACAACATTGAAGACTGATGTGGTAATTTCCGCGGGCAACAAGAACAAACTTGCACAAGTGAGAGCTGGACACTGTCATGTGGTTATATCACAAGTAAGGCACCTTGGACACACCTGCTGTAGGATGCAGCCACTCTTCAGTGTTCTGGTCTTCGCAGAAGTCAAAATTATTTTATACAAGAAGAATGAGCTAGAGGGCTGAGAGTTAATTGAACAGCTAGCCTATATCTTAATTGCAAATGTTCCTTGTTTGTTTTCCTTTACTTTCTGCCTCCTTTTCTTTAAAGTGTTGTTATATTACAGTGTTCACCGTCCAAAGAAAATCCAGCCTTCCATATTGCGTGTCATTTAGAGAAGTTGTGATGCAGTTACATGCAGTCCAGAATGATGAAATAACTGAGATCCAACCTCAGGCAGCCAATCACCAATTCAAGCTCACCAATTCAAGCTCACCAATTCAAGCTCACCAAAATTCCCTATCTGATTGGGCTGACCACCTTGGTGCCACAAGCTGTGGTCCTGTTTGCTATGAATACGGGCTGAAAAAAAACCATTATTGTAATGAATACAGGCATGCATTTCTCAAATGATGAGTTGGCCAGAGACGTTCTGGACTTGTGGTCACTAGAAACATGAAATACCGTACCCCCAAAGTGTGGACAGTGCATGTTTCCCTGTGTTGACAGTATGAGAATAAGGATTAGTGCCCAACTTAGTCACCTATTTCTCAGATAATAGTCAGGCAAGCCTCCAGTGTGACGCAGCACCTGCAAGAGCAGCCGGTACCAGAGCAGTTCTCAACTGTGCCTCTGGTGTCTGGTTTTGTCTTGGTCCAGACTGAAAGGGCACCCATGCACAGAAACCCCTACATACCCTCACCAAATAGCGCCTGTACACTTCCAAGCATCCAGACTGCAAATGCACCCAAGAGGTACTGTGAATAGGAAGGACAGACAATCACGGAACACAGCCGAATCTCACTGAGCTTTTTGTTAACTCTCTGGAATTCTGTGGAACAAAACTCTGTGAGTTCCATCCTCCCTTATTCAGATTTTGCCAGTTGCCTTCTGGATGAAATCTAACTGCCTAAAGCTCAACTTGAATAATACAGAGGTGGCCTGCCTTGGAAGGGACACAACACTTTGGTTCTAGGTCTGATGACTATTTGAACAGGGACACGATCTCACCCCATCCGGTAAAGGCAGGATCCTGGGGATCATGGTCGACAACCAACTATCGATGTCCAGTTGCATTAAATCAATTGCCTCTTCCTGCTTCTACACCCTCAAAATCATAAGGAAAATCTTCAGGCTGCTTCTTCTCAACACACACCAAACAATCATCCAGGCACTCATCACCAGAAAACTAGACTACAGAAATACACTTTGCATAACCATTACTGTACAATTCACCAATTGAGCAGTCTTGCATCAGATTCAACTTACAGCCTTACACACATATATCCACTCATTTCAAATACCTCCACTGGCTCCCGATCCACAAGCTTGAACTGTTCAAACTGCTCAAACACACATACAAATCACTGCACAACCTAGCACCCACCTACCTGCCCTTTTTGTGTAGATACTCCCCCCTTGCAATTTTTGTTAGTTTTGATTGCTGGTTCAGAACATTCGGGAAATGACGTTCAGCATCCAGTGTACGTGCTGTGATTGCTCAAAACATGTGGGATTGACAAATGCCTGATCAGCTTATTTAAACTGCATATAAGACCCTATTTTATGGATTTCAGGACCTCTAAGTTTAACATCATTAGTAAACTGCAGTACCTATTGTGTCACCACTAGTGGCAAAGCAAAGCATGTCTTCAGGTCTGACTGTGCAGTTTTAAAACTGCAAATTTGACCTAGTAAAATAAACTCTTGCCAGGTTTAAACCTTCCTTTTAAATACTGGTAGGTCAATCCTAGTGTAGGCACTAAATGCCCAGAGGGCAGGATGAGGGTATTTACAAGGTAGGACATATGTTCTTAGGTTTCATACATCTTGACATTGAAAAACATTCCAAAGTATAGCAACTTCTACTGCATGACTTCAGTTTGGGAATAGCTAGAACCATGGTTTAAGGATACAAATGAATATGAATATAAAATCTAATCTGATGGTCAAGTTGAATTTTAAGTTGGTTTTTCCCTGCTGAAGCCTCTATTAGCTCGTTCACGGTTAATCCTCAAGTGTTACTTGCCAGCCTGCTGGGAGGTGTAAATGGCTTCTAGGAAAGGGAACAAAAGGGCCTTCGGACCTCCTTCTTACTGGAATGCTGGATTATGTGCCAACTGTACAAGCTTCAAACAGGCATCCCCTGTCACAGCACACTCAGATGTAAATCACACCTAGGCCTACACATTCCATTGTCTAAATAGCCAAAGTGGCAGCAGTCCCAGTTGGAGGAAAACCTGTTCCCAAACTGAATTGCAGATGTGTTCCTCAGTTCCCTAGGCTCACCGACAGGTATGGCCAGAACTGTGACCATGCAACAAAATATTCTGTCATGTTGAATTATCGCAGAGCTGAGCGCTGTGTGATTGTTTAGGACCAAATTCTCAGGACATTATGTCAAAGTGGGTAGCGTTGCCGATGGGACATTTTGAATTATTGGACAGGAAGGCTTTCCCCAACAGCAAGCTAGTTCCTGGCATTAATTTGGCACCCCTGGATACCTTCTTCAGAAGATGCTGGACCTGAGGAAGTAAGAAGGAGGAATGCATCTGTTGAACCCTTTTTGAATGTTAGAAAGAACACTGCATCTACTGCAACTTGTAGCGAGAAATCCCAAGGGCTGTGTGTGCTTCCAGTTTAACCCAGGGCCAGAACAGATGAGTGGGTTCCAAGGGCTGTTAAAGCAACTGGACATGGACTAGACTCTGCTGGTGGCTTGCCCTGGAGTGAGTCCTGACCCCTGACTAGTGTCCCAAAGGGATTGAGCCATTGGATACGAATCAAAGTGTATTTCTCATGCCTAATCCTGAAAACTAGGACTTAGAATTCTTTCTCAAGGATTTTTGCTAGAAGCACCAGAGGCTACCATTGAAAAGCCGCTGATGTGCACTGCTGGTCAGACTCAACTTGCTGGTTTGCTATTCTTCCAAAAAAGTTTCTGAGTCAGAAGTTTCAAATCTTCACAGGTCTGCTTGTGCTGATGGTGCCCATGAACAAAAAAGTGAGAAATCCCTGGATTGGAGAGCAGTACTCAAGCATAACACTGTTTGAAATGACGTAGAGAAATGACACGACCTATTCTATTGAATGTTTTCATGGAATGATGATATTTATCCAGTAAGTTGTGAAAAGTCTAGAGAATCAAACATTTCCTTTCGACCACTTTGAGTAATGGTTTGTATCATCAAACAAATAAATACAATTGTATGAGTTCAATGGATTCTTATTTCTTTGTTGGTCAGAGGTTTTTGGCTCATCATGGGTTGTTTGGTAAATAAATCCTTCAAAGTTTTATTTCTTTCATTTGAAAAGCTTCACCTCGAATTTTAGAATGTATTATAGGGAATAACAGCTGTCATATTCTATGAGCATTACTGTCAACATTGCAATTTGATTGAATAAAGACTTCTGGGTGACTTTTGTGAGAGTTTGAATAGAAAAGCATTGTTACATAAAGTTGTCTCTATTGAGTAAATGCATGCATTGTTTAAACATATGCCTCCTTTAATTTGCATTTGGTTCCAAAGGTAAGATGTTGACATCGATGACAGGTTTCTATGTAGTCCGCAAAGCAATTTTTTCACTTCTGCATGGTCATCTTGAATTTTTTTCCTTTGTATGGACCCTATTTTTGCTGTCCCTAAAAAAGAACTGGTAAAATTGGTTTTATCCAATTGGTCTATTTAATGTGGTATTTCTGTAGTGCAAACCTAGTCAAAAGGCAACAGAGCACTGTAAAGCGTCAAATACAAGCATATAGAGAACAAGTGATAGGATTGCAATTGTATTGTGATTTGGTGTTGTTTAACCAGGTGTGTCTTCAACTCTTCCCTAAAATGGAACAATCTTGGGGTAGTCCTGATGAATATCACTTCTTAATCTCCAGTTGATAGTTTTCTGACTGCAGATGTGCTGGGAACACCAGAGTTGCTGAAATTGTCTGAGCTTTTCTGATCCTGTTCATGAGTCCTTGTCAGTATGGCCTTGAAAATGATGCAGTTGGTTTTCAAGATGGTGTGGGCCGGAAGGAGAGCCAACGGAGTTCTATCGGGTTGGGGATGATGTGATCATAATTCTTCAGGCCCTACATGAGATGTACTGCAGTGTGTAGGTGTAGTCTGGAATTCCATGAAACAGGGTGCTACCACCATCTAGATCTTTGGTTCTTAACTTGTGGTCCATGGAAGGTGCTCCACAAAGCCCACTCAGGGGGTTTAAAACTGACTAGAAAATTAAATAATATTAACAGAATATTAAAGTGTGTATTATTAAAGAATCAAAATATATATTTGAATATTTTAAAACATTTTGTTAATTTGGAGTATAAAATTAGATTAGCATCCTCAGATTGATTCATAGACATAGTGCAAGTGCAACAAACATAATGCAGTATGGAAATTGAGTGACCTTAATTGAATTTAGAAAACATTATTTATATATTTTTTTGTAATTATTGAAGAAGCATTGGCAGGAGTCACATGAATAAAGTAGCTACTTAGTGGGGATGTCTGGATTCCAATAATGTCTCAGCATGTTTCCCAGATTCCAGGAATGATTAAGTATGGGTCCATACAAGTCTAAAGGTTAAGAAACACTGATCTAGATGTAAGATTATGGGAGCTTGGACAAGAGTGCTGAAGTCACTTTCTGAGAGAAACAGTTTAATTGTATTTAAAAGAGAGAGCCATCTCTGTGCTTCTGGCAATGTGTTCCTTGGGGGAGAGTTAGTGTCCACGAACAATAAAAAATGACTAACCAGCCAGTAAAAGAGGGTTCGAAACTGTCAGGCTTCTTGTCATTGAGCCAGGTTTTGTAGTGTTTATTTTACTTGGCAAATCATAGAAATTCTGTCTTTATTGTGTTGAGCTTCAAGTAGGAGCTGAACATCCAGATCTGGATGATATGCACTCAGTATGTGAGGAGTGAAATGCCCGAAGCAGAAGAGATTTTCAAGAACACTTTTGTTTCATCTGCATGCTAGTGAATCGTGATGCTGCTATCTGTGGCTAAAGCACCAACTGGCTACATGTAGAGTCTGAAGACGTCAGGGAACTGTTTGGAACTCTGTGGGACTCTGCAGGTAAAAAGGATCTTTTGTGACGTGGGGGTGCCAGTGTGAACAAATTGGTGTTGGTTAGAAAGGCAGGGGAAGAACCAGCAAAGGAGATTGCTAGTGGAACCGATTTGAGATTCCATGGTGTGTATGAGGGGGAGATGGCTGACTGTGTCAAAGGCAGCTGAGAGGTTCTATTGCACAGCCTACATGTATGAAAAAAAGTATATGTGTGCAAAAAGCATCACTGTGCCCTGGCTGGATTGAAGTTTAAATACAGTGTCGTATTAGATGTTGAGGCAATATATCTTTTTCATTTAAGAACACCTATTTTTCTACATTAATAAGTCCCTCTAAAGTGCATCTTACAAGTCCACAAGACAGGATGCCTAAGGTATAATATGAATAAGTATACTAAAAATTATACTGAGAAAGTATGCCCTACCAGTGACTAAAGGCCTAATAGTTATTTCACTTTGTAGATTCAGCTACATATTCCAGGGAACAAATCTAGGTGTGATTAAAATGTATAATTTCATATAGATATTTCAAAATTCATTTTTAAATACCAATTTGATGGTGAAATCAGATTTTTGATAACTTGAGTGGAAAAGGAACCTTATACAGAAAGAACTGGATAAAAACTAGAACTACCACTTTGCTACGTTCCTTTAGCTTGTGCTCTGGAACCTCCACTCCATCGTGGTCTGGCTCCTAGATCCTGGTCAACCTTGAACTATTGTTTTGCAGTAGACCATTACTATTTGCATTTGGTTGTTGCCGTAACCTTTAAAAAAAAAAAAAAAAACATAGCTCTCATTATCCATGCTATGTTCTGGTAATCTTGGTGTCTTTGTGCCCTTTAAAGTGTTCTCTAGTTTTTTAATATTGGTTTGGAAATGTTATTGTGTTGCTTTCTTGTCTTTATGATTGCTGATAGTGCCTGATCTTAACATGCATTTCTCTGGGGATTATCTGCTGCTTTTGTCGGCCCTACCCAGGGTAGAGCAGAGATTACCTTGAAATTCTGTTTTGGCCTTACCAGATTGTGGTTATTGAGGTAGATGGGTTCCATCTCTCTAAAATTAATAACCCAGTTTCTGACAGTGCATGTTTTAAAACGTCTCAGTGTGTATAGATATTGGATTTATTTTTAGTATTAACCTTTGAATTTCAGGGCAAATCAAGGAGAATGCTCAATATGCAAAATACTAGTCTAACAGCAATAATCAGAACATTATAAATCAAGCAACAGCAAAACCTGATAAAACAAAACATACTAAGAACATCATGGCATCATGTATAATATAGGTCATCATCCCTTTTGCAGTAGATTCTTTATACAGCAACTTCAGACAAATTCAGTCGAAATCGCCTCAATTGATGTTTTCTGGTGGTAAATGAGGTTATCGCAGCAGGAATTGCAATCTAGGAATTTGTGGTCCTGTGGTGGATTTTATAACTGGACTTTGATTTCCTACACTAAAATGTGCAACCAAATTCAATTTAAAAAGACAACAAAACAAAGCACATACCTTGACAATATTGACAACAGAGATTATTAAAGTGTACATTAATAAAGAAGGAAAATATATAATTGAATATTTTGAAACATTCTGTAAATGTGAAGGAATTTTAAATTGGAGGATAAAAATTAGGTTAGTGTCCTCCGATTGACTATATTGACAACAGATTATGTTGACAACAGTGAACAGAGGAGATGGGAAGGGGGCAGATGGCTCTAACAACTTTTTCCCATGCATCTTAATAAGGTAAAAGTGAAAAGTATAAAGGTATTCATGCTGATTGGGTTAATGATTCCAATTTGTGTGCAAACAGGAGCTTATCACTCAACTTCGATTATACCCTCTTTGAAATTAGTGCACAGACACATTGGCTTTCTCCACACAAATGTTGTCAAGCAAATAGCAGGGGCTTAACTTGGTCAGTATAATTGTGGGGGGGGGGGGTTAAGCAACAGATTTCCCAACAATCATGCTGAGACATTATATAAGAAGCAGGACATAAAGGGGGACTTAAGGGGCAGAGGAAAGACAGAGGAGAGAAGATTGTTAGGGGTACTCAAAACACAATATTTTTCAAAGTAATCAATGTTTTTTAAGGGCTTTGAAACATAGATTAGAAAGATTGTGACTGTTGTGTCAGTGTAGGCATGTAAACATCCGAGGTGAAATCCAACAGACACTGAAAATTACCTGACTGAAAGCCCTTGTACCCAACTGTTTAGTACACAATATATTTATAATACCCCCGGGCAAAGAGTTAACAAAGTAGCTTGCAGAGAGAAATTACATTGTTTAGAGTTTGCAAGATTGGAATTGGTGAAAGCATGTGCTATTTCCAAGTTATTCAATATTTTAGCCTAGGGAACTCTTTCTGTTAAACTCCATGATGTTCTTATAGGATTTACCTGCCAGTGAAGTCTTCAGACCTCTGCCTTGTGATAGCAAGTGATCAATTAGTGACATTTAGGTTAAATGATAGATTAAAACTTTGTGAATTGTGGGGATAACACCTACAGCTTTCGCTGGAAAAGTGAAGGTGATTGAAGTAAAACTGGTTTACTTGTCAAAACAGTACGTCGGTTAGGTGAAGAAACCTTATTTCACGTGTGCTAGGAACTTTTCTTGGATACCTAGCCAAGCCTTCCAGGATTCCTGTGAATTTTGAAGTAAATTTGCTTGTTTTGACACACCACTCATAATCATCACTCTTCTATTTATTCAGAGTTTAGCATGGCAGAGCAAGTGATCTGCAGCACCAAACTTGCGGTTTCCCTACCTCACTTAGGGGGTCATTATGAGTCTGGCGGGCCAAGGATCCCCAGACTCACGGTGATGGTCAGACTGCTACGACCACCACATTACGATCCTGGTGGTCAGAACACCAGGGGACCGCTGTCACTACTGGGAACATGGTTCCGGATGGGCTGACACTAGTCGGGTTTGTGCTCATCCACTGCAGAGACAAAAAAAATGTGTTACCTGCAAAAATGAACAATTCAAGCATACTTGGAATTAAACTTATCTTATTAATGGCTTTCTATAGCAGGGACCCAACTCAGGCAATATGAGAGTGCTCTACAGGACATAGCAATAAGAACAGTAGATAAAGGTAGTGATAGGGCAATGTAAGAAGGAGGTACTGAGGGGCGCGGTTTGACACCGGGCAAGATGTTGGCATATGGCTGAGGCTCCAAGGAACGGGGCATGAAGGGACTTGATAAATGCAGTCTCCTCACCTTCTAAATACATCTGACATTTGACTTTGTTTTAAAAAGTAAGCAGGATGCAGCGCTGCTTGGTTTAGGAGATTGGAAGTGCAAGGTGACATTGTTTTCGGTGAGTAGTCTCTTCTCACATGAACTCACCTGCCATTTTGAGCTTGTTCTGAGGAGACAAACGGTAATTACAACTGGGCGCTTATAAGCACGTTTTAAATAGACATGTTTTCTCACTAAAGCAAATGTGCACAATATCGTCTGGGACTTGAGAATTCTACAAGCTGCAATGTTTCCTTTTTTGTGAAACCTCTATACAATAGTGCTCTTCAGTTAGCCTTTTTATTTATTTTCCTAATGCCAGCAACTTCATTTCATGTCTGCATCTTGGATACTCCTATTACCATGTTCAACGGTTGATACTATGCTGAGATAATTACCAGACACCTCTATTTTCTTCTTTCTCAAGTCAGGGGTATAACAAACTTATCTATGGCAACTTAACATTTGAGATAAATGTCATAATCTCTTATTGTATTCTTCCTTGCTTTTGCACTAATATGAATACCGGCAAGTTTGACTAATATATCATTCTTTTTAAATGAATTAACTCATTTCTGCATATCACTTCTTCATTGCACCTTTGAATTTCCTCTGTTGCAGGTTTTGTGATAGAATCCAATCCTACTCCTGCACTGCTTCCATAGTTTACAGCTTAGGGGCAGAGTAAGGATCCAAAAACGTCAGATCAGAATTTTTTTCTGGCAAGCCTTTTAAACATTCTTCTATGCTCTTAACATCTCTTAAAATGGAAGATTCTTTGGTGCACAAGAGCGCTAATGCCTCTTCTCCCTCCATTGCATTCTAATGTTGTACAATCCAATGCTGGTAAAACATCAACTAAAAGATTAAAGAAAGATCTACTGTCCCTTCTAAGTCTCCTCCTAATGTCTATTTTGCAATACTATTCGATATAATAAGAGCTCTGTGCCCCTTCTTAGAGTAAACCAATGCCCAATTACAGAATCTTACAGGTAGTTGGTCCCATGTGGAAAAACAAGTATCCATTATAAAAACAGCAGCTTTCCAACTTTAAAGAAACTCCTTCTAAAGTGATTCTACTTCAAGTCCAAATAAATATTTTGCAGAAATAAGTTGAAGACTTGGAAAATCATAATACAAGAAATACTCATCACATTTATGGGTTACATTGAGGCACAGAAGGGGCAAATCTTATCTCTGTTTTCAAATCTTTCAAACCACAGATTTTAAAATGACCTGAACTCCAAAACTCCATATACAATGAGCCTATAGACTTCACCATTCCTCAAAAGTTCCAACCTCTTAAAAAACATCCTTGAGGAGTCAGCCTATATCTTCTGGAGTATACAGAGTTAATGCAGATTATATCAGCCACCAGACGACTCAAACGTGTCTCTTGGTCAGAACATAAATCTTTCTTTTCTCAAGACTACGCCAAGAGCACTGCAGAATAACAAAGACAATTATAATGCACTCGACCGATGCTACGTTCTATTGGAGCAAACTTTCGGTAATTTCATCCATGCCTTTTCATCAACAATAAGATGACAACACACAAGGAACCACCTTGCTAGAGAGACTTTCTTGCAAGATATAGGGCAGAGAATATTGACACTACTACATCTGCTCATATATGCAAATAATGTTTATGCTCCTGTCACTTTGTTCTCTTTTCTCAGGTTTGTCTTTCTATATAACTAAGCAGTTGTTTCTATAGAACTAAGCAGAAGTTGCAGTTTAGCTATGTTGCTTTTGCTTGTTCTATTCTTTAAGGATACCATTGGATGATGTTCTTTTAATAATATCCAGTTTATTCTAACTATTTTATATTTTTAATACAGAGCTGTTGTCCCGTGTTCCTGTTTCCTGTCACATGATACCCTGCCCTTTGTGCACCTCCCTTTCCTTCTGCGATTAGACACCTCATCTTCTCATGTGGTCTCCTCCCTCATCCCATCAAAACAATTGTATGTAATGTTTACCTGTATTGTTATACTTTATCTAATATATACCTTTCGTTTGTTTTACCTTTTCCTTACTCTCTTACCTAATTCCTCTAACTTTATACTTTTTCTCTTCTACTCTGTCCTTCACTGTAAAACAATTATTCTCTTGTTTTACTGTCTCTTTCTTGATATTTGTTTAATTAAATGCTAACCTTTCTATTATGTTCTTTTTTTCCTCACCTTAGGTCTGATTACATCAAATATATTAGTCTTTTATAATTGTTTTAAAATGGATTTCTTGGAATGCCGCCAGGGTTTTAAACTCTCGCATTAAGTGCCAAAGAGTCCTAACACACTTGTCAAAACTTGACGCACACATTGTTTTTGTGCAAGAGTCCAATCTTGAAGAACATGAATGTATAAAAGAAAGTAAAGTTTGGGTGGGAGAAGTGCTTTTCTCGCCTGAAAGGTGTTATGATCTTATGTCGTAAATCTCTAAAAGTCCAGTTGATATCACATGAAATAGATTCAGAAGGAAGATGGATATTGCTTGTTAATAAGGTTCCAATTGCTCTGTTCAATGTTTATGGCCCGAATTCTCCAGATTGTCAATTTTGGTCCAATATTGCCCAGAAACTTCTCCAATATCCAGATGAAAATGTAATATTAGCAGGTGACTGCAATCACTTCGTTGATCACTTCCTGGACAGACACTCATCATCACATTACAAGTTAAATAAATTGCAAAAGGCATTTGTACATGCTATCCATCAACGTCACTTGACAAATGCTTGGCGAATTTGCAATTCTTCCCTGAGAAAATACACCTATTTCTCCCCAGTTCATCACACACAATCCAGGATAGATAATATTTCACATCATATCACTCAATCTTTACATGCTGCAAACATTGGAACCAGTTTAGTATCTGATCATGCTGTAGTCTTAGTTCAATTAGACCTTTTAACGAACCATGTTTCCCTTAGGAGGTAGGTTCCTTACTATTGGATACAACTTTTGCTTCTTCTTTGACTTCCTTTTTTCATGAATATTTTCATTTTAATCTCTCTAGTAACACTTCTTTTCATACCATTGGGGATGTGTTAAAATCATCCCCTTGTGACTTTATCATTCACTTGGTTTCTAAGAAAAGGAAACAATCTGTCTCAATCTACATGATTAACTGAAAAAATCAAAAGTGCAGAACATACATATTACACCACTAGCACCCAAAACTCATCATAACAACTTATTACAACTAAGCTTCAGTTTAACAAAACATCTACAGATTCAGACTTATCCCATCTCCTTAAAACTAGTGCCAAATACTGTGCTGATCAAAACAAGTCTAGGAAATTATTAGCTAATTACCTTAAAATTAATCAGAATAAACTAGTAATTTAATCAGTTATTACGAAGAATGGACACATCCATTCCAAATATTTAGATATTTTGACTCAGTTTTGTAATTTTTACACTAACTTATATGCACCTGAGCATAGACCATCAGACCTTAGTATTTTACAATATTTATCCTATATTCAGACCTTTCTCAAACAGATTTTACATCTCTCGAAAAAGAAATCCCTTTTTACGGAATTACATCTCTCTATGCTATCCCTTAAAAAGAAAAAGGCTCCAGGACCTGATGGATTTACAGCAGAACTTTATATTAATTTCTCTAAGCTCATTCATACCAAATTACTTACCTTGATCCGCACTTTTTCTGACTCTTCCACTTCATCTGGATCCTTTTATGACGCACTCATTTGCCTATACTATAACATGGAAAAGACCTGCATTACTGTAAAAGCTATAGACCCATTCTTTGTTTACCTTAGACTATAAACGTTTCTCTAAAGCATAAGCTTCCAGATTGGATTCCTTTCTTTCACATCGCCTTGGAAATGAACAATTAAGCCTGATGTGTGGTGGATACCTCTCACATAATACTAGCTTGTTCTTTGATATAATTTTCAAGTCTGCTGAACTCCATCGCCTTAAATGTTGAGAAGCCTTTCGATCAGGTAAACTGGTCATTCTTATTTCATACTCTTCACTAGTTTGGCTTTGGTCCCAAAATCATCAACTTAATCTCTCTTCTATAGTCATCTCCTCAAGCCGCTATATGTGCTAATAGCTTGACTTCCTCATATGTTACCAGAAGTGGAGAAATGCATCAAGGTTGTCCTCTTTCTCCATTTCTTTTCAATCTTACTGTTGAACCATTTTTATCTCAGATCAGACAAAACATACACATTCATGATTTCTCATATAATACTCAATAAATGAATGAGTCAGGTATGCAGATGATATCCTCTTATTTATGTTAAATCCTCACTCTTAACTTTCTAGTTTCTGGTATGAGGTTACTTTCTCTGCTTTAGCATGTGGATACTAATTGAATACTGATAAAAGTGAAATTTTACTGCTAAATATATTTGCTTTCAAAGTTTTTCTTCCACAAATTTTAAATAGGAACCTAATCAATTAAATGATCTTGGCCTTCAATTTACTCAATCTCTCAATACTTCACTTTCCATTAATCCTAGAAGCTTGTGTTCACTTGATCACCACATTAACAAATAGATGACATTCTTTCCATCTATCCCAGTGAGGTTGTTGGGTTACTATTTAAATTATGCTAGTCCCATTATTCTTTTCACTATGGGCCATATGTACGAACACATTTTCCAATAGACATAGAATGGGCAAAACCGCTTCCTACATCTGGCCCTATATCCAATATCCATTTAAATATATTCCACTTAAAACGTAAAAGAAAACCTACTCAATTTTAGCCTCCTTTCTTTGGAATAATAAAAAGCCCCATATGTCACTACTTGAATTGAAACGTCCTAAAACAGAAGGAGGAGTGAGGTGCCCTGATATTGATAATTATCATAAAGAATTAACATTAAAACAGTCTCTACATTGGATCACCTCTTCATCCTTATATATTCTACTATGGGCAGGCTCAAAACACAAGCTCTTATCTCCTTCCTTTTTTTGTGAATTCCTACTACTTATGCGAAAACCTCAAAAATGATCCAATACGAACTTTAGACATACTTGTAAATTACTGGCTTCTGTTACTCTGTGCTCATTGCGTCCTTTTTAGATTCCCTTTACACAAGCTCAAACACTTTTTGGCTCATCATCTCTATCACAAAACAAATTCACCATTCTACAAAACATAATTTCTCTGTTGTGTGCTCACTTCCAGACCCTCTCTTTAATTAATCCATCACTATCCTTTAATCTCACTAGTTTCCTACATACAAATCCAGAAGCTTCTTCTATTTATTGCATACTTCAAAACACTGTAAATCATCAACTCAAATCTAACACTGAACTTGCCTGGGAAGATGATCTTCTTATCACCCTACCTAGCTCAACATGGAAACTATTTTGGATCAAAATTAGGAAATCCTCTTGGACAGCAAATACAATGCAAACTTTTTTTTTGTTTTTACAATAGACATTTTATAACATTAACTCAGATACTCCAGACCCTTGCTGGACATGCTTTACAAAACATGCCAACTTGAAACATTTCATATTTACTTGTCCCATTGTCTCCGCTTTGTGGTTGCAGGTTAGGGCCCAAATGAATTTAATGTTTGATTCCTACATACCGTACTCTATTTCTAATGTTTTCTTATGTAGTATTTCTGATGTATGGGCCAATGTTTCTTTTATTATGCAAATACTAGCAATTGCTTTTCAGCAAATTACTAAGCATTGGAAGAACTCTACACAATGCAATCTGTTACAATCATAGATTAGATACTGCATACATGCAACCTATATCTCTTGTTTTAAAACGACAAGAACTTTGGTCACCAATCACGCAGTTTCTTGGTGAATCTGCCAAACAAACTTATGCTTCTCCACCTACTGTTCAAAACGTTCTACAACCCCCGATTTCTCGTTCTGATTACATTATTTTTGTGCTTATTATGTATTATCTGAGTCATACTTTATTGCTTATTTGTTGTTTACAATCAGACATTTGTGTATTTTTTCTTCACTTATTTACATGCTCTTTTTCCCCACTCCTCCCTCCCTTTTTACTGTTATATTAATCTCTAGTTTCCAACCATTGAACTTATCTATGTTCTTATCACTGTTCTAGTCTGCATTAAAAAAATATTCTTTAAGAGGAGCAAAGTGTTTCCAGAAATATGACTGCAAGAATTCTTGAGTAGATTCAGAGAGATGTACAAAATGTGTTCGTAAAGACAGGAGTAATGGAATCATTTAGTGTAATAATTCAAGAATGTCATAGTTTTTAAGTAACAGGAGGAGAAGGAGAAGTGATTAAACTGAAACAGCTTGGAAGAATAAATGTAGCATAAAGATAGTAATTAAAAGATGGGCAGGTTTAGGGGTCAGTCTCATTGTTACCAGTGATCTATAGCAGATTACTAACAGTTAAGCCTTTCCTCCTAAATTATACAGTGAGATACATATGTAATCGGACGCATAGTAGAGTGGCTACTATTACATTTATGAGAATGAACAGCATTGCATAGCTGAGTGGATCCAAGTGATTCTGAGAGTAGCCGAGGGATGCGATGAGCTGAGTATACCTGTGAGTAGATGGGTTAAGTAAGCGGTTTGTAGAAAACGAAATATCAGAGTCCACGGCTGAGAGCAGAAAAAGGGGAAGCATCCTGTCACAGAAAGATGCCAATCAATTAATATCTTTTAGTAAGTATAAGAAAAGAAAAAGTGGGTGGATAGGTGCATAAAAAGGATTCCAAATTGTGGAAATATTTTCTGAGACTGATCTGTGCATGTTTTATTTGTTCCTAAAATATGGGATGCGGAGAGATCTGTTGTTCTTTAATCATGTTTTTTTGTGAACCTTCATACATGTCTAACGTATAAGAACCAGATGATAAACCACCCTCTGAGGTTAATTCACATAATAGATTTGATCGAATATGCCTATCTACATTTTCAGGACATCAGATTATTGTTTCAATATGATCAAATAGAAAGTTATTTTCCAAAGTGCGTAATATTCGTGCTGAACTGATATGTGTGACTTTGTATAAAATATGGAATTTCAAAATTGAAGGACCATTCCACAATCCATGTTTACTACCTAAATGGAAAAATAGGCAGATAGTGTGCTGTTTGGTTTCCAAGAAAGAGGAGTTTTAAGCACATGCTTTCTCGCATATCAGGCACCTTTTGTGGCAATGATATATTGTGTTACTGAGTGGAGAAGAAGTCGTATTGTTATGACCTACTCCTTATAAGGAAACAAAACTCATCTTTGATAACAACAGTACACTGTAGCCTGAACTATGACTACAAGCTCATAAAGCCTGCCTGCATTCCTGTCTGGTGACAGCAGGCAGAAAGGGATGAAACAGAGTGCTGAACCCAGAGGTTTGAGGTATTAGAAGAACATCATAGTCGAAATTTGAAATTACCGAATTGCAAAAAGGCCCAGAGAGGAGCTTCAGGATTCAATTACAGCTAAAACTGGCCTTAAAATTTTATTTGAGGAAGATGGAATTCGGTATCCTTTGACACCAAATTAGAAAAGAGAAAATAATGCTGAAAACACTAAGCAGCGAAACTTGTGTTGATTTGTTTTACTTTTTATTTGAGATGTTAAACAATATAGAGCGTAAATTGAAGCAGACAGATGTTTCTTTTCTTTTACATTATTCTGATATAAATGCCCTATATTTTTAAATCAATCACTTGATGGTGTGCTATTCTGAAATTAACGAGAATACTTTGAATTAATTGAAATAAATGGGACCTAGTGATAAGCAAGTCAGCATCTGTTTACAAGAAATCTCCACGGACACAGCCAGACATTTAGTGCACAATGGACTGATGTAAAGCTTACTGTGGTGAGTCAGGCGTGTTGCTTATCACAGCTAACACATTTCACGAGTTTTTAGATATAGCCAGTACCATATTTTGCTGTTGACCAGATTCACATCAACATTTAAGGAGTGATGAATTATGGATGTGTCCCCTACAACCAGTGGTTGCATTAGGTCAGCCTTCTTCAGCTGCTTCTTATCTGAAGTGTCCTTTATACTTTACAGCATTTTCTAGATATTTACATTTTCAAAATAAGTCCCTCTCTCCAGCAGATCAGCTGATGAGAGCCTACTACCAAGCATAGAAGGGAGCCACACTGATGGTAATTGACGAAGCCGCTGCAATGAGTGGCCAATCCTCAAGAGCCATAGGTACTGCTAGTGTAAGACTGTGTTGAAGTTTCAGTGCCCATTTTATGCTGCTCCTTGAAGAGATCAACACCTCCAAGAATCTCTTTTTTCTACATACAGAATATGTTTGTTAAGACTGTAAATGGGGTTTGTTAAAAATTCCACCTTCGACATTCTTTACAACAGCAGAATCAGAAAACTGGTCATGGTGTTTGGTTTGTCAATATTTCAACCCATACATCAGGAATTGGATGAAGTATTCATCATGACTGAGAATTGAGATTACGGATTGTAGTAGACTTCATTCAGACAGGCAAGTTGCAAAGAAAGGTTAACAAGAAGCTAATCACTAAACCCAAATAATATCTCACAGGAAGGCTGGAACGTCGACAAACTAAACAACCAGAATGATTTTCCATCTCTATTTAACTCCATCTGAAATGTATACAGATAGCCCTGTTGTTTTTTCAGAACTTTCTGGTTAATCATATTTATGTGCCATTGTTTTACATTCTGCACACTTTTTATTCCACTCACAGATGTTCACTTTCCATATATGTCATATGCACTGCTGATTCACACCAGTTACAATTTGTTGAATATGTGCATATTGAGATAGTGAGCAATTGCGCCTCTCCTACGTGCACCTATGCCCTCGTTGAGTTTATAATGCCTTAAAGAGCTGTATCACATGCATGATTTTTTAAGAACAAGCAGTATTTGCCCTATTTGGAAAATTCTATTTCACAAAACAGTCTATTCAAATAATGTATTTTACAGTGATACTACTTTAGTTTGTGAACTTAACATAATTCCTACAAATGCAATAAACATTCTCATTTCAGTCAGAAATCATTTACACTATTTATTTAATCTTAAATCATGTCAGAACACTGGGAAAATAACAGTTTCCAAACCACTCTTCAAAGCTCCACTGTTGCTCTTTGTTCAATGAACATCTTCTACAGGAATGCTGAGCAAACCTAAACATTACACTTGCAATAACAACTTGTTTTTACTGAGCCTTGCAGACACTATGGCCCACAAGTTTGGTGATCTTCAGGCAAGACCGCCATGGAAAATCCTGCCAGTGTTGGCTGCACAGTGACCGCGGTATTATGAGTTACAAACACCAAGCCGATGAAACACAGCCAGAATTCCAACACCGCCATTGTCACCAACGGCGAAAGAGTGACTGTCCGCCCGCTGGGCCCACCTCGCCAACACCATACCTGCCACCATGTTATGAGTCAGATTTCAGCACAGCGGAACATACATGGCGGGAAACCATTGCCGGTGCGCACCGCGGCTGGCTAGAAAATCACCCCAATTAAAGGCAACACAAGATTGGGCAGTTGGAATATCCCACACCTGACACATACACACACTATACACACCTGTTCACTGCACCATAAAACACACCCCCTCAAACCCTTGCAAATACTACCACGACCCAGAGATACATGACCCATGAACCACTGCACACTAACATGGAATTCACACGGTTCACGCACCCCCACAACATGTCACGCTACAAGCACCCACGCTTCACCGACAATAAGTTGCGTGTCATGGTGGACAAGATCATCAGAGTAGAGCGATAATAGATGGGAGCACAAGTCCTGCAAACATCAATGGCCAGGAAAACCGAGCTATGGCAGAGGATCTTCAACAGGGTGAATGCAGTTGGCAGCTACCCACACACAAGGGAGGGCACCAGAAAGAGGTGAAACGACCTCAGAGGGAAGGTGTGTTCCATGGTGTCCAGGCGCCACATCACCCTCAGCAAGACTCGCGGTGGACCCCCTCCTTCTCCCCTCGACTTGACAACCTGGGTGGAGAAGGTCCTGGACATCATGCATGCTGAGGGCCTGACTGGAATCATTGGAGGGGTAGATACAGGTAAGGAACCTACCCCCCTGAGCACTGACCACTCAAGTCCTGCATGCCTCCCAAGCACCTATCATTCCCCATCATATCACAAACCACAAGATTGCACCCCCCACTATCCCCCCACCTTCCTACTCTGCATGGCACAGCACCCCTTTCCCACCATCCACACACCCAACCCACACAATGCACGCTAAACCTTCACTATATCCTCAAATACCACTTCCACAATCTATCACTAGGCATGCTGGATCCGAGTCACACTCACACCTCACAATGGTCCTGCATGGACAATTATCCCACAGCCCATCCGGACTGCTAGCCAATACCACCTCACTACCTCTGCCAATTACAGCAATGTCAAACAGCAAAACCACAACTACAATTGATATGACAAGCATGGCCCAAAGGCCATTCGCCATGCAGTGCCAGCATTGCTGCAAATCATTGCCATCCCTGGGTAACGATTCCACCCACTGCAAGCAACACACTATGACACTACAAAGACATTTCTACCTACTCTCACCCTTTCCATCCACATTTAACCCTGTTACTGCCATCCAGCAGAGGATGCCAGGGTCAGACAGCTCTCCCCAGGATAAAGGCCCCACTGGATGTCTGGAGGATGACGAATTGCTTGGGCCATTTGGGGCAACTGACCAGTCCACCACCAGCAACCCCAACCCAGACACCCTGGACTCACCCTCCCGTATGGCTGCAACACCACAGCTAGCCCCTCCTCCCCAAACCTGTGCCTCAGCGACCACTCAATTAGAGGTGTTCCTCACAGTGCAGGGGCCTGAGTCAAGTGCATCCGCCACAGACCATGAAGGCCTTGGTGCTACTGGGAGTGGGCATACTGTGCCAGAATCACAGGCACAGGAGGCCAGGGATAGTGGGAGGGGATATGGTCCAAGGGAGGGGGCAGCAACAACATCAGACTGGCCAGGAGTCCCTCACCCAAGTTCAGGGTGCATACCATCAAACCCAGGACACCATGGCCCAGATCCTCACTCCCCTGCAGGAGACCCAGAGGCTACAGAGGGAGAACCATCTGGAGACCATGCAGCAGTGGCAGACCCACAATGCCAGCATGACCTCTAAAGCAGGGGTGCTAACAGAACTTACCTCCATCCTGCATCAGTCCACCTCCCACCAGCAGACCCCTTTCATTAGCCAGATCACATCTGAGCCCTCCACATCAGCAGCAACTAGTGGAATGGAGGCCCTGCCACAGGACACGCAGGACACCAGCACCCTTTCCTCTGTGGAGGGGGGAAGGGAGCTGAGAGCCCCCGCACAAGTGAGGACGTCCAACCAGACATCCAGCCTCCACTGATGGCAAGACCACCACCAGGAAGTGAGCCACTTCAGAACATACCACCATGTGTGTCACAGCGACACCCTGTTGACTGTCCACTGTCATTACTCCTTTTTCACAAAGCTATCTTACTGGGCAACGACTCCCCACAGGTGGGCTAAGCACTCTGATGATCTCACTCGCCATGACCCCACTCATCAGCCCTTAAAAGTGTACTATAAAAATAAACACCTTTAAACACAGTTTCTGTCTACGTCTTTATCTACCATGAGTAAAAACAATATATAGCCATGACATATGTAACAGGCAGACCATTGACCTACCAATTCATGTGACAGTGCCAGAAGGGGGAGCAATCATTTACAAGTTCTGTAATACAGTTAATAGCATCACATCTAAAGTAATGGGTTCAACCTATTCCCACATTGAACACACAACCCTGGTTGCAGCCCTGTACATGGCACACATTGCTACTGGTTACAGAGCATGGCTTTGACACATACCTGTATGTCAATGGAAGTATTGTTATATGAGCTCTGCTCTGGAATCAGCTGCATTCTCGTCATCCCCCTCCTCATCACTCCACATGTTCCCTACATCAGCCACTAGCACAGCTGCACACTCCTCAGCATCCAGGAATGGGATGTGACGTCTGAGAGCCAAATTGTGTAAGATGCAGCATGCCACAATGATCTGGCACACTTTTGTTAGTCTGTACAGTAGGGCCCCTCCAGTAAGGTGCAGGCACCTGAATCTGGCTTTCAGCACCCTAAAGGTGCATTCGAGTACCAGTCGGGTCCCCCCATGGGCCTGATTGAAACTGTTTTCTGCTGCTATAGTCGGATGCCTGAGAGGTGTCAGTAGCCATGGCAAGTTGGGATAACCAGAGTCACCTGTGTGCACAGAGTTAATAAGCATATTGAAACAGAATACAGAGGCAAAAATATGACACTATACATACTGATGATCTAGGCACAATCCCTTTGTAGTGGTGCCATCACTACCCATGGGAACTGGGCAGTCACTTGAGTGGTGTAGAGGTCTGCGAGGTATACCACCTGAACATTGGTTGAGAAGAAGTTTTTACGGTTCCTAAACACCTGTTCACTCTTCCTTGGTGGCAACGGGCAATGTGGGCCCCATCAATAGCCACTATCACATGTGGCACATGTGCTACAGCGTAGAAGGCTGCTTTCACAATGGGCAGATCGTCACGTTGGGGGAACCTGATATAGCTGTCAATATGTTTGAGTAGTGCACATAGGACTTTCTTCAAGATGTTACTGAACATGGGCTGAAACATTCCGGCAGCCCAGCCCATTGTTATATGGAAGGACCGTTAGGCAAGGAAGTGGATGACTGCCAACACCTGTACTGTGGGTGTGATGGCATTGGGATGACAAATATCATGCTGCAGATCCTCCTCCAACAGCCTCACAAGCTCCATGATGGTCTGAGGGTTAAGTTGATAGCAAAGTATGAAGTGCCTCTCTTCAAGGGTGGCAAGATTGACCATAGGCCTGTAGACAGGAGCATTCCTCACCATCATTCTTCCACCCTACCTGGGAATAGGAGGGAGTAGCAATCAATATGTGCAGAAGGGACTGTGTGGACGCAGTGGAGCTGTGCATAGGTCACTATTAAACATCAATGAGGCACATCATAAACTCCCTCTGTACACATTGTTGAAGCAAAATGGCAGGCACCTGTCATGCTTGCACAGGACAGACGGAAGTGAGCGACATAAGACGTCATGGCCGTAGGTGGTCGCTACTGCCGTGCAACTCCTCATTGGTTAACATAGTTGCCTATGGGAGACATGAGCCAATGGCGATCACCGCCGGCGGTGACGGTAATGTTCTCGGCGGCCGTGACTGTCATTTCATGTGCTCATGTTCACTTGACTCCTGGCACTCATGCTGAGAACACCTCCACTGCATGTATTGCTGTGTTCTGTCACTGGTAGCCAAGATGCCACGTGCTGCAGAGAATAGGGCCCCAGCCTTCTCACAGAGAGAACTTGAGAAGCTTGCCCTACAGTTGTATGCCCAGTTATATGGGGAACCAAGGCAGCAGGTGAGTGCACAATGAATATTCTGTCTGTGAGTGGTACGAATGTGAATGGGGACCTTGGGACGAGGATGAGTGACTTGTGGAAGGGCCTGGCTGAGGGCTGTGAGGACGCCTGGAAGGTTGAAATGTGCACATGTACAGGGGTTGTGTTGTGTCCAATACAGTCCCTAAGATGCCACACTACATGACTGTTTCCTACTCACCATGTTATGACTGCAATTGAGCGCCCATCAGAAGAAGGGGATCTGGCGTGCCATCGCCAAGCAAGTGTGGACCCTCGGGGTCCATGCCCATCGGAGCACCCACTGCGGGAAGCAGTGGGAGTACATGAGACGCTGGGTGAGAAAGACTGGTGAGGCCCAGCTAGGGACATCCTCCCAACGAGGGAGGGGTGCCTGTTAGACCCTGACAACCCTTATGTCCCACAGTTTGGCGGTGGCAGACCCTGAGGCCGATGGGTGCTTTAGGGCAGCACAGCAGCCACAAGGGGGGGAGTTCACATTCGTACTTAGGTGATGTGGTGAGTGATAGGTGCAGCCTGTGCAGTGTGTGAAGGCTGTGGAATGTGTGCTAGGTAGCTACTGTTGGACTATGCTTGGGACACATACAGGGTGGATGTGCTACATACATGTGTTCATATGCAGTGCAGAATGTGAGTTGAGGTTGACTTAACTGCTACGTGACATCAATGACAGGGCAACTGTGTAGTACATGAGCAGGGTCTTAGATGTGGACAGGGTTCCTGCTTCTGGAGTTCACACACATTGTACTCCCAACAATCCAATCAGTGTTGCTGGGGCCATATCCCTATGTGCTATCTGCTGGCATGTGATGTATGTGTATTCTGCGAAGTCAGAGGTTCCACATCATACAGCTATGTGTGCTTGGGTTATGTGGCTGTGCAAAAATGCCTCCAAAAAGCCCGTAGATTATTAAGTTTGAGTCTAGTGATCGTTTAGAGCCATGAGCCAATGATCTCGGTCAGGCATGTGTTGAGGGTATGGATTTCATCCGGTACAGGTTAGATTGTGTGTCTGCATGAGTGAAACTCATGTGCATGACTGAGGTGGCACACATGGGCTGTCATTGCAGTGGCATGTCTGTGTGAAAGCACGGCATGTAATGACATGGCATTATAGTATGTTGAAATGACTTGTGTGTGGCTGTTGTGGTGGCATTGACCAATTGCTCCCTGTTTCTCTTTCTCCCACCCTGCCTCATACTGTCCCACCCTCGCTCCCTCTCCTCCTCTGTCTTTGTGTGCATCAGCATTATATGGCGATGGCGAGTGGGGGAGCTGCATCGCTTTCATACCAACATGCATCCCCTCCAACAGACCAAGAGCAAAATAACTATCACATGCACCACAAACGCCACCATTGCCATGCACACCTCCACCATTCAGACGCCCACACAACACCATCCACTACCTAGCCTGACTCCCCCACCTACTCCCCACTCACGGTCACATTGCCACTCACACATGCAGACACCACATCATCAGTCCCAGGTTCAGCCACATGTGCTGTCAATACCACCATCACCACAAATGCAGATCCACATACATGGACCCCATACACCACATTTGCACGCACCACAACAGTCAACACAACCACATGCAGCACATCCACCCTACCTGCACACACCACCCCAACATTCACTCACACATCCACACTGCCATCTCCCTGTGTCTCCTCCACTTCTCCTCCAAGTACACCTTTACGCCCACACTCATCCACCCAACACACACCCAGCACACACATATCATACACCCACACACCAGAACCCAAACCACATTCAAGTCAACCATCCCCTATCCCTCCACTCCCAAATGCCTTACCAATGACCTGCCTGCTGCCCCTAAAAAAGATTCCTACATTAGTTTTCCCTGTTGCCTGCCCCTGGTCCAGCCTCTGTTCCCCAAAAACGCCCTCCTACCCTTCCCAGACCACTGCCTTCCACCTCCCTGTCCTCCGCTGGGCTGAGCCATGCCGACAGATAGCAGTCTGCAGTGCTGCCACAAAAGGCACAACTGCCCCTCACACTTCCAGCCTTGGTTGCGCTCCATTTGGGTCTCTTGCTGTGGTGGGCTCCACCATCGTCCCTCCAAAGAAGTCAGGAAAGGGAGGCTAAGGCATCCCCCCAAAAGCAGGACAGTAAGGAGGGGAAGTCTAAAAGGAAGAGGAGGGACCTCCCATACAAACCCTGATCACACACTGCCAACCCCCCATTCATGAGGTGCCTGCATGCCCCATTGATGCCCCTGCCCTTTGTAGGTCTGCATATTGCAGTCAGGACTCAAGTTGGGCAGTCCTGACATGCCCAGTGTGCCCGTGACATTTGGACAATGATGCACTGGCCCTTGTGGCATTTTGTAAATAGTTGTTATGATGACATATTTGATATTTCTAATAATATTTCTCTGCAATGGCACCATTGGTGTCGATGCTACATAGCTGGTGCTTGCCTTCGTTGTGCATGTGTGTATGGTGACTGTGCGATTGTGTGTGGGTGTGTGTACTAATGTCCTTTCCTCCAGTGTGCGCTAGGCTGAGGTACTTATGGCTGGTGTCTGTGTCGGTGTCGTAGGTCCTGGATGTCAATGGGCAGCAGAAGCTTTGGAAAGACTTGCACTTCGCGTGACATGGCGTCTATGGAGGTGCCTGTGTTCCAGAAGGTAGGGGCTTCCTTTTATGTTGTTCATTTCCGCCATGGTTTTCACGGCGGTTAGACTGCCCTGGAAGTGCTGGCGGTGTGCAACCTTGTAATACGGTGGGTGGAAACTGTTTGACTAACGCCCTGGAGAGGTGTCCTGCTGGCAACATCGGTCCGTCCACAATGGCGGTCTGGACGGAAACTTGACTTGTTCTGCAGGTGCCTTCCCAGTACTCGTAATATGGCGGTCTATGCCCCACATGCACGGCAGTGTGACCACCATCTCCACTGCAGCGGTCCACTGACTGCCAAACTCGAAATGAGGGCCTACCTTTGAAAATCTTTAACAGCACATCAAAACATATTTTTACAAAAGCTGTACCTCCTTGTCTATTTCATTGTTATACTTTTCTTTTATTGCCACTACAGACAACCACACAATATACCCCAGTATTGCATATTTTACATTACACAGTTCCCGATTTCAAAATAAAGTCTGACCAAATGAAATTTGGTATAAATTGAGTCTACACATGCACAAATATTAACATGAGATATGTTATTATAGTGCCATCTCCGAGTTCTCGTACAATTTGCAGTCAAATCGGTCTGCTGGTATGTAGTGTATGATGGTGTATATGGCAAAAAAAGGCATATATAGCCCATTATGGATAATGTATAAAATTCATAAATGTACAACACAAGTCTAATCTCTTTAACTGACTTTAATTCATTACATT
This sequence comes from Pleurodeles waltl, assembly GCF_031143425.1. Classification (NCBI taxonomy): domain Eukaryota; kingdom Metazoa; phylum Chordata; class Amphibia; order Caudata; family Salamandridae; genus Pleurodeles; species Pleurodeles waltl. Next base: position 786,552,246 of record NC_090437.1, on the reverse strand, counting down.
ATTTGGTGTTCAGCACCAGACAGGCACAAAGATTCTGAACAGTACATAAGCGCAATCGGCAGGAAGAACATTTTGAGAGAATATATATGTAGAACGGAGGTAAAATGCCCAAATAGCAATCACAGGCCTTTCTATATATTTTAATAATTTAACTCACCCAGAGAGCATGATATCGTCTCTCCTACACATGGATCAGTTGCTACATTCTTTTGGTTTTCTATTGACATTATAAACCTGTTGCATTCCCAAATAAATTGAATTGGTCATTATTAGGCATTTTCCCTGCACCAAAACCCTGAGCTCAGAATGCATTGTCATTTATTTTGACATGGTTTGAGAAAATATTAAGACAGTTTCAGTCCTCTAGAATATCGCCTATCTTCTACTCACTCTAAATTTTTCATTTTCGTTTTTTTTCTGATCTTTGAAACAGCACCATATTTATCTTCGAGGCATGATGGATTGTTTAAAACTATTGTAAAATCGTTACTAAACACTAGCAAGTATTGACTGTTCTATTGAATAAAGTGCTGTAGTGAAAACCCAAACCACTTAATGTGAGCCATACTAATGTGAGCCATTCTAATCGATTTATTAGGAGCCTTGCAGACATATTGATTGAACTACCTGACCAATTACGGCTTGTAGTAATAGCTGATTGCGCAAGGGGGTACAATACGAGAAAGCCAGACGAACACATGATATGCGAGTGACCGAACAGTTGTTATATTGTTTTGTATTCAACGTATATGTGTAAACAGAAGTCATGCATGTGTTGTTGTACGTCTTCATATTTTAGTGGGGTTTACAATTTACATTCATGAAAAAGGTTCTCAGCACAGTCACAGAAATGTGTGCATGATATTTTTGCAATCTCACTTCAGACATCTCACCTACAGTGGTTCCCAACATTTTGACTCTAGAGGACCCACACTGAATCACTACTGGAAGACAGGGAACCTCAAGCAATTTGTACGATTTAAATTTCAAACAGTAAAACAGTAATTCACAAAAAATACACACACAAGTACACACCAAACAAACACTCAAACAACTACAGATTTAATTCATGTTGACTGAAAAAGTATGCAAAAATCCAATACCTTTATTGGGAAGGTTGGTGCTGCAACTGGTTCTATTTCGGAAATTTGAATCTTCAGGTCAGATTCTACATTTCTGAAGTGATTTCTGTATTTATTTTTTAGGTACATAAGATCTGAGAACAAGTTTCCACATAAATATGTGGTAGGGAAAGGAAGTAAAACCTTGTCTTTCATCTCTCCATACACCTCTGGCACTTGTATTTCATTTGTTTTATAGCACGTCTCATACCAGTGTGGGGTATCAGAGCACTTTACATCACACACATGTATAGGAAATGAATAATACAGGTGCAGGATTCACTACCATCCATACTGGTAGGAATTGTCTAAGAGTGCTTGGTCTGGAAAAGTACAAACTCAGAATTCAGACCATAACACAGTTGTTTGCTTTGCCTTTAATGAGAAGAACTTATTTCTGTGCAAACAAACTTTTTTAGCAGCATCAGGATAATGAACGACTGGTAAAAACACAACTCTCTACCTTGTACCATGAAGTTTGCATGCAGTTCTTTGATGGCAGTTGATTGAAGTAGGAATATCCTCCTTTCTGCCAACATCCCCCTAAACGTTTTGACTGATACTGGTGGTTATGACTCTGACTGTGCCCTGGGCACTGCTAACCAGTCCTGGGGCCAGTGCTCTGTGTAACATGGATTATGCAAATTAGGCTAATTATAATTGGCTGTACCAACCTACCTATAAGTCCATAGTGTATGGTAGGGCATGTAGATTTAGGGGCCCAAGTATAGATAGTACATCCATAGGTGCACTGTTGTAATGCCCAGTGTCATTTTAAAAGCAGGCCTGCCTTGCTGGTTGCTTTTAAGTTAAAGTTAACCCCAAATTTGACTTTGGGATTAAAAGTACTTACAAAGTACTAAGCTACCTTATTTTTACATGTAAGTCGGTATGCCCTAAATCCCTCCATGGTTGGGTGCAGTGTAACTGTAAGCATTAACTTATAAATGATTTTTTATAAGCCCTGGTGAGGGAAGCATAGCCATAGTTTTCCCCATTGTAGTGAATGGACACCATAGGCTAACATGGAAGTACTTTATTTTAAAATAAAAAAGTCCTATTTTCCATAGAAAGAAGCTAAATATTGCAAGTTTGGTATCAGATTAGAAGTTATAATAAATCCAGCAACCTGCCATTGTTGAATGTAATATAATTTGGACAGGGCAAGAGTTTTAGAACTCTTGCTAAAAGTTAACAACTTCAGATCAGTTGTGGTCTTCTCTGATTGGACAGCTTCTGGCAGCCTTAGTCAGCCTGTCTTGATGAGGTATGAAGTGGCCTGGCTGAAACAAAAAACATATCTGATGGGAGGAGATCTGCTTCAGCAGATGGCAGAAGAGGAGTGGGAGAGAGCAGCCAAACTGGACTTCAAAAGAGGGAAGGACATTTGGCACAGCAACGGGACCTGTCCCATTTCCTGCAGCCCCCTGATTAGACTAAGAGAGGGCCAGAAAGGGGTGTGCTAAGGGAAACTTTGCCTCATCAGTGGGTGGACTCAACCAGATCTATTGATTTTTGCCACACTTCCCAGGAAGTGGTCACTCAAGAGGGTGGTGGCCTGCACATGATTGAACAGGATCACCCCCTCTGCATTCCACCACAGTAGCAAGGATAAATATGCAGAACTGCCCCACAGATCTGTGCTGGAAAAAGACAAGAAGAAGAAGGACTGCCATGCTGGACCCCAAGCCAGCACGTGGACACTGCACTCAGAAGGACTGCACCAGCTGCAAACTTTGGGCTTCAAAAAGAAAATGACTTTTGCCTTACTTCAACAACCTCAGGAAGGCTACAGGTAGAAAGGAGATGACCAAAGTCCGGTGCATCAAGTCCTGCAAAAATAGCCCAGTTGAGTAATAACTATTTAGGGATGGTGGCAATAGGGGGTCACTTATGGGAGTATTATTTGGGCCTTAATCTTTTAAAATTAATTTCTCTGGTTCCCTACATTGGATGTTTGTCATTTTTATAATCTATTTTTAAAAATTCCTGTTTGATTTTTATTGTGTATTGTGTTTTACTTATTTACTGATTTGTTGATATTTAATGCTTTACACACCTGTCCCCTAAATTAAGCCAAACTGCTGGTGGCCAAGCTACCAAGGGTTGAGCCAAGCTTAATTTATTGAGACCTTGACTGGACCTAGTGGAAGTTTGTGGCCTATTGCTAAGTGTACTTACCTGCTCTTACCAATAATCCACTTTCCAACAATAGCTCACTGTGCCTGATTATGATTATAACTTATGAGCTGCAGAGTAACATAAGAATCTCTGTGACAAAAGCAGTGTCCCACTGTGTTTCCCACATAAAATACAGTTCTTTGATATACATGATACACATTTTTTGCAACAAGCATATTAACCATAAGCACTAGATTAGGTGAGTCAACTGCCATTAGACAAAACTTCCATCTCTCTCCAGCTGGTACATTAATCACCAGTTATAGTGACACCTATTTTTTGTCAGAAAACTTCTGGATATACATGGAACTTTGTAGTGCTTTTAAATGTGTTGCACAGATGAAGTAACAAATATAAAACATGTGTTTCTGTTTCTGTCCAGAGGCACCGGCCGAAGAAGTGCCAACCTGCCACCTAAGGCCTTCTGATGCCTGCGGAATGTGTTACAGACCTCTTGGGGTCAGCAGACCACAGGTTGGGAGCTTCTTGCATAGTGCACAGATTCAGCTTTTGCTTATAATTAAATGGCTTTCCCATTAAGCTCATTTACTTGCTTTTTATTGGTGTTTTCCTTCATATTGCCTCTCCTTAAGCACAGGTTGTTTGTCCTTGCTGATGACATGGAACAACTTTTTAATTGTTTTAATTTCATTACTTGTTTAGTACTTCATTGCAGTCTGTGTTTTGGTATTCCGAGCACACTTAAGCTGTTTACTCTGATCCCTTGACTCAACCATCCCTCCACTCCCACCCTTCCTCTTCATTATCCCTGGGTCAGATGCCCTTTGTGCCACCCTACCTGTTCTCCTTACCCTGTCTCTCACCACCAACCTGTCTCTCAATGCTTCTATATGGCATAAGAGACTCCAGATGGCAGCCTACCATGAACAAGACTCCTTGAGAGTTGAAACGCGTAGGTGGTTGTTGCTTGCAATAAATACACGTTAATTTTGGATTCCATGGAGTGTGGTGAAATTCTTTGTTTCACAATATTTACGAGATTGGTCTTCTCCGTCACATGGCACCGGCAGTGGAGTGCCCCGCCCAGATACTTTCGACCACATTGTATATATATGTATATACTGTATATGTGAGCTCAGCAGTATCTGCAAATTCGTTGTGACCTCAGATATACACATTTTTGTTTCCTTTAATTTCTCCTAACCTACTGAATGGATTTGCACCAACTAAATATAAGTCTTGTCTGCAGCCCAAAGTTACCTTTCTGCCAAATTTGGTGTAATGTAAGTATTTTGTAAGTATGTTTAAGTCCATTACACACGCACGCACAAATACATAGATATATTATTTTTATAGGAGGATATATACTTACCTGTAAAACACATACATTTTCATGGTAAAGGCATTCGTTGTAAAGGCATACTCGCTCTAAAAAAAGTAGGTGTAAAGACTTGTATTGTAAAGACTGTTTCGTTGTTCCAATTTCGTTGCAAAGGAATTTGTTGTGAATGCTGCCATTATTCCATCATACATTCCATCTTTAGAGTTTGGCAGACAGAATACTTCTTAAAAGCACAACGGATATCCCTCCCACCTTATAATAATTGCCATTAGCAATAATGCACTTGTAATACCTGCAGACAGGACACATACCACATTTGTGATGGGGTATTCTATCCACCTAATTCTAGTGGTATTGATATTATTTGTTAGGTTTACAAATGGCCAAAGGCGTCTACACAGTTTAAAGCAAGAAATACATCAGTAAGGGAGAGAAAACATCCAGGATTTAAGTTGTTTCCTGGAACTGGTTAGATTCTGCTGTTTTTTAAGATGCTTGGGTATTCGTTCTGAAACTTTGCAAGTGCAATAAACAAAACTCCTTTCACCCTAAGACACTTTGCTACATTTGGAGACAGTACCTGATTAGATGCAGCTGAGCATAAAACTCTCCTTGATATATACCATGTAAATGTATTTCTCAAATACTATGATGCTTACCTATGGAGTGATTCATACCCCATACAGAGTGCCTTAAAGGCCACTAGTTTCTTAACAGGGAGCCAGTGAAACGCCACAAGGGCATGCGAAACAGATTGAAATTTGGGTATTCTCATGAGAACACATGCTGCTGCATTCTGCAGTAACTGGAGTTTATTTAAGGAGCATTGATGAATGCCCCGATAAAGTGTGTTCAAATATTCCAACCTGGACAATACCAGCTCAATGATTACTGATGTCTGTATGTCAAAGGGGATAAATGAAAATATTTTTCTCTTGGTTCGTACTAGAAAAAAAAAAACAAGCCAAAGTGAGTTTGTTAATCTGATCTCTGAATGTAAGGATGGTGTCGAAGATCATCTCCAAGTTCCTGATTTTGGGGACCAGAGTAGGGAGGAGGCCAACAGACTGGGGCCACCTTGATAGTTGTCTTTCCCAAAGAAAAGGGCCTACTTTTTTTCTGAGTTTATTTTAAGGCTGTTGTGTTTCATGCAGTTGACAACTTTACATATGGAACTGTTGAAAGAGTGAGAGACCTCTTCAACGTGTCTAGCGATAGAGACTATAATTTGAGTTGGAATGGGAAATTATAGGAAGCCAAAGGTTTCAATCAATTTATCCATTGGAGCCGCAAATCAAGGATGATACCTGAGGAACACCACACAGTAATGAAAAAGGTTTTTATCTAAATTCTCTGAGGGAGACCAACTGCTCTCGGTCATTGAGGAAGGATCAAAGTAAATCTAGTGCTGTTCCACATATCTCTATCTTGGCCAAATGATCAATAAGAACAGGGTGGTTCAAGGAGTCAAAGGCTACAGACAGATCCATAGGGATTAGTGCAGCCTATTTCCCACCACTGTCCATAATCAATCTTATCTCCTCAGTGACCACTATCAAGGCCTATTCTGTACTATGGTTTGTTCTGAAACTTTGTTGAGCATTGTCAAGGATCACATTTTTGTTTAAATATTCTGTATGTTGTGATGCGTCTCGAGAATTTTACACAAATTTTACACACTACTAGTTAAAATCACATAGAAAGCTCATAATTTGTTTTCACGTGAGGCTGGCTTGGCTGTGAAACGGCGGCACATTTCACCATACTTCCTTAAGCCACAGATTGTTATCACTTTGCAGTATTTTCTATTGTCCAAAGCACGGGCATTCCCGGACCAAGCCCTGACTAATTTAAATAAACTGAAATCGGAAGCGTGTAGCGTTACCAAAAAACACCGTCACAATAACACACCATTTTCTTACAATAAATATTGTTTTTCGGGTCATCGTTTGTAGGTGTGTAGTCCAATTGACTAAAATACACTGAAACACAGCTACAACTCCCAGAATGCACTGATTCATGACTTGAAAGTGCCTTTAGAAAGATGGCGTCCAATTGACCTGGGGTGTTCTGGTAACCCTAAATGAATTGTTTTATTTTGATAAAATACTAGTCCAGTTTATGCATTTGCATTTACCCTCAAAATGTAGTTTTGAACATTTGTTGTGACCACCACCAGAATTTTTGAACTGCAACAAGCGCAATATGGTTGTATTGTTTGACTTTTAGCACCACTAACGCGATTACTTGTTGTCTGTCAATTGACAGATGTCTAGAGGTGTTCAGCCCCATAACAAGCACTGGCAAAGACAAGAGGCCCGGCTTTAAAATGCTAAATAAGCTTGTATAAGTTATGTTTGTCTGCCAAAAATGTTAAAGGAAGTGATATTGGCGTGATCATTTAACATCCACTTTCAGCAGATAGATAATTTAGCTTGCCTTATGTACAAAGTGGTGGAAGTTCTTACTACTCCACGAGAATACAAAGGTATATTTGTAAATGGCATTAAATATGCAGCTCTCAAGATCAAGCAAAAATGGTTGATATCTCAGTGCATAGTTCTCCATACTCAGTCCTATACAAACTCACAATGACCTTATTGCAGCATGAGAAAAATACCAGTCATACACATCTAAAGGGAACAAAATAAAATGTAAACTTTTAAAAATGATACCTAGTAAGGGCAGAGCATGAGAGGGCAGGATGGGTTCTGGCCATGGGGAGATGAAGCAGGTAGTTGCTGGGTGGGGTTAGATGGAGAGAAGAAGTGGGGTGAGGTATGAGAGGGGAGTCAAGGACAAATCTGCTGGGTAAGTTAGTTGGGGTCTGAGAGAGGAGAAGCAGAGAAGACAGAAATGGGAATGAGAGATCTGCAGGTCGTAAGCATCTCCTCATGGTCTTTGGAAATACTGCTTCCTCCTCTTAGGTGTGGGAGGTTTCACCTTCCTGTCCTGCCTGGCTATGGTGAGCTCCTGGCATAGAAACCTTTCACCTTAGCACCTTACATGTCCTGCCTGGCACATAGCTCTCTTTCTGCTCTCCCTAACCACAGAGACATTGCTACAATGTAGGGCGGCTGTGTGCAACAGTGAGTCCACAGTGCCTACTGCTCAAGGTATTATAGCATCACTAGTCTAATAGAAGATCCCAGGACCCTCTTCTTCAGGGTCCTGAGTAGGTACATCATCCGCTGCACCTGGCAGAGAGTCAGATAACTGGTGCCACTAACTCGGGGGAGAAAACAGAGAGTGTTGGAAAATGGGTTATTGGTAAGGGCAGGTAGGTACCTACACTTAGCAATAGGCCACTAACCTCCACTTAGATCCAGTTAGGTCTCAGTAAATTAAACCCAGCTCAACCCTTGGTAGCTTGGCAACGAGCGACAAGGCTTAACTTAGGAGACAGAGTGAAAAGCATTCAAATATCACAAAACAGTCATTAAATAAAACACAGGAAACAGTTTAAAAATCCAAAACCAATTTATAAAAATAGATTATATTTTAACTTTAAAATGACACAAAAACGAATAAAATCGGATAATGGGAACCGGAGATATGAATTTTAAAGAATTATTGTTTTTTTAGCGCCTAGAAACAAAAAGCGCCAATCGGGTCATCTGGTTGAACCTCGACCGGGGCAAAGTCAAAGTTTAAGGCCGACCGCGATGGAACCCTGCTCGGGCTACAGGCCACGGGAGGGCTCGGTTAAAAGTTTACCTTCACACTTAGGGGGTCATTACGACCCTGGCGGTCGGAGACTGCCAGGGCTAAAGTGGCGTCCGTACCGCCAACAGGCTGGCGGTACGGAGACCCATATTATGACCGCATCATAAACTAGGTTTGCGCCCGCCGGCCCAGCGGGGATGTTGTAATGGGCACCGCGGGAGTGTGGCCGCATTGGCGGCCCCATGGCGGTTACAGCTTGGTGGGCAGCGGTAGCCGCCCGCCAATGTTGTAATGACCCCCTTAGTCTCTTTTCTGAAGATTTTCTTCAGCGGGACGAACCTGCCAGTCCAATCCGACCTACTGGAGCCCTTCTCCGGATATACCTTTGCGGGAATCCTCTGTGGAGATTTTTACCTTCGGACTTAGTCATTTTTTCGAGATGAA